>NC_080846.1:43773018-44076324 GCF_030435755.1 Ochotona princeps | reverse complement strand
CTTCAAGGATAAATTGTATTTGATGGAGAGGAGAATATTTCCTTACTGCATAATTCTCTGTATTGCTTATTGGCATCTACAATTCAGCATGTCCAAAACCAAATTAGAGTAACTGTCTGTTAAGACTGAAAGACTAGTGTGCCTCCTCGGATCCTCACCACGGTGTATCAGTATGGGCACCAAGGACTACATCTAAACTGCCAAGGAGACGACGGGGAATTGGAGTGCCTTTGGAGACCGAGAACTCTGAGGTCACCCACTCCCATTTGGATCTACCACATAGGATGCAAGAAGCCCAAATCCTTCCTCGCAGGATCCAAGGTCATCGGAACAACAGCCAGGAGCCCTGAGTGGTCCACAGAAACAGAAGAACAGTAAACTTCGTTCGGGACTAGGGAGAGGAGCTCTCTCTGGTCCTTACTTAGTTCCAACTGTGGATCCCCACCCTCTCTTGCAATGACCATCAGGGTCGCCCCGGAGGCCCCCACCCAAAAAAAAGGAAACAAAAAAAAATTAGAATAGACAGACAGAGAACAACAAGGAAAGCTTAGAACCAGACAGGAAAGGGTCAGCGTGGATTCACATGTATCTTACTAGGCAGGACACAAAAATTAGTTACTCCTCACTAGGGTATTGAAGATTTCTCTGCACACCCCTCCTAAAATTGTTCTGCACCTCAACTGTTGATAAATGCCTTGTTAGAGTTATAAGCCAGTTTAGACTATCCTAAAATCTGCCAAGTTCAGCAAAATTATGCTTCAACACTATAAACTGCTAAGTACTAAGATGAAAATAGATACAAGACAGCTGAATAGTACCCAATAGTCATTTTAAGGTGTACAGCAGCCGGTTCTGTGTATAAACTAAAATTGAAATGTCAATGAAGTAGTCACAGGATGTGGTTAAGAACTTGCATTTTTTTAACATTGAATACTCAATACCATGTCATTAATTCCATAATGTTGTAAATTGTTGTTGATGTTGTGTTGGGGTTTTTAATTGATAATGTTCTGCCAGCCCTACCTTCAGACCAGAGATGGTTTCCCCAAGAAACTGTTGAATTTATCTGAACAATAAGATGCTGGACTCTGTTCTTGGTAGATGTATGCAAAGAAAGAATTTTGACTGAATTTGAACTGTAATACTGCAACAAGGTGGAGGAATCCACCATGGGGGGAGGGCACGGGGAGGGGTTGGGGGAATCCCAGAGCTTGTGAAACTGTGTCACATAATGCAGCGTAATTAATAAAAAAGATTAAAAAAAAAAAGACTAGAGTGTCTCTAGTTAAACATACCCCCCCTTTTTTGGTAAATTTATTTATTTTTATTGGAAAGGCAGATTTACAGAGAGAAGGAGAAACAGAAGAATCTTCCATTCTGGTTCACTCCCCAAATGGATGCAATAGCTGGAGCTGAGCTAATCTGAAGCCAGGAGCTTCTTTCAGGTCTCCCACGTGGGTGCAGGGTCCCAAGACTTTGGGTCATCCTCTCTACTGCCTTCTCAGGCCACAAGCAGGGAGCTGAATGGAAAGTGGAGTGGCCAGGACACGAACTGTCATCCGAATAGGATCCTGGCCCTTGAAAGGGGAGGATTAAGTGAGCCATTGTGCAGGGCCCTAGTATACCATTTGACAGATGCAGAAAACAGAACCTACCCGTGGAGTAGAGGTCTCCTACTTCAGAAATGCCGTTAGGGTGTCTGTCTGTCTGTCTTTCTCTCTTTCTTTTTTCTGCTGAGAGAGTCTTTGAAGTTCATCCTAACTCCAAAAGCTGTTGACCTGTGACCTTAAGCTGAATCGTAAGAAGAAACTTAATGTACTAAGAGACCACAGGCAGAAGCTGATGGTCAGCACCAGAGTTTTGGTGTTGGTGCGGTAGGAAAGACAGGGAGGGAAACGAGTGAGTTCTCTGCTGCTTGCCTGGCCTTCTGACCTCTGGAAGCAGGAAGAACTGCAGTGCCTCAGCGGGTAGGAAGCAGTGTGATGCCAGTGGAGTCCTGGGTGATAGTAGGCAGGAATAAGATGCTGGCGGGTTTCTCACCAAGCTATGCAGGAACTTGAGCATATGTCTGTGAGTAACAATGTTGAGTTCTTTTGCATCTAAGAAAAAAACTAAGCCATCTTTAAAGCTAGGGCTTTAACACTCAGCTTTTGTATAAAAACTTTGATCACATTTGTATTTACACAGACTGTTTAACTGTAGTGTGGATTAGTGGCTTTGAGCTGGGTAATTTTGTTAGTATAGACGTAGCCCACAGTTATTGCCAAATGAGTAGCTGAGCAGTAGTCAGTGCATAGGTCTTACCTGAACCCTTATATTGTTCAGATAAACTTTGGGATCCTTTATGTACTTCAGGTAATCATTTTTATAGCATTGTTTGTAATTTTGAATTTTAGTCAGCAGCCGATTAAGCCTTGCACTAGGCTTCATGGAGAGAGGGGACATGTCCTCTTGTATAGCCATGCTGAGTGCAGAATGAAAAATGTGACATTTTAGGGTTTTTCTTTTCACTTCAGTTTGCCACCTGTGATTGCATATTATTCAATTTTTAATTTTAATTTATGGACTTGTTATACATGTTCATGACTAAAAATTCAATGATTTAAGCTTTTATGCTTTTTTTTTCAAATTATTGTTAGATTGCAAGACTGGAGAAAGATAAAGAAGAACTGCACAGCCAGCTACTTAGTGTTGATCCTGCGAAAGATAGCAAACGAGTGGAACAGCTTATTGGAGAAAAAGTTCGCTTGTGTCAGAAATTAAAATGTTTGGAGACTGAAGTAGCAGAATTAAGAGCTGAAAAAGAGAATTCTGGTGCTCAGGCAGAAAATATCCAAAGAATACAGGTGCGGCAGTTGGCTGAGATGCAGGCTACTGTTAGATCCCTGGAGGTAAGATTTTAATTGCTTCCCGGTAGACTATGGCGTACTTTTTTAAAAGTGCAATTGACAAGCCTTTGATTTTTAGAGCATAAATGAATGCTTACCAATATAATGCTGACGCATTTGTGGAATCCCAAGAGTTTGTAAAGAACACAGGTATTGATTGATAAACAATGTCTATGCCACATCTATAGAGGAATATTGTTTGAGAGTCCAATCAGTTATCTGAAATAGCTCCTAAATGCGACAGAACAGAATGTGTAAAGTCCAGAAAACATTTCAATTTCAGAAGACTTGAAGACATCCCAAACTCAAAATAAGCATTTTTTTCCAATGCAGTAATTGCTTGCCCTTAAAAAGCTTAAGTCTTGTTTGTACATAAACGTGTGTGTGTGTGTGAGAGAGAGAGTGTTTGTATATATGGGTGTTTATGCGTGTGTATCATGATGGTTTCCTATCGCAGTAATAAAATCCAACTTGGCTTTGAATGTGTGTAAGTTTTACTGAATTATTTCCTTTAGTTCATTATAAGCAGTAAGTATTGGCAGAGCCAGGCTGGCACGACTTTATGAACAAGTCTTGATTTTATGATTCAGATACTCTTGTTTCTCCTAGTTGTGCTGCCTAATATGCTGTAAATGTACCAGTTTTGATTTATCCCGTACATTTCAAAATGGATTCTCTGTGTCTCCCTTATCTACCACGGAAGGATTGAAATGCTTTGGGTTGGAGAAAAGTTTATTGGCTATCTGGTTTACAGTTAAAACCAAATATCCAAAAATAGTGATTTTTTTTCTAGCCAGCAAATTGGCATACTGATATATTTTGAAGAGTAGAAGTCACTTTTTAATTTTTTGGGTGAAACTTCTGTCAGTTTTTGCTGTTGTCTGTGCTGTCGGACCTTAGACACAAGGCAGCTCAGAGTGAGACTGTGTATGTTGCCATCCTTCCAAATTTACTCACACTATGACAGAAAAAGGGAGATGATTGTAAATGAATATAGCTTATGGTTCCAGTGTGAAACTTCTTATTGAGGTTGTCGAGAGTGGTTTTTTCAGGTCAAATTGAATGACAAAAGATAGATGGTTCAGTTGTGACGTTTCAGAGGAGCCTATATCTGATTTTACTCTGTCAGATAAAATGAAAATAAGCATGTAGCAGCAGCAAGTGCTTCTTCAACTTTCCTATCATTGTGCTCAGTGAATATCATTTTTATATTGGAACTATTCATTCAACACAGTCCTTAAATATACAGAACAAATGAGATATTTATGAAACTGTAACTTATCCTTTAGATGCCAAAACATTGTCACTTTAATTGTTTTGAGTGGAAATATTTAGAAGCTTTTAATGTTTACATCTCTAATTAAAAAGTATTATCTAGCAGAACATTTTTGACAACTCAGACTTTGTTAATATTCTTTTTTTTTTTTAAAGATTTATTCATTTTTAGTTTGAAAAGCAGAGCTACACAGAGAAGGAAACGGGGAGAAAGGAGACAGAGAGGGAGATTTTCATTATCTGGTTCACTCCTTGAATGGCCAAGCAACCAGGTCTTAGCCAGACTGAAGGCAGGAGCTAGGAGCTTCATCTAGGTTTGCCACGGTGGGCCCGTTAATAGGGAGCTCTTTGGGAAGTGCCGCAGTCAGGACCTGACCATGTGCCCGTATGTGATGCAGACTTTGCAGACCATGAGTTAATTTACTGTGTGGCTACCCAGCTTCCTCCTGACACCCCATTGAGATTTTAAATTCTGTGGTGGGGTCAAGAGCTTCTTTGCCCGTATTTCAAAAGGCTCCAGCTAGTTGAGGATTTTTTCAGTCTTGCTCTTTTCCTCTTTAGAAAAAAAAATCTGACTTTAGATTTTTAGTTATCCTTTTTGTAAGTACTACCATCGTTGATCATCTTTTCCGCATTTTGTTTGTCATATCTGCTATAGACCGGAAACCCCCCCAAACTGTTTGAAGTCTATGAACGTGAAAAGTGAATACAAGCAAATCCTATAGTACTTCCTGGCTTGATAAAAGTGTATGAAGTTTCTTTTTTTGATGAGTGTTGGCATGTTATTCGTCCAGATACCTTTGTTGCATGTTTCCTAGAATAAATATCTTCCATTTGGATTCTACTGGTTAGGTTGAGGAAATTCTTGCTACTTTGGTCCATGCTGACATTGTTGAAGTTTTGAGTAAATGTGTATGTATTTAAAGAATGCTTACTTTATTTTATATAATTGTGAAAGATTTTAACAGTATTTTGTTTTAACAAAAGGCTGAAAAGCAGTCAGCTAAACTACAGGCTGAACACTTGGAAAAAGAGCTACAGTCCAACAGTGAACAGAACACTCTTTTAATTGGTCAGTTGCATAAAGCTGAACGAGACATAAATACATTGACGAGTCAAGTAAGTTGTCTTTGCGCTTCTCTTCATTCTCCAGAGTGCTGTATGGCTTCATTCACACTGTAGAATGATAACAAATTTTATTTCTGTGTTTTCTGTGTTAAAATCTTGTTTTACCGTATCATGCTACTTTCCAAAAATAAGTACATTGATCAGTAAAGTAGATCATCTTGTATTTTGTTCTTTAGAATGTTAGCTACAATGACAAATTTTGTGCTTCAATATTTTTATTCTCTATCTTGAAACCTTTTTTATTCTACCTTCCAAATACATGGAGAATCTTACTTCTTACCACCTTCACGGTGACTACTCTAGTTCAAGATCTGATCTCTGCAAGCTCAGTTTTTACTTGTCATTTTTGTTAATTTGATATGTGGGCATGAGCTGGGAGTGTGGACAGATACACTAAGAAAGCTTCTGTCTGCTGATTGACCCAGTACATGGAATGAGGAGAACCGGCACAGCTCAGGGTTGGAGCCACGCCTCCTGCTCGGTCTCTCAAGTTCACGGCAGGGTGCCAACTACTGGAGCTATCACTTGCTGCCCTGAAATTGGGAGCTGGAACCAGGAATCTGATGAAGATCCTCCAACAGGGGATGTGGGTGTCACAACTGACATTTTCATTGCTAAACTGAAGGCTTGCCTTTAGGCTCAGTGTTTTGTTTTGTTTTGTTCTCGTTCTCTCGCGCGCGCGCGCGCTCTCTCTCTCTCTCTCTCTCTCTCTCTCTCTCTCTGTGTGTGTGTGTGTGTGTGTGTGTTTATTTAAAAGCCAGAGTGGCAGAGAGAGGAAAAGAGCCACAGATGTACCAGTATTGGTTCATTACAACGCTAGCAGCTAGGGCAGTCTGAAGCCAGGAGCTATGAGTCTCCATTGTGGGTGCAGAGCTCCATGTACTTGGGCCAGCTTCTGCTGTTTTCCTAGGCCGATTAGAAGAATCTAGATAGCTGAGACTCAGCTGGAATGTTGGAGCTACAGACAGGAACTTTACCTGCTACTCCACAGTGCCAGCCGCAGAGATTTCTGTAATGAATAATATTAGCACATGATGTGAAATTGTGTTATCAATGAAATAATGTAATAACTTGTTCCCCAAATATCTTTTTGAGTACAGAGTTTTTGTAGAAATCTCAAGGTTTTTTCCCACTCAAATTTAGTAGCAATGATACAGTGGTATGAAAACATCATATAGAATATCATTTTTGGAGTCAGGCTGGATTCAGATTGTAATTCTTCACTTTATTAGCTATGTGATCTTTGAAAATTTCTTTTAAACTTTGATGCCTTGCCATAAGATGGAACTAATATTTACCTTACAGAGTGTAGAAAAATTAAAGATGTTATACATAAAATCTATAGACAGTCACTTTAGTATTAACTAGTGGTAGTACTTGTGGCATTTCTAAGAAGTTGAAAATAAGACTGGTTTCTGCAATAGTATCATGTCTTTTCTGTCAGCGTAGTATTGTAAAATGCATTAAAACTAAGGTGGCTCCCAGACCACTAAGCAGTGTAATTACCTAATTTCTTGACTTAGGAATCACTTGAGAGACAGTGTCTTTGACCCAGGGGAAAGTTTTAGTCAGCAAAATTTAAGTGCAGTTGCTAATGATTAAAAATGATAATGGCAGTTATTGGATATTGATGGTATTCTTAAATGAGAACATGATGTAACAGTAGACTTTTGAACCATTGGTTAGTTGTCTTTCTCACTGGATCAGTAAGTATAAATTTAGGCAAATCACTTAAAATCATTGGGAACCAGTTTCCTCCTAAGTGGAAAGAGGCATCGTTCTGATCCTCAAGATTGCCTTCCAGTTTGCTACAGTGTATCTTACTAGAAAATAAATTATTAATTTGGTTCCTGATGAAGTGGGTTACTTATGCATTTAACAGATACATATTGAATGCTTAAAAATATAAAGTTTGCAAAAAGATACACAAAGAATGAAAAACAGTGAATTCACAGTATAGACAGTTCCCTGGTGTTTCTAATTCTGGTATAATTGTTTTCCATTTTGTAATGCATTTGCACCAGATTGTCCTGAACCTAAGTAGTTAGACCATAGCACTGGAACAACCAGAAGCCAGGTGCAGCGGCAGGACACTGGATATGCTGATTTTCTCACTCTCTTGGGTGAGCTTTTCCTATAGTACATTTTACTTGAGCCCCTGGGCTCAGCTGTGTGCTGATTCTTTGTTGTTGTTCATACACCCTTCTCCATTGTGTTGCCTTTTGAAGTTAAAGTGTAGGTGATTTCTTCTGAAGGAAGAGCTGCAGTTCAGTGTTACATTGTTTATTTCTCTCTGCTCCTTTATGAACACATATTGCTAAGAATTACTTGTCTTTTAAAAAGCACAGTTGCATTATTTTGCATATAAATGGAGTATTGGAAACCAAGAATCCATGGGAAAGATAAATTTTAAAATAATATTTCAAACATGACAGTCACAGTTTTCTTTGCAACTTGAAATTTTCATCAATATTTTGCCATTCTAGCAAATGGGTGTTTGCAATGCAAAAGAACACCTGGGGTGTTATTCAAATTTGTAAATGCTTATTGACTTTTATAACAGTTATATCAGCATGGCTGTCTTATATTAAAAGCTATCATTAAAGATGGCCTGAATATGATGACCTCAAAGCTGTGTTACTTTCAAGAAGGCCAGTTCTTCCAGTTACCTCATGGAATATTTGATCTGAAGAACCTAAACAGTTTTGTGGAAGCAATTAGAGAATTGCTTTTATCAGCCAAGTTGCTGAGGCTGTGCCAACATAGAGCTTTGACAAAGAACAATTTTTGAGGAATTTACATACAGTACTTCTTGAGTAGTGTGCTTAAAAACTGTGTTTCCGTTTGTTGCTTATGTATTGTTTGGTCGTATGTCTTATGTGGACATGCATGTTGGTTTTTTTTAATTATTTCCAATTTTTGCTTTAGATGATATCTGCAGAATTGATCAGTGTGTAAGAGTGGGAAGGATTGAGGGTCAGGGAAAAGAGGGTGTAATCATTGTTTCTGAATTTTTCACTTCTTTTTCTTGTTTCTGGGAAGAGGGAGGAGACCAGGGGAGAAGCCATGCCCAGCCTCCCAACCGCCCCAGCACCCGGGGAGGGGGAACAACCAAGGTCCCAATGTGGAGCACGCGCCGAGGGTTCTGCCCAGGTGGCTTCGATAGTTCTGAAATGTTGTCAATCTCGCGATCCAAAGATCAGGAAACTCTTCAAATGTCCGTTGGCTGACATAGTTCTCCGTTTGCCCAGATATTTAAGAGATTCTGTGTCCCTGTAAAATGCCTGCCATTCCTGTTTTGAGATTTATTACAGCTTTCTTCGAAATAATCTCTAAATACTAGGACCTTGAATCTCTTGAAATTTTGTGCAGTATTTTAATAATGTGTGTATTGTTTAGAGAAAGACCCCTAATTTTCTTAGGATTTTCATGACCTTATAGGAGGGAAGATTAAGAATCAGAAATCTAGAGGAAGAAAGAAATCTTACTACGGCTATTTAAAATTTGATTCAGATTACTCATAGAAAAACACTGGTATTTGTCAATATTAGATAGTAAATATGTAATGTTTTATTTTCAACATGTAATTTAGTTCCTTGTATATTTTTTGAAAGCTAGTAATTGTTAGTATAAATGCATTTTTTTTTAAATTATTTATTATTTAACTTCATTAATTACATTGTATTATGTGACACAGTTACATAGATACTTGGGTTCTCCCACTATAAATGCATTATTTTAGGATTATAAAAATGACAATGTTGAAAAACTCAAGATCTGTGATTGAATGTGAGTGTGGAGGAGATGAGTGAGTGCTTACATCCACACAACTGGCTTCATAGCAAGAGTAAATCTGGAAGTCATACTTGTAACATGCTATCCTATGTTCTTTCAGTTTTAATAATTACCTTTTAGTTAAAACTGTTTTCTAATTTCAGCAAATCTCAAGGTGAAATGAGTTGAGAAATGGTCTTTCTCATAGTGAAGTTATCATGAAACACATCAACTTCCTACAAAATAAGATGGCTCTATAATTTTCCTCTACATTGTGATTTGTTAGTGAACTGCTGTGTCATTCTTAACCTTTTCCAGTTAGTTTATAATAGTTTATAATTCTTAACCTTTTCCAGTTAGTTTATGATATAATTCCAGTTAGGTTATAATTACATTTGTCATAGTGATTGGGCTTTCATTGTAGTTGTACTTTTTTAACAACTTTAAAGCATTTATAATTTAAATTCTAAGCTGTCCATGAAATTATAATGTAATAACATTCATTCTACAGGAAGTGTAAGTATTAAAATCATTACAGTTTCTTAGTCACATTCATGTAATTAGATATTTCATGGGGTTTGCTTTTCTGAAAAAAAAAAAAAACTTCAGAAAGATTTAAGAACATGAAACTAATGTCATCAAAATGTAGCCATTTTGTAAAGTGTGATTTTTTTTTTAAAGATTTCTTTATTTTATTATAGTCAGATATACAGAGAGGAGGAGAGACAGAGAGGAAGATCTTCCATCCGATAATTCACTCCCCAAGTGAGCCGCAATGGCCGGTGCGCGCCAGTCCGAAGCCGGGAACCAGGAACCTCTTCGGGGTCTCCCACGCGGGTGCAGGGTCCCAAACCATTGGGCCGTCCTCAACTGCTTTCCCAGGCCACAAGCAGAGAGCTGGATGGGAAGTGGAGCTGCCGGGATTAGAACCGGTGCCCATATGGGATCCCGGGGCTTTCAAGGCGAGGACTTTAGCCGCTAGGCCACGCCGCCGGGCCCGTAAAGTGTGATTTTTAAAAGTTAGCAAGTTAATTTGGAAGGATATCTTTTTAAAGTTTGAAGTGCAGAGGTAGTATAATTTTTGTTGGTTTCCTTAAGTGAAGATTTTGCAAGTCCTATTCCTTTCAACCTTTCTAGGATCTTAGAAGCTGTTCTAGTAGGATGCTTCTGTTTTCATTATTCTTACCCTTCTTGATTGTAGGATACCTGTTTCCATTCTAACTTTCAGCTCTAGTTTTTATGGGACTCTAAATTATCTTACCCTCCGCTTCCTACTATCTCAGAGTATGTACTTGAATTGTGCATTTTTTATGTTTTTCCCCCCTCTGATTCCATAGTTTTATGCATTAATGCATGAGGGAATCTTCATTTATGTAAAATCTATTTTGGTTAAATTCTACTTACAGTATGTCAGATTTTAAAAATACCTTTCCAGAGATAAATGCAAAGAAAAACCTTAGAGAGTAGTTCAGTTGATTGGAAGGGCAAGATTTTCTTCATTGCTGTATGTCCAGCTGCTAAAACATTACCTAGCACAAAATACATGTTCAGTAAATAGTCACTGAATGAATACTGTTTATGAAGTGGAATTACTCAGCTTTCAGAGAGGTGTCTCAGGAAAGATTGTAAAATGATTTGTGGTGGCTTAAGTGTTTGGAAAGAATTGTCAGTTATTCACTTGAGGCTTTAAAAGAATCAGATTTTGGTGATAGAAGATTAAATTAAGTTTACACAGTTTATGCTAGCTCTGCCCTGCTCCCTGACTTATGCAGGAATATTCACAGACACACAGAAATTATTTAGTCACCACATCCAACTGATTCTTTCATTGTGCCCTGTTTATTCCTTGCCTGTTGATTGATTTACTTGCTTTCAATTCTTAATCAGACACATTTACATTTAACTTTATGAAAGAAAGTTAATTGTATCATCGTCAGTAGCTAACAGGATAAACAGCCTTTTGTATGACTCACTGAATTTATTTCTGCCGTTCCTCTGTAGAGTTCCTGTCTCTACTCTGTCTGTAACACATTCCTGGTTGTTTGCAGACCAGATCATGTGGTGCTATTGATCAGTGACAATTTATATGTTGTTCTTTCTACCTAGCATGGCCTTTTTTTTTGTCCCTGATACTTTATTAAAAGGAAAGTTTTAATTTTTTTACTCTGAAGATATTAAGTCTTTTAAGGTAAGATGAAGCTAGTTGGACTAGTATTTGTAAAGAAATGTCTCATTTGTATTAAAAATTATTTTCTTGATGTCTCCTCAATCCAAGGACTATGCACAGTTACACCTTCCCTTCTTAAATTCCATACTGCACTACCCAAGTGTCTTCTCCTTTGCACTTAGGTTTTTGGATAAATACTGAATGTAGAGAAAATGACGTAGTAATTTCAATCTCTCAATTATCAACAGGTAAAAGAACTTAAACATTCAAACAAACTAGAAGTAACAGACATCAAACTGGAGGCAGCACGGGCTAAGAGTGAGCTAGAAAGAGAAAGGAATAAGATTCAAAGTGAAATGAATGGTAATATATGATTTCTATGTTTTGCATGATTATTTCTAGGTGTAGACTCAAGTTATTAAAAATATCAGCCAGATTTTGTATCTCCAGATCCTCACCTCAGTTGAATTCTGTTTTAAAATGTATGTTTTCTTTAAAAACTTTTAATTTATTTGAAAGGAAGAGTTACAGCTGGAGAGAGAAAGAGATAGATACTCCATCTACTAGTGAGAGAGCTAGTCCATCCACTAGAGAGACAGAGATCCTGCGTGCACTGGCTGGTATACCCCCACACAGCCACCACAATGGCCAGGACTAGGCCAGCCTGAAGGCAGGAGCCCAGAGCTCCGTCCAGGTCTCCCACATGGGTGACAGAAGCACATGAGCCATCTTCAGCTGCCTTTCCAGGCACATTAGCATAGAGCTGGTTCAGAACTAGAGCACCTGGGACTTGAACCTTTGTTCATAAAGAATTGCCAGTGTTGTAGACGACAACTTCAACTGCTGTGCCACCATGCCAGTACCCAAATCTTAATTTTGAAGTACAAATAGAATGCTTTACATGTTGAGATTTTACTCATTCTGTCATGTCAGTTTTTTTTCCCCAGTGGGTCTTACATTTTTTGTCAATGTTACTTGATTAATAAATTAATTGAAAATTGAAAATGGGATTCCATCTTTCTTGGATTAGCAACTTTGTCTATTTAGATCCTTTCTCTTTTTTAAAGATTTATTTATTTTTTTTTGAAAAGCAGATTTTACAGAGAGAAGGAAAGACAAAGTTTCCATCGACTAATTCACTCCCCATATGGCAGCAGTAACCATAGCTGAGCTCATCTGAAAGTGGGAGTCAGGAGCTTGTTCTGGGCGCTCACATGGGTGTGCAGGGTCCAAGGACGTGGGCCATCCTCTGCTGCCTTCCCAGGCCATAAACAGAGAGCTAGATTGGAAGTGGACCAGATGGGATTAGAACTGGCATCCATGTGGAATGTTGGCACCTCAGAATGTAGAATTAACATGCTACTACACCACACAGCCTGTAGTTTAGTTTAATCGGTGATGTAAGGACTTTTGGAAACTTATATCCAGAATAATTTTCTGCGGTGTTTTAATTTTCTTAACAGCCTATGAATGCTATTAATGATTTTTCACCATAACATTGACCATAGTACCTTTGTCTCCTAAAAAATACTAGGATTACAGTCAGACAATGAAATTCTCACATCAGCTGTTGAACATCACAAAATGCTCTTAGTAGAAAAGGATCGTGAATTAATACGTAAAGTACAAGCTGCCAAGGACGAAGGTTATCAGAAACTTGCGGTGTTACAGAACGAAAAGTAAGTACTTAATTCCTTTCTTTGTACTAAATCTGTAAATGGACACATTCTGCTGCGATACAGTCAGTACTTTTATAAATGATTATTGTTTCAGACTAGAACTGGAGAACAGATTAGCAGATCTAGAGAAGATGAAAGAGGAACGTGACGTCTGGAGGCAAGCAGAGAAGGATCAGTGTGAAGAGAAACTGCGGGCGTCCCAGGCGGCCGAAGAGGCAGCCAGAAGGGAGCTGCAGAGCGTTAGGTAATACATTTACAAATCTTTTATATAGTTTTAGTTAATAAAGGGATATGAAGGTAGTGCAAAGAATTCCTGCTTATGCTCTGCCCACCATAATACCTTACAGAGTCATATTGGTACTAGTCAAGACTGATTATCAGTGGTAATGTCACTAGCAGTTCAGACAAGCATCACTGTTACCAAACCGATTTACTTGTTTGAAGTTTTAGCAATTGTCCCAGAGATAACCTCTTTCTGGTCCAAAATTGGGTTCACATATTGCCTTTATTTAGCATTTTTTAGTCTTAATTAATTCTAGAGTGTTCTTTTGCGGAATATCTCTCAGTTTTGGGTTTGTATTACATTGTATTACAGATTTTGGGGTTTTTTTTTGGTTGTTGTTGTTTTTAAGCAAAGGTGACACTTACGTCATATGTCCTTAGAGGATTGTTTCAGAAATTCATGATTTGTCCCTTTTAACTGATGACGTAAACTTTGACTACTGGATATAGGTATTGTCTGCCATATTGTCCGCTCTGAGCTTGATCTATAATTATCTTATAGATGTCCATGTGATACTTTGTCCTTATGTGAATATGTTCATCATACATTTTCTCTCACCAGTTCTAGCATTCATTGATAATTCTTGACTGAAACAGTGATTATGGTGTTTGCCAAATAGTAATTTTTTCACATTCTCATTATTCCTTCTACATTTATAATTAAACATCTCCTGTGTGAGCATTTTCTTTCCCTCTAAATATTCGTACAGTTATGTGGGGCTTAGAAATATGTGGTCAGGGGTCCTGCATGATGGCCTAGTGGCTAAATCCTGATCTTGCATATGGGTGCAGGTTTGTGTCCCAGCTACTCCACTTCCCATCCACCTCCCTGCCTGTGGCCTGGGAAAGCAGTTGAGGACGGCCCAAAGCCTTGGGACCCTGCACCCGTGTGGGAGACCTGGAAGAGGCTTCTGGCTTTGTATTAACCCAGCTCTGACAATTGTAGCTACTTGGGGAGTGAATGAGCAGATGAAAGATCTTTCTCTGTGTATCTCCTTCTCTCTGTAAATCTGCCTTTCCAATTAGAAAAATAAAATCTTTTAAAAAAATACGTGGTTGCTAATTCTTTCACTGTGCATATGTCACTGTGAAAATATCTAGATGTTGCAGATCAGCCATTCAAACTGTTTAATGTGAGGCCCAGTGAGCACGAGATGTAAGGCTGCTGCCAGTGTAACACACCACACAATTTAGTAATAAAGTTTTTTTTAACAAACACGAATATACTCTGGAAAATTATTAAAATTATATAGTATATATGTAACCAGTAATATATATGTAAAGTAGTAACATTACCATTTTTATACAGTATTATGGACTGTCTCATATGTTCCATACTTTTGTACAACTGATGGTATAATGGGTGTGTTAATGCAAGCATCATTACAAACCAGGAATACTGCACAGATTTGTCACTTAATAATGATTGCTGGATCGCTAGATTGTAAAAAGTTTTCAGCTTCGTTGTAGCCTCAGAGACTACTGTCCATTGTTGATTGGAATGTAATCTAATTTTACTGCCTAAAATTTCTGATCTTTGGCATTTGGAACTCCTTTAAGTGAGATCTTAATATTCTTTTGGTGCCATCCCACTGATGTGAAGCCAGGAGCCAAGAGCTGCTTCCCAGTCTCCCATATGTGTGCTGGGGCCCAAGGCTTTGGTTCATAGTCAGCTGCTTTCCTAGGGCATTACCAGAGAGTTGGATCAGATGTTGAGCAGCCAGGACATGAACTGCCACCCAGGTGAAGTGCTAGTGCCACAGATGGAGTGTTAGCTTGCTATGCCACTGCACTGGATCCCTGTCCTCTACTTTGATTAAAAATCTATCCCTCAGTGATTTGTTCTGATACTTTTATTGTAATTTTTCCATGTATCCCGGGGGGTACTTTCTGGACTTTCTGTTTCTCTAAACTGGTGACTGGTTCATATTCTGCTACTATACAATTCAATTATAAAGATTTCATGTTATGTTTTAATGTCTGGTTAGGTTATTTTCCCCTTCCAGTTTTCTAACATTTCCCTAGTTATTTTTGCGTGTTTAGTTTTCCATCTAAACTGTATGTCAGTGTCTAGCTTCATTAAAAAAAAATACATTGGTACTAGCACTAGGGGCCTGACAAGTAGGGCGAGATCACAGTACTCACCAATGTGAGTCAGAACAGGGGACGAGTAATGTTAGGCTGGGCCATGACACTAATCAGCACACAAGAGTACCAGGTCTTGGGGCAGATTCTGTGGGGGGTTATGTGGGTTCTCTCCTGTGGAATTGCAATGTCCACTGGTTTGCTCAGATGCTGCGGATAGTGACAGGCTAAGGTAGGCAGGACCATGGAATCTCAAGATGCTCATGGGTCCTGAGGCTGGGAACAGATCAGGCTGGTTCAGGCTGCAGCACCCACAGGCACACCCAAGAATAGGGTCGGGGGCAGGCCAGGCCACAACATCCATCAGCTCCCACAAAGGCTTAGACAGAGTGGGCAGACTATGGTGGGTGAGAGCCCAAAACCCACTGGCACATGTGAGATCTGGGTCTGGGAGTGAGTCTGGTGGAAGATCTTGGTGAACTCCCCTGGTGGGACGTAGCTTCTGCTGGTGAGCATGTGATTCAGACCTGGGTGTTGGTCAGACGAGACAAGATAGCTCCACCTATTGGCAAATGTATGGGTTGGTTCTGGAGGGTGGTGGACTGGGTAGGGCCAGGCCAAACTTAGCCCCCTGGCATGTGCAGGAGCTAGACTGTAGTACAGGTAATGCTGCACTAAGCTGTTATACCTACAAGTTTGCATGAAAGCCAGGAATGAGAGTAGAGTGGAAAGAGCTAGGTTTCAGCACCCACCAATGAGATTTGGGATTGGGGGCAAGCCGAGCCAGACCAGGCTGCAGCATCTGATGGCAAAGGCCAAGACAAGAAGGGATGAACTATGCTGAACTGGGTCAGAGCAAATACTGATGGCGCAGAAGATCTGTGGCTGATAACTGGCCTGGTTGGGGAACTAAGGGGGCACCCCTGCTGTGTTGTGGCTCCCACTGGTGAGCATGAGAGCCAGAATTGGGGAAGCAGTCTAGGCTGAACATGGCTGCAGTGTCCCTCGACATGGGTGTGGGTTGGGTCTGGGGTGTGCCAGACCAGTCTAGACTCCAGTACCCACTGGTGTTTGTGAGAGCCAGGGTAGGTGTAGGATGGGCTGGGCTAGTCTCTTCCCTGTTGAACCATGTGAGAGGTGTGTCTGGGTGTGGACCAGGAGTGGCTGGGCTGTAGCACCCAACTGTAAGAACCAGAATGGGTATAGGCCAGTTGGGCAAGGCCAAGTCAGGCTGGGCTAAGGACCTGCCAGTGTGTGTATGAAATCTGCCACTGGGAGGAGACCTGATGGAACAGCTTGAGGAACTCCTCTGTCAGGAGTCAGTCCCTGCAGGTGAACTTAAGTATCAAAGCTGGGAACAGTCCAGACCCTGGCAGGTTATAGTACCCGCCAGCATACACGTAAAACTCAGGCTGGGCTTGGGCAGTTCATATCACCCACTGGCGATCCACGAACCAGAATGGGCACAAGACATGTAGGGTCAGTCTGCAATACCAACCCTCTCACATTAGGGCAGGGACTAGGGGTTGGCTGGCCTGGGCTAGGCTGCAGCACCCACTAGCATGAGCTGGAACTAGGTGTAGGTTGTTCTAGGCCAGGCTGCAGCAACCGTCAGCAAATGCTAAGGTGAGGTAGGCCATGCCAGACTGGGCCACAATACCCATCAGCACACTTGAGACCCAATGGCAAGGGGCTATGTGCCCAGGTGGGAGTCTGCGGGTGACTCTCTTGCTGGGCATTACTCCCACTAGTAAGCATGTGAACTGGGCATTACTCCCACTGGTAAGCATGTGAACTGGGGTTGGGGATAGACTAGACCAGTTGGGGCTACAACACCTGTTTGCCTGCATGTAAACTGAATTGGGGGAGAGCCAGACTGGGCTAACTGACTGTATCCACCAGTGAATGCATAAGCCAGAGTATATGCAGGCAGGTTAGGCTTTGCTGCAGCATCACCTGGCAAGTGCTGGGACTGTGGGCAAATCCTGTCAAGCTAGATTGCAGAACCACCTGGAGAGTGCAAGATCAGGACTGGGAATGGGCCCAATGTGGAAATGTTTGGCACCTCTCTAATGGGTTGCAGCTACCACTAGTGAACATGAGAACCATTGCTGGGGGCGGTCCTGGCTAGAAAGGTGTTGGCACCCACTGGCATGAGTGTGGACTGGATAGTAGGTTTGGTTGGGTTGAGTTGGATGTCAGTACCCATTGATGTGTACTAGAACTAAATGCGATGTGGAACAGACTGGAGCAATCGGCCACACATAGTGGTAAGCCCAGGACAGGGTTGGTAGTGGGCCTAGTAGGGGTTCTCAGGGGTCATTCTGACTCGGCTGCAGCTCTGGCTGGTATACATGAGGGCTAAATATGTAGTGGGCAGGATTGGGCTGGGCCGCATAATTCAATGGTTTATGTAAAACAGGGCTAAGAGACAGAACTGATCCAGCAATTACAATTGCTAGTGTATGTGTAGGTTGATGTGGGTGACAGAGCTGGACCCTATATTGCCAAGCACACACAAGAGTCAAGTCTAGGATCACTTCAGACGAGGTTTCTTTGAGGATCCACTCAACTGAACTGCTGGACTCAGAAGTGCAACTACAGGGAGAATCACACGATCTGTGGTCTGACCATAGAGTGCATGTGTTAGAACTGGGCCTCCTCAGTGGCTTAGATGGAGTAGTGGAAGGATACCCAGACACACATAGAGGATATGGCAGCTCACTGGCACCTTCAGAGGGCATCTGCTACCAAAATAGAGGAGGGAGAGCAGAACAAATAGATAAACTAACCCAGCCAAGTGTTGGCAGCCAATTTCTGGGTGAATGGAGACTCTAAAGCCAATGGATTTCCTCATCATTGGGTTGGCAAGATCGACAGCATTTCAGAAGTATCAAACTATTGAAACCACTTGAGCGGAACCCTCAGAGCATGCTCTGCACCAGGGACCCTGGAGTGGCACTGGGTGGCTGTTCCCCATCCCTGGGTACTGAGGTGGTTGGGAGACTTGGTGAGACTTCTCTCCTTATTTCCCTCTTTCCCTCAAATTTAGGAAGAAAGAAGAAAATATGGAAACAAGGTCTCTTCCACTTTCCCCTAACCCTCGATCCTCCGCCCCATCAAATATGTAAAAATCAGCAAAAATAAAAAATTTTAAAAAGAATTGATAATTTTGTTGGGACTGCATTAACTTTTTTAAGCTTTCTTTTTTTAAAAATATGTATAAAATTTACTTGAAAGTCTATTGAATTCATTGGTATTGAATGCATTCATGCTGTAAAACTGAAACTATACAGTAATAATTCTTTCTCTGATATTCCCAGCCTGTGGCAGCCACACCAGGATTTTTGATGACTGTGAATACCTGCCTATAAAAGTGGAGTCATGTAGTTTTCTGTCTTCTTTGATTGACTTATTTTGCTTACATCTTTTCCTTAAAGTTTTAGCATATGTCAGAATGTTGTCCTTGTTAGGGATAAATATTCCAGTTTGTGTATGTGTGGACTTGAAAAAATTCATTGGAAATATGTGTGATGAAAAATGATGAGGATTTTGGCTTTTTAAATTGTTGTTCTAAAAAAAAGATGTATTTATTTGAAAAGCACACTGACTGAGGTCACGTCCCAAATGGCCACAGCAGGTGAGGCTCTGTAATTGCTGTCATGTGTGTAGTTACCTTGTCAGGAGCTAAATGCCTGTAATTCTAACACATTGTGGGTGAAGATCCCACAGTGTTCACGCTGAGATTTTCGGTGTTGGGAGGAGATACCACAATGCCGGGCTCTTTCCAGATCCAAACTTCTCTTACTGAGAGAAACCAAAGAAGAAATGAGTTGAAGAACCTGTGACTGCAGGCAGGAAAGCCCTGTTGTGTTTGTTACAGACGTTAAGCTAGAAGCGTCATGCTCTGATGTACAGTCTCACTCATCTCCAATCATAAGCAGCAGCTTACCCCTCTTTAAGTGAACCAGTCTGAACTCCAACTCTGAGCTCGAACTCACCAGCTTAAATCCCCACAGCCCGCACCCCCGGAGCCCACAGATTTGGGCATTTTTTGTACCTAATTTTAGATTTTATTTTTGCATGAACTTCTGGCATTACTCTTATTTGTACCATTTATAGTATATTATTTGTTTATCCATGAACACTTGAATTTTTTAGATATTTTAGCTTTTCTGACTAATGCTGCTACGAGCTTATGTGTACAAATATATTTTTGAGAACTTGTTTCAGTTATTTTTGGCATATACCTAGATCTGGAATTGCTGGATTATGTGAGAATCCTGTTTTTAAAGTTTTGCAGAATAGCCATATTAATTTTTGCCGTGGCTACATCCTGTTCCGTTGCTGTTGGTAGCACACAGGTGTTCCCGTATCTCTGCACCCTTACCAGTACTTGCCTTCTATTTTGTTTGGATAGTAGACAGTCTGATAGGAATGCAGTACTACATTGTAATTTCCATCTGTAGAATAACCATAATTCATGTGCTTATTGGCAATTTGCGTATCTTTGGAGAAAAGATTAACAGAATTCCTTCAAATCAGATTAGTTTCCTTGTGGAGTTTTAGAAGTTTATTTAAATGATATTTAGATCTTGACTTCTTGATTTGCCAATATTATGTCTCAGTTGTGCACTGCCTTTTTACTTTGCTGATAATACCCTTTTTTGCTGTTTTTTCAAACTTTATTTCAGAGAAGTTTTAAATTTACAAAGCAAAAATTATGTAGTGTGTAATTCCACACACTCGGCTTCATGTGAACTGTTCATTTCTTGTGCTTTTGATGAACAAAGCTTTAATTTTCAAGAAATCCAATTTGTGTTTTCGCTATCAGTGATGTTTGTGTCGTGTCTTAGAAATCATCCTCACAAATCCAGGTGGGAGACTAGGATGTAATTCCTGGCTCCTCACTTTGACACAGCCCAGACCTGACTGTTTTGGCCACTGGGAGTGGACCAACAGTGGAAGATCTTGATCTCTCTTTCCCATCTTCCCTCTGCCTTTCAAACAAGTCAAGATTTCAAAAACTATGTAAATAACAGGAAGCCAAGCAATAAATAATTAAGTTATCAGGATATAAAATTGGCCATGAAGTAGGCTTTGTAGCATAGTCAGTTAAACTACTACTTGAGACACCCACACCCCATATCACAGTGCCTTGGATCAAGTCCCACCTCGGGCTTCACTCGAGTTCCTGGAAAGCAGAAGATGTTGGGCCAAGCCCTGGGGTCCTTGTCCCCCATGTGGGAGGTCCAGAGGGAGTCTTGCCTCTTGGTTTTGGCCTGGCCCAGCCTTGGCTGCCTTGTCGAACACGTAATCAGAAAACTAGATCGGAAGCAGTACCCCAAGGTGAGGGGTGCTGGTGTCGCACGCGGTGGCTTGCTACATCACTGTGGCAATCAGTTTATTTTCTCGGGTGGTAAGGGATGATGAGCTTCTCTCCTTGCACTGAAGTATTTGTTCAAGTATTTTGCGTGTGAAAAATCATCTTACTATGTTGTAACAACTGCTTATGGGTCCTTTATACACATCCTTTGCTAGATACACTTTTTACAGATCTTTGGTTTATCTTTTGGTCTACCATATTAGTGTCTACTGAAAGCAACTGTTTCATATTCATAAAATACATTTTGTCACTCATTTTCCATCATGCATTTTCATCATGTTTCTTTTCTGGTTTGTGTTATTTGTGTTCTCTTTAAAAATCTACTTAGTTCTCTTTCAGAATCGTTGGTGTTTTTTTTTTCTGAAAGATCGATGTTTTGGTTCTCACATTTAGATTTTAAGGGCCAGCTTATACAGGATAATGCTAGGTGCTCATTTTGTTTGTTTTTTGTTTGAATACCTTGTGTTGAGTATCTTTTCTGCCTTGAATTATTTTGATTTGATTGTTGAAAACTAGTTGTCAGAGTGCGGGTCTGTTTCTGAACGCTTATTCCGTTGGTCATTATTATGGTTACTATAGATTGTTGATTAGTTGATCTGCATGTCTTATGTTGAATGCCAATATCGCACTATCTTGATTACTATAGATTTGATTCAGTTACTGCAAGTGCTATTTGTAGTAATTTTGTAATTCTCTTAGTTCTTCTAGTGTCATCTGCTCGGCATGTAGATTTTAAAATTTGATTTTGTAAAAAGTCTGATTTTGATTTGGGTTGCAATAAACTGATAGACTAGTTTGAGGAAAAAGATAATTTGAATAATGAGTCCTCCACTGTATGGCACATTTCTGTTTCTTTAGGTTGCCTTAAATTACTTTTATCAAAGTTTTAATTATATACATCATGTGCATCTTTGTAAACTTCTTAAAATATTTTTATGCTAATGCAAAGGGTATTTTAAAGAAATTTTACTTTCAATTGTTCATATGACTATGCAGAAATATAATTCATTGACTTTTATGTAATGATTTTGAATCCTGTGATTGAACAGGTAATATTTCTAATGTCTCCTATCTCATTTCTTGGACTTTTCTAAGACTGTGTTTTACACCTTGTGCTTTTAGTTTGTTTTGTTCACTTTATTATGTTTGAATGAAGAATTTAACTTTTGTATTTATGCTGTTATTTTTACTGGTAGGAGTGGTTTATGCTTCTCCATAAATTATATAAATTAATTTTCACTGTTTTTAGAAATTCTGTATTTTTAATTTATTTTTTACTTGAAAATTTACAGAGAGAGGAGAGGCAGAGACCGGTCTCAGCCACTGCGCTCACTCCCTGAATGGCTGTAGCAGCCAGAGTGGGCATTTTCAAAGCCAGGAGCCTGCAGCTTCTTCCAGGTGTTCCCTTGGGTGTAGGGGCCTAAGGACATGAGCCGTCATCTTTCACTGATTCCTAGGTACATTAGCAGGAAAGTGGATCAGAAGTGAAACAGTCAAAACTGTAACCAGCTCCTGTGTGGGATCCTGACACCACTTGTGGAAACTTAACTTACTGTGCCACAGCGTCAGCCCCAAAAATCTCACAATTTTTAAAAAAGGTTTATTTTTGTTGCGAAGTCAGATATACAGAGAAGAGGAGAGGCAGAGGAAGATCTTCCGTCCAATGATTCACTCCCCAACCGGCGAGAAAGGCCAGAGCTAAGCTGATCCAAAGCTTGACCTGGAGCCTCTTCCAGGTCTCCCACACATGGGTGCAGGACCGCAAGGCTTTGGGCCATCCTTGACTGCTTTCCCAGGCCACAAGCAGGGCTTCCGGGATTAGAACCGACACCCTTATGGGATCCCGGTGCGTTCAAGGCAAGGACTTTAGCTGCTAGGCCACCGCACCGGGGCTCCCGACAGCCTTTGTGTGTGCCTATGCATCTGTGGCATTCCTCCTACATGATGCAGTTCCAGTCAGACTGAATCACAGCCTACTAATAGCACCTCATTTAACCTTACCTTTTTAAAGGACCTGTCTTTAGCTGTGGCTATGGGGTTAACTCTTCCAGGTATGGATTTGAAAGGGTATATTTCAGTTCATAGCGAAAGATTTCTCAGTGTTTAGGTGAGAGAGCCTTAGAAGTTGTTTTTGTTGTTAATTTCTAGTTTTATGCTGTGACCAGAGAGTATTGTTTGTATTATTTTGCTGTATGCACCACACTGTTCTCTTTGTGATAGATCAAGTGTAGGGCCAAACTGAAGCATGAGTTAAGGAGGCATCACTCCAATGTGGACCTAAATTTTGTACCTTGGACACTTTACGTGCCCCATCCCAGACTTACAGTAATTGGTCAGTTTTCCTGAGTGATTTATTAACACATGTAAAAAGTGTTCAAGAGTATGGATGTTCCTTGACTTCCTGTGACACTGTGTTCCTAGAAACCTGTTATGAGAAGAAAATATTATCAGTAGAACAGTGCAGGCAGATGACTGGCGTAGTGATAAAGTGCTGCTTGGGATGCTGGCCTCTGCTTCAGAGTGCCTCTGCTTCAGTCCCACCTCTGTTCCTGAACACGGCGTCTGAAAAATGTAGCACTGACTTAAAAAAAAAGGAAGAAAAGATTTAATATGCCCAACCTGAACATCATGGCTTAGCTGGTAGGGTACCAGTTGTTCACCCTTGCATTATGTGGTTGACTGGGAGCAAGTTAGCATCGTACTAGCACGTTTTGCTACCCAGAGAAAAGATCAGAATCCACAATTTTGAAGAGTGCTTCCTACTGAATATGTCACTTTCTTACTACTTTGAAGCGAGAAAATTGTAAGTCAAGGGTGGTTTGCCTAAGGTATGTGTAAGGTGTGTCGAACTGTGATGTGTGAGTCTTTTGTGCACTTTTTTGGTCCACATAACCTATATTGTATAAAGAAATGGTGTATTGAAGTCCTGTGTTGGTGTTAGTGTGTTTATATCTATGACCCATTTGTAGAAAGTTTTGCTTCATAAATGTGATTTTTATTGCTATATACATGTTTGTTATAGTTATGTCTTGATTGTGAATTGTGACTTTATAGCATCAAGTGATCTTCATTATTCTTTGTCCTTGAATTGTACACTGACTGGTATCACCACTGCTTGTTTATTTTTTAAAAGTACTTCTATATCAGATTCTTGGTTATTTGAAAAACGATTGTTTTTTTGAAAGGCAGGTTTACTGAGAGAAAAGACACCACAGAGACAGGCATTGTCCCTTTAGTGATTCGTTCTCAAAGTGGCCACAGCAGCTGGCTTGCACAGGCTGTAGGCAGGAACCTGGAGCTGCTTCCAGGTCTCCCAAGTGGGGACAGGCGCTCGAGGATTTGGGCCACATGTTGGTGCTTTCTGAGGCATGTTAGCAGAGAGCTGGTTTTGGAAGTAGGACAGACAAGACTGGAAGCAGTACCCGTATGGAATGCTGGCTCTGCATCTCATGGCACTAGACCTGTAATTTATTTTTTGAAGTGATTGCTTACTTTTTATCTATTTAGAAGGTAGACACAAACACACACACAGGTTGGGGATGGAGAGAGTACATGCTCCCAGATACCTGCAACAGGCCAAAGTGAAGAGATTACAGATCTGTTAAGTTCTCTCAAGTGGAGGCCAAGGCACTTGAGTTCTTACCTCCCGACTCCAAGTTGCATTAGTAGGAAGCTGGATTTTAAGCAGAGTAGCAAGGACGCAAACTTACTGCAGTGTAGGATGTGGAAATCTGAAGTGATTTCTTAACCTGCTGTGACACAATGCCTGCTGCATTGCTGTTACTGCAGTTTGCTTTTTATATCTTTGTCTCTATTAAAAATATTTATTTGGAAGACAGTGAGCAGTCTGCCAACCATTGATTCAGTCCCCAGCTTCCCCCAGACTGTTACAGGCCCTGGCCAGAATCAGCTGGGCACTCAGTGCGGATCTCCCTCTGGAGGCAGGGACCCAGCTCCATGAACCACCAGCTGCTTCCTCCCGCGGAGCAAGTGGGCCACAGACTGGCTCAGAAGCAGAGCTGGGGCTTGGGCCCGGGACACAGTGTGGGAAGTGTGCATCCCAAGTGGCAGCTTACTGGCCGCCACAGTGTCTGCCCTGTTACTCTATCTTTACATTTTTGAATCACTTTTTCGGTTGCTTGTTTTATGTACATAATTGAGTCTTGCTTCGTGAGCCAAATTGGATATCTTTCATTTTTAATTGACACTTAATAATTGTATATATCTATGGGGAATAGTTTGTTTCCTCAATATGTATACTCAATATGTAATCAAGAAAGAATAGTTAGCCTATTCATCATCTGAAACATTTCTCATTTCTTTGTGGCAGAAACACTCAAAAAGTCCTAGGGCCCAGTACAATAGCCTAGTGGCTAAATCCTCACCTTGCAGTCTTGCAACAGAAACTCGTATGGGAGCTGGTTCAAGTCTTGGCTACTCCACTTTCCTTCCAGCTCCCTGCTAGGGACCTGGGAAAGCAGTGGAGGATAGCCCAAAGCCTTGGGACCCTGCACCTGTGTGGGAGGCCTGGAAGAGGCTCCTGACTCCTGGCTTTGAATGAGCTCAGCTCCAGCCGTTGCGGCCACTTGGGGAGTGAAGCAGTGAATGGAAAATCTTTCTTTTTCTCTCCTCTCTCGGTAAATCCAGCTTTCTAAAATTAATAAATAAACCTTGGGAGTAAAAAAGATGAATTGAGGGGGTCCAGTGTGATAGCCTAATGGCTAAAGTCCTTGCCTTGCATTTGTGGGGATCCCACTTAGGCACCAGTTCATATCCCGGCTGCTCCATTTCCCATTCAACTCCATGCTCATAGCCTGGGAAAGCAGTCGAGGATGACCCAAACCCTTGGGACCCTATATCAACAAGGGAGACCTGGAGGAGTTTCCTGGCTCCTGGCTTTGGATCGGCTTAGATCCAGTCCAGCTAATGCAGCCTCTCTTTGTATCTCCTCCTTTCTGTATAGCTGCCTTTCCAATAGGATAATAATAGCAATACCTATTTTTTTTTAAAAAAAGCTTTAAAAAAACTACTTAAAGTTCTTAGTATTTTCACGAATTTGCGTGTCATCCTTGCACAGGGGCCATGGTAATCTTCGCTGTATCATTCCTATTCTTTAGTATATGTGCTGCTGAAGCGAGCTCAAAGTTCTTAGTATTTTCAAATATAAATAAATTAACTATAGTCACCGTTTTTGGTGTAGGGCATTGTAACCGAGTCCTGTGATCTGAATGTAACCCTGTGCTGTTTGTTAAGCAAGCTTGTGCTGGCCTCTCAGTCTGCATGGGCCCCGCTCGGCCTCTGCTGGTTACGGTGCTTCTCTGCCTCTCGGAGAGCAGTTTCTTTCACCTTTCACACAACAGTGAGAACATTTCTCTTTTTTTTTTTTTAAAAGATTTATTTTTTATTTTTATTACAAAGTCAGATGTACTGAGAGGAGGAGAGAGAGAGAGAGGAAATGGAGCTGCCGGGATTAGAACCAGCAGCCATATGGGATCAAGGCGAGGACCTTAGCCACTAGGCCACGCTGCCGAGCCCGAGAACATTTCTCTTTCGGTATGTTAACATAATCACCCTCTAAGGTTAACCATGATCGGATTCATTCCTGTTTAGGCTTTGTAGTATTCCATCGTGTGCCTGTCCCACATTTCCTTTATTCGTCCTTTCCTGGACGCTCGGGTTGCATCGGTGTCTTGGTGTTGTGAATAGTGAGTGCTGCAGTGAAAATGTGGGTGCAGAGAGCCCTTAGGCACACTGGCAACCTGTCCTTTAGGCTTAAATCCAGCACAGGAATTACTGGATCATATGATCTTCCTGTTTCCCATAGTGGCCTAATTTACGTTCTCAGGAGCAGCCTATGAGAGTGACGTTCTCTTGGTGCGTTCCCCAGTGCTTGTTATCCTTTTGACTTCAACCATTCCATGTGGGTTTATGTGATATCTCCCTGTGGTTTTGATTTGCATTTAATCAGTTGTTAGTATTGTGGAGCATTTTTTTCATATTCCCAATGACCATTTGTATTTCTTGAGAAATATTGATTCAGACCATTTGCAAATATTTTAATTGGGTTATTTCTTGTTGTGCTCTTGAGATGAGTTCCTCATAAATTCTGAATAGTAATAATACCTTCTCAGATGAAAAATTTGCAGATATTTTTGCATGCTGTTCAGGTTGTGGACACTAACCAAATAAAAATGTTCTTGGCAAAGCCTCAAAAGCAGAAGTAGAGAAGTGGGATTCTATTCAAGAACACATAGGAAAAGAAGCTGCTGCAGATTGCAGACCCTCTCATTGTAAGGGTGGATCACGTCCACTCACATGGTAGGAGTCGTGCAGAGTACCTGTGTGCGGGAGAAGGGATCACTTGCTGAGGTTTGGGTTGGTTTTATTTTTTTTTTCTCTCTCCCTCTTGATACTTGTTTTGAGATTTGAACATTTCTTGTCTGACAAAGGTGTGGTTTTTTTTTATGAATTTATTTGTTCTTCCTTCTTCTATGGTTTTCATTCATATGTAAGTAATGTGGAGCTAGACAGCCGACTTTGATTGTCATGCCCAGACTCCCTTTTTCCACTTTTTAAATAAAAGCATCTTGGCAGATTCTCTTATTATACAGATTACAGCTGGATGAATTTCAAAAATTATATTCAGGGGCAGGCACTTGGTGTGTGATTAAAATGTTGCTTGGGATGCTTACATTCTGGGTTGAAGTTTTAGCTCCATTTCCAAGTCAGACATCATGCTAATGTGCTGCCCGGGAGGCAGTAGGCTAGAGCTCAAGTTCTGTGTGTCTGTTCCACTCACATGACGTACCTAGACTGAGTGAGGCCTGACTATTGCCTTTCAAATAAATTAGAGTTCTGAAGTAAATAGAAATATATTCATTAAATTATAAGTAGCTTGTGTGTGTATGTTTAAAGATTTTATTTGAAAAGCGGAGTTACCAGAGAGAGGGAGGAATGTTACATTGACTGCTTGACTCCCTAGAGACCAAAGCCAGATGCTTGGAAGTGCATCTGGATGTCCTCTGAGGTGTATTAGCAGGTGGAACTAATGGAACATGCCATCATTGCCAGTAGCAGCCTAACCTGCACCTCACAGTACCAACCCCCATAGGATATTTTGTTTCCAGGAAGGATTCTTGATCCACATTATTCTGGAAAAAATTTCAGGGAGTGGTATATGTATTGTTTACTTATGTCCGATTTTATGAACTGTTTTCTTCTAATTAGTTTGATTTTAGAGTCAGATATATATGTAATGGATTTTGAGAGCCACTCTTGCACATCAATATATTTTTAAACTCTTCAGTATAAGTGGTTTCTTCTCCCCTCCCGCCCCAATCTCTTGACAATCTCCAAAAGAGAGACCTTCCCCAGGAATCTCACTGTAATATTTTATCCTATTATATTCTCACAATTCAGCTGGTTAGGATCTTTTTTGTTAGAATTTAAGCCTGCTTCTGCTGCTTTGGGCTTCTGTTGCCATAGTGATAAAATGTTCAGCATTCTGTCATTACTTGAAGACAATAATGAACTTGACCCTTATATTTTTTTTTGGCTTGGGGTTTTGCCATATAAAAATAGCTTTCTTTCATTAAGCTTTTTTTTAAGTGTAAATGATTTTCCCATTCCATTACATATTTGGATAATTTCTTCTTGATTCTTCTTCAGTTTCTTCAGATGACACATATGTTTAACTGATACTCATTTTAAAATGGTGACGTAATAACCAACCTAAGGCGTAGCAGGAGCAAGTCAGAAGAGCCGCATGACTTTTCAGCATGCTGTACCTCTGTGGTTGTTTTTCCTTTTTCATGGCGGCACTGATTTACCAATTTAGAAGCACAGCTACGTCATTCAGGTCTATTTTGATCATTTATTAAAACAATCATAATTGTATCTTCTGTTATTCAAAATCTGTTATAGGTCAGAGAATAAGCTGTGAAGAAATAGATTTTTGTGGAGTAATGAAAAGTATAAATCATGTGAGACTGAATTAAGCATTCACTTACAAATAATGTAACAAATTAGTAGATATCAATCTTCTAAATATTAATCACTGCTTTGGCAGATGCTCTGAATCATTAATTATTTATAATTCTTTTGTCGTGGTTAAAATGATTTATTTACCAATAGCTTACTATAGTGCCAGGAGTAATAAACTATTTTTATAAAACTGTTTTCTTTCAAAATTTTGCTCCACAGTGCATTGTTCAGTTTGTACAGTTTCAAAGTTACCTGTAAATGTAAAACATGGAAGAGTTACAGGAGTTTACATATGATAAAGTATGTAGTTAACTTTTGGTTACAATGGCAACCCAACTCCCACAAGCAGAAAAATAATGTTCTTGGCTGTTGTAAATTGAGGAAAGGCCGGGGGTTGTATTGGTGTCATGGATGCCTGGATTTAGGAACTCCGATGTCAGGAGTGTGGCTTCCTTCTCCTTTCCTCTCCCACCTCCCAGTCTCCTTTGTTGTCTCCTCATGCTTTTCTGTGATGCTATGATGTATGTTGAAACCAAAGAGGGCAGAGTTTTTAGCTGGCAATTTAAGTTAAAAAATGTAAACAAGGTTTAGGGTCTCGACCTTATCACTGACCAGTGAGGAACCAGCACTGGATCAGTCCCATTGTATTATGCCTGTTTGTTTTTAAAGGGTGGCTGGAGAAGAAGGGTGATCCACAGTTTGATGCAGTTAGCAGTTTGATGGCAGTTAGCAGTGATAGGGAGAGGTACAGTTAATCTGGGGAGAAGACCAGCCAACACATCTTCAGGAAGAAGGAACCTAGATGATTTGAGATATCCTAGAGCAAACGTGTGTTATAGTCCTTACTTTGAAAACCAAGTGCTCGAAAAGTGAAAACCTTTGGAGTGCCCAGTGTAGTCTCAAATTATGGACTTCAGGGAATTTTTGAATTATAGATCTAAGGAAATCCATGCAAAAATTGAAAGTCTGAAAAACTTCACTTCTTAAACATTTCTGGTCCCAAGCACTTTGAATAAGAAATATTTCATCTGTACTCCTTAAAAGAACTTTTGCATTGTTTAAAAGCCAGAGCTGTTTTCCATCTAGGACCTACCTTCTAATTTTTCTTAATCTTTTGTAAATGTTTTAATTACTGGAGTCTTGTTGGTAATGAATATTTGCTTTTATTTTAAAACTTATTACTCAAGGGGCTAAGTGCTTAGCATATAAAGCTACTGCTTGTAATGCTGGCGTTGCTTTGTGTCTAGGATGCTCCACTTTCAACCCAGCTCTCCGCTAATGGCCTGAAAAAAAGCAGCCAAAGGTGGTCCAAATATTCGGGTAGAAAAACTTGCATACAGTTCCTGTTTCCTGTTTTCTGCCTGGCCCATCCCTGCCTGTTCCTGCCATCTTGTCTTTCATTGTAACTTTAAAATAAGTAAATTTAAATCTTTAAATAAAATAGCTACTCAGTGTGTCTTCTTTTCTGTTCACACCCCATCTTGAGAAGAATTACCCAGTGTTTGTTACAGCAGGGAGCAAGAGACTGGGCCAGTGAGACAAGTTCTTTCTCAGACTTGGGAGACATGGAAGTGAATGCATTTGTGATAGCATATAATGATATGCAGATTCTCTCTTTTGGTTTGTTTTAAAAGATTTATTTATTGGACCCGGAGTGGTGGCCTAGCAGCTTAAGTCCTCACCTCGAGCGTGCCGGGATCCAATATGGGCGCTGGTTCTAATCCTGGCAGCCCCGCTTCCCATCCAGCTCCCTGCTTGTGGCCTGGGAAAGCAGTGGAGGACGGCCCAAAGCCTTGGGACCCTGCACCGTGTGGGAGACCTGGAGGAGGTTCCTGTCTCCTGGCTTCAGATTGGCGCAGCACTGGATGTTGTGGTCACTTGGGACATCAGACAAAAGATCATCTTCTCTGTCTCTCCTCTTGTATATCTGACATTGCAATAAATCTTTAGAAAAAAAGATTTTTTATTTATGTTGGAAGAATTACAGAGAATCCATCTGCTGGTTCATGCCCCCCAACCCCCAGACAGCTGCATTGGTCAGTGCTGGGCCAGGCTGAAGCCAGGGCCCAGGCGTTTCATTGGGATCTCCTATATGTATGTGGCAGGACCCCACATACTTGTTATTTTTATCTAAATAAGTCATGAAGCTAGAGGTCATATCTACAAGTTTCTTCCATGTGATATTGTGTAATCATCTGGACAGTATGTGGAGTTTAGGTTGATTCATTTAGTCATCAGAGTATATTTATTGAATTCTTACTGTACTTAAAGCACAGCCTAAGCGTTTTGAGAGTGTTAAACACCCATTAAGCATGTTCTTATTGAGCAGATAAGATAGGCTAATATTGCCAGCCTATCAAAAAGGTGCCACATGCATTCTATTTGAATGAAGAATCTTCAGGAGTAGGAGTTTCAGGACTGATTCGTAGGAAGCCTTCCTCATGAAGCGAGACATTTGGTCCCCAGAGATGCTCTTCATGCTGAGGCTGGGTCTGGCTCAGATCTAGCACTGCCCCTGAAGATACTGTAAGTGTTCATTCATCTCAGGCGCGACAAGCTCAGAAGACAGTGTCTAGAATGATGTTAGTGTCTGTTAGTTTTCATTCTTTTTTTTTTTTTTTTAAGATTTATTTATTTTTATTAGAAAGTCAGATATACAGAGAGGAAAAGAGACAGAGAGGAAGATATTTTCTCCACTAATTCACTCCCCAAGTGTCCGCAACAGCTGGAGCTGAACTGATCCAAAGCCAGGAGCCTCTGCTGGGTCTCCCACACAGGTGCAGGGTCCCAAGGCCTTGGGCCATCCTCGAATGCTCTCCCAGGCTGCAGGCAGGGAGCTGGATGGGAAGCAAGGCTGCTGGGAGTAGAACCAGCACCCATGTGGGATCCTGGCGTATGCAAGGTGAGGACTTTAGCTGCTAGGCTACTGCATAGGGCCCAGTTTTCTTTTAAATCTTTACCCTGTAGAGAAGAGTTGAGTGGCAGTGAGTCTGAAAGCATTGTATAAATTGTAAAAATGTCATGGGTTTGATATGATATATCCTTAACTGGGTTGTTTGGTGCCTTGCGCTGCAGACTCCTTGTTTAACCTATTCACTATTGTTGTCGTATCCTGCTGTCAGGTTCTTAGTCTCCACATGGTTTTGTCTGATGCCCCCACAGAATTGATTTCACATCTTCTCTATGGGCATAATTTGAAATTTTTCCCAAAAATAGCAACTTGTCTTGCATTTTAGTTATATGAGAACATAAGCTAGCTGCTCTATGTCTGTCTGTGATTGTATGTACCATTTTCCGTAACCACAAGGCCTAGTGGCAAATAAGCTCTCTGTAATATGATTGTTTATTCCAGTGAAATTAATGAACTATGCTTGTTAATAATGTCTTGTTGGTTTATGGTTTTTAGGTTAAAACTTCAACAACAAATTGTGGATATTGAAAAGGCAGAGAAAGAAAAAAATGAAAATTCTGACCTGAAACAGGTATGATGTTAACATACAGTTTGCTTTATTTTTAAAATGTATTTAAGAATCTGTTTTGCATGGTTTCATATCAAGATTTTGAAAAATCTGATTTCCACAATAAATAGCAATGTTGAAGATGTTGATATGCAATATGAAATGTTTAAATCTTAATTTTCTTTTACTAAGCTGCTTTTTTTAAGATATCACTATGCTGTGGCTCATTAGTTTTTTGAGATTGTAATTATAAAAGGGTAATATTTTGATATTTTAAACTTTTTATTGATTAGGAAGATCATTGAGGCTGTGTATTACTTGATTCACCTGTAACTTTATGCATTTATTCCACGAGGTATCTCTTAATGTATTCCTATGACGTTTACGAATTAAAAAAAAAAGTTTTAGAGTTATTGTATGTGAAAGGATATTTATATTTTAAGTTGTTTGGATTTTGAAAAGATTTATTTAAGGCTAGACTAGGGGAGATTGTTCTTTCCTGAATTTCCTGAATTTCCTGATTGTAGGATAGCTGGTACTCTTTTTTCAAGTATACAATTTCTTTTTTTTTTTTTTTAAAGATTTACTTATTTTTATTGGAAAGGTAGATATACAGTGAGAAGGAGAGACAGAGAGGAAGATCTTCCGTCGATGATTCACTCCCCAAGCGGCCACAATGGCCGGAGCTGAGCCAATCCGAAGACAGGAACCAGGAACTTCTTCCAGGTCTCCCATGGGGTGCAGGGTCCCAAGGCTTTGGGCCATTGTCCACTGCTTTCCCAGGTCACAAGCAGGGAGCTGGATGGGAAGCGGGGCTGCCAGGATTAGAACTGGCGCCCATATGGGATCCCATTGTGCAAGGTGAGGACTTTAACCACTAGACACCATGCCAGGCCCAAGTATACAATTTCTAATTACTAACAAAGTGCCCATAATATCTGATACTCTGAGAGAAGTGAAGGGTAACACTGGCATTGGCCGTTCTGGCATCCTGGGGATGTGGAGAGATGTTAAGCTCTTTTGAAGGTTGCCTGTTTTAGCAGCTCTAATATAGACTAAATATTTGCCACTTCAGCTAAAATTAAGAAGTGAATACTTGGAAAAATTAATTTTAAAGCCCAAATCTGAAGTATACACCATGTTCCTCTGTCCAACTAACATTGCCCTGTGCCTTACAGAGTCCTATCTTATTTGACTTTGCTACCTGTCAACATGTGAAGGGATAATTGCACATTTATTTAATTTGTTGTATGAAGAAACTTGTTTCTTTTGACTCTTGAATCTCACAATAGGTTCTTTTTATTTCATTCTTTGGACTCTTTGCTTTGAAATTCTCAGAGAAAGGTTTAGAGAGGTGAAAGGAATTGAAGGAAAAATGAAAACTTTTATTATTTGTTACTTGTGGGGAAATGGATGAAAACTGTTTGGGAATAACTTAAAAGCCCTGTGAATCTTTTTAGCCTGTTCGTCTTTACCTGGATAACTACCTGCTTTTCTGAGAAAAAATTCTCCCAAGTAAAAGTAAATTTGGATGGAGAGAAGATATAGAGAGGAGAGACAGAGAGGAAGATCTTCCATCCGATGATTCACTCCCCAAGTGGCAGCAATGGTCGGTGCTGTGCTGATCCGAAGCCAGGAGCCAGGAGCTTCCTCTGGGTCTCCCATACAGGTGCAGGACCGCAAGGCTTTGGGCCGTCCTCAACTGCTTTCCCAGGCCACAAGCAGGGAACTGGATGGGAAGCAGGGCTACTGGGATTAGAATCGGTGCCCATATGGGATTTCTGTGTGTGCAATGTCGGGACTTTAGCCACTAGGCTACTGTGCCGGGTCCACTTGGAAACTTCTTAAACATTGTAGGTCTGGCATTGTGGCATAGTGGTCAAGCTGCCAGCTGTAATGCTAGCATCCCACATGAGTGCCAGTCTGTGTCATAGCTGATCTGTTTCTGATCTATTTTCCTGCTCACAGCTGGTAAAGCAGCAGAGGATGACCCAGCTGCTGCAGCCACGTGGGAGACCTGACTGAAGCTCCTGACTTGGGCCTGGCTCACCCCTGTTCGTTCAGCCAGTTCGACAGTGAATAGATCCCTCGCTCCCTTCCTTCCTTTCTCTCTCTCTCTCTCTCTCTCTCTCTCTCTCTCTCTCTCTGTTTCTCTGTCTCTCTCTGAATTCATAAATAAATAATAACAGCGTGAGGATGATCCTCCCTTTGCCTGAAGGCAACAAGCATGGTCTGCTCTGGCAAGTTCTGGAAGGGGTGGTGCGGCAGGGGACTTGGGAAGGGACAGCTGTTTCTTTAGCTGCTTTCCAGGCCAGCTGGTCTTCACTGTCCCTTGTTTCCTAGAAAGCTTGAGAAAGGCTAATGTGACAGGAACCTCACCAGTGCCTACTTTCTTGCTAAGGACTCCTTACTCCTCCAGACAGACCTCTTCTTGGTCTGCTGGTTCGGGGAAGAGACTCCCAAGGAGAGTGTGCTCTCTGCTCTGTGTTGTAACAGGAGCTGATCATAGTGCCTGCTGTCTCTCACTTCATTGAAGAGGAGTCCTCCAGGGCCCCCCTTGAGTAGGGCGTTGGTGGTGGGGATGGCTTAGTGCTCTCTGCTTCTAACTGAATGCATTTGGTTAGTGACCTCATGTTCCTGTTTGTTGTTTTCTTTTAAGCAAGTCAGTAGTTTGCAGATTCAGCTAACATCACTGACACAGTCTGAGAATGAACTGCTGAATTCAAATCAAATGCTGAAGGAAATGGTGGAGAGGTTAAAGCAAGAATGCCGAGATCTAAGAAGCCAAACAGAAAAAACTCAACTAGCCGCTGAAAAGTAATTCTTGTATATGATTATTTTGACGATTCCACAGTTGACAGTGTTTTAGGAACAAGTGACAAACATCTCTTGATAATTGTAATTGTGTATGTTGAGCTGCTACAATTCTGTCTGAGTGCAGTGTTCTGAAAATTCTCAAAGAAAAACTTCTCCTGGTCACTGGGTAAACTACCTTTTTGAGAATTTTTCCCAATCCAGAAATGTAAGCAAGGGAATAGAATTACGTAGTTGTATTTTTTTTTAAATTTTTGATGCAAAAAAACTCTAAAATTAAAACTAGTTTCTTACATTTTTTTTTTGAGAAGCTACTTTGTAGGTTTAATTTTTGAAATTTTGTAAGTTATTAGTAGATTGTACAGAAACTAATACCGGGAAAATTATTTTGGCGTTCAGGATAACATTTTCTGGGGTGTTTTGTTTAGATTTGTTTTACCTTTGCCTTATAACTTGTTGGTATTATAAGTTTTTACTGTTATCTTCAAAACATTCTTTTTAAGTTTGTGAAGGCATTCCGACTACTTGAAGTAGTTTTTTTTTTTTTCATATTTTAACATCTGTCTTTGGTTTCATATGAGGAGTTGAATCTCAAGAAAAGGAAATAAAGAAGCTGTATGCCAAATATGTTGCAGGAGTTCAGATAATTCTCATTTATTTTTGTTTATGCTTACCCAAAAAGAAAAAGACAAGGAATGAGAATCATATCTTGGAATCCTGAAGTGTTTGACATAAACTTAGAAAATTTTTAAAAAGAGTTACTCCTTTGTAAGTCCAATTTTACAGAGAGAAGAAGAGACAGAAAACAGTCTTCATCTGCTGATTCACTCCCCAAATGACCTTAACAGCTGGGCAGCAGGGGCCTAAGGATTTGAGCCTTCCTCCACTACTTTCCCAGCCTATAAGCAGGGAGTCAGATTGGAAGTGGAATAGGAGAACTTCCAATCTGTGCCCAGATGGGATTATCCTGTTAACTCTACTGTGCCAGCTCCCTAAATTTAAGAATTCTAATAGTGTAGGTAGCATGGGCCTGGTGCAGTGGCCTAGCGGCTAACGTCCTTACCTTGAATGCACGGGATCCAATATGGGTGCCAGTTCTAATCCCGGCAGCTCTACTTCCAATCCAGCTCCCTGCTTGTGGCCTGGGAAAGCAGTCGAGAACGGCCCAAAGCCTTGGGACCCTGCACCCACGTGGGAGATCTGGAAGAAGTTCCTGGCTCCTGGCTTCGGATCAGCACAGCACTGGCCATTACTGCCACTGGGGAGTGAATCATCGAACAGAAGATCTTCCTCTCTGTCTCTCCTCCTCTCTGTATATCTGACTTTGTAATAAAAGTAAATAAATAATACAAAAAATAGTGTAGGCAGCAAATTGAAGTGATTCATCATTGGTTTCTAAATCATGTAGAAGAAAACAGCTAGAATGATGGTCAGTAGAGTTATGATTTTAGTCTTCATTTGATTTGATTACCTTTGGCAAGTAATTTAACTTCTCAGGATTTATTATTCTCATTTTAAAAATATGCATTTGAAAATCAGAGGGAAATGCTGAAAGCTCTTTCATCTTTTGGTTCACTCCTCAGGTAGTCACAACAGCCAGACCTGAGCCAGGCTGAAGCCAGAAGGCAGGACTTTCATGTGCTTCTCCGGCACATGAGGCAGTGGCCCACGTGCTTGGCCATCTCTTGCTGCTTTACCTGAACCGTTAGCAGGGAGCAGCTGGGATAGGCACCATCACCCTGTGGGACACTGGTGGTGTAACCTGCTTTGTTGCAACACTAGCCTCATGTTATTGTCATTTTTACTGCCCATAGTTATATTACAAATCATATAAAGTATGCGGAATGACTTTAAGAATGTAAGTTATTAAGATGTTGCCTTAAATATATGAATTGTCTTGTAGCCAGAAAGTACACTGCATTAAGATTTGGTATCACCTGTTTTTAATAGTCATTTAATTACTCACTGTTTTCCTGTCATATATTTGATGTTAGTCCGCAATAAACACTAAACCTTAGTTTCCACATCTACCCAAAATATTTAATGGCAATACCTAACTGAGCCATTTGCATGAAAAATGCTATGTTTTGAATAGGATATGGCTTCTACATCCCTTCAGGCAGTTAAAGCCCAAACCCAAGCTGGTGGTACTAACAGCTAGAAGCAAATTGAGTTAGTGTCTAGAAGGTGGGTGTAGTGGAAGTTCCTTAGGTTGCAGTCTGGCACAGCATTGGAAAATGGTTGTGAAGTGAGGGTTGGTCATAAAAGTGTGAGTTGGGTCCCACTTTTTTCTGCTCCCTGAATCTGTGCGGTTGTTACTCTGCACAAGCTCTGCCATTGCCATCCTGTGGCTTCACCAGGCTCTGCCAGATAAAGGGCATGCCTGAGCTGGTACTGTGAACCATCCAAACCGTCAGAGTAAGGCTCCTTCCTTCACGCTGGCTTGTCTTGGGGAATTGTGTTACAAGGACAAAAGGCTGGCTAACATAGGAAATGGGACACAGTGGCCTTGCTGTTCTAAGCAGAATGCTTGATTTATAAATGCTCAGTAATGATGCATTAGCAGTTGTGTGGCCATAAAAGGATGTCTGTAGGTGTGTGAAGGATGTGGTAAGGCTATCGGGAGTTGTACCTGGGATGTGCCCAGTGATCCTCAGTTTTTGCCTGCGTCTTCTGACAGGACGTTGGAAGAGAAACACATGCAGTGGCTTGAGGAGAAGCATAGGCTGCAGGAGCACATCACAGACAGAGCAGAGCAGTATAAGCAAGCCAAAGAGAAGCTGCAACGAGCTGCACTCGCCCAGAAAAAGGCAAGTGACTGTTACTAGAGGGATTTCTGTGGAGTGAAGCATGATTAACTGTCTTAAGGAAATAAAATGTGCAGCTGAATCTAAGAGTTCAGTGATATGTTTCATTGAGTAATTAAGCAATACATTTTGCTACAAATCCTGTAGAGATTAATTGGGAAAATCCAAATCATCCAACAAGTCTATTTCTAGATGCCACGTAGGAGCCAACATGCAGTTTCCCAAGAGGTGATATTTTTTCAAAGTGGTAATGTGTCCAGGGTGGTCCATGTAAGTCTTAACTCAGCCTTCTGATGGCTGTGCCGTTAGACCTGTTTGCACTGTACTTGCCCAGAGTTTGTGATATGGCCTTTGTAATTAAAAACCTTATGTCTCCTCGACCCAGCAGAGGATCTGAGGAACAATGGGGATAGTTCCTACAACCCTGGACCTTTGTAACTTTTGTCATTGCAGGCATACTTTTCTCCAGAACCTAAAAGCATTTTTTTTCCTTGGAAATAGGCCGACACTAGATGATTCGTTGAAGTCAGTGGTTTATAACTGTTTTTTTTTTTTTAAACTTCAGTAAAATCAGTGAATGCAGCATGTCCCGTCAGTAATGTAATTTACCACGATAGTGATTCATTGGTTCTTTTTGCAGCATTAGAACCTGGGGATGAACACCATGGAGAATGTGTGTGTCCCACCCATGATTTAAAGTGTCTCTGTTTGATACCTGCCTTCAGTGGCATTGGTTCTGGGGAAGAGAGACCTGAGAGGAGAGGAGGATGCTTCTGGGTAGTCACTAGTGTCTTCCTGTTGCTATGGTTACTGGAAGACTATTCATGTTTGTATGAGAAAACAACTCCATCATTTGCATACTTTGAGTTTGTAAAGTAACAACACAGTTTCCAGCTACTATTTTCATTGATTGGATGTAGCTACCAAATGTGACAGTTGGAATGACAACGTGAATAATGTGGAAGTCATTGCTTTCTACTTTTTCTGGTTTCTTTTCTCGTAACGGTTAAAGGACTATTAATTGAGATCAGACAAAAACAGCACTTACTGTATGGGAATCTCAGTATTTTATACCCAAACAGGTACTTGTTTGATATTGTTTCTGTACATTTATCTCTTCCTTTTTACCTTTTTTTTTTTAAATAAAGTTTTATTTATGTATTTGAAAGGCACAGAGTGCCAGATAGGAGAGGCAGATCTTTCATCTCGTGGTTTGCTCCCTAGATTCCCCAAGAGCCAGGGCTGGGCCAGGCCGAAGCCAGAAGGCAAGAATCCCATTTAGATCCCCCGTAACCTAACCACCATCCGCATCCTCCAGGCGCCTTAGCAGGAAGCCAGATGAGAGGCAGACAATACCTAGGCACTCCAATAGGGACTGTGCTTCCAGCCATGGCTTACCCCACTGTGCTGCAGTGCCGGCCCTGCCTCTTCCTGTCTGTCCATACAGGAGCTGAGAAGTTCACAGTTATTAGAATTTTAGTGGATTTTTGTTGTGGTTTCTGATGACTTTAGAACTCTAACTTAGGTTTTCTTTGTATTATATTTGAAGCCTAGGGTTTTCTGAAGCCAGATCTCAGCAAGAAATCTCTAGAAAGTATGAGTGTTTTATCATTTATGGAGAGACTTGGGTTGAATCCTTACAGATAACTGTGAGCTCAGACCCCAATTACTGAGGTTAGTTTGGGTTGACTTCCTCTTGGAGCAAAAGTGACATCCAGTGGTGAGAGACATCACCAGCTAATCACAAGTATATCCGGAGGAGATGAGGAGGTGAGGAGGTGACAGTTTAAAGATCTACAGAGTAACAGTTTATCAGGACTGTCACCTGGGATTCATATTTTTTCCTACCGAAATACCTGCCTATTGATGTGAATGTAATAAATATTCATTGCAGTTTTTTTAAAAAAATGATTTACTTGTTTTTGGAAAGGCCGAGTGACAGAGGAGAGATAAACACATCTATAAAATATATGTAAAGAGAGATCTTCTACCCCCTAGTTTACCCCACAAAAGGCTTCACTAGCCGTATCTGGGCCCTGCTGAAGCCAGAGCCTTACTTTAACTCATACAGGGTGAACCCTAGGTTGGAAATCATAATGCTTAAAAGTTACTTTTCTGTGAAGAGATTTTAAAACTGAAGAGTCACTACTTAATTTTTACCCTTGGACTGGGAGAGCTGACTGAGTGTCATTTGAACGTATGTATATTTAGAGCTCTAATATCCTAAGCCTAAAACTATGTTATTTAGGATGTTCTCTGTTTTAGAGATATCTTTTATTTATTTGAAAGGCAGAGTTAGAGACAGAAAGATCCACTGGTTCACTTCCCTGATGACTGCAACAGCTGGAGGGACAGGAGCTTCATCTGGGCCTCCTACATGGGTTAGGAGGATCAAGGATTTGGGCCATCCGCCACTTCTGAGGCACATCAGCAGAGAGTTGGATCAGAAGTGGAGCAGCCAGGACTCAAACTGGTGCCAACATTGAATTCTAGCATGAAAGGGAGTGCCACAATGCCAGCTATATTTTGGTTGTTTTTAGATAGGAATCTTGGTTGAGAATAGGTTGATCAGGCGTCTAAAGCTGCAGTGCTCAAGTGATGGCTTCCCTTGTATTGCTTTCCAGCTTTTGCTCATTGTTGAAGTATGAGCATGATGAGACATGTCTTTTTGTTGTTGCTTTCAGTCTTTTTTTTTATTATTTATAAAAAGTGAACAATACTGATTTAGGAGCACAGTGATAGCTCCCGTCCTGTTCTCCCTCCTGCTGTGGTTCCCTGACCACCTCTCAGCCTCCCTTATTTCTTACTCTCTTAATTTTCCCCATGGCATATTTTCACTCACTTTGCAATCACAGACTTTGCATTAATAATAAAAAACAGAAATAATAAGAAATAATAAAAGAAAACCCTATTCCTCAAGAGTATAAACATGTGCAATAAATAATCAAATCTCAAGATGCCCCTTTCGTTTATACAAATTACATTTTTCTGTGTACTCTGTAGATTAGTTACCACAGATCAGGGGAAACATTTATCATTTTTGTGACTGGCTTATTTCACTAAGCATAATCGTTTCCGCTTACATCATTTTGTTGCAAAAGGCAGGATTTCATTCTTTTGGCTGATGAGTATTCCGTAGTGTAGCTGTACCACAGTTTATTTTTTTTTTTAAGATTTATTTATTTTTATTGGAAAGTCAGATATACATAGAGGAAGAGAGACAGAGAGGAAGAGAGACAGAGAGGAAGATCTTCTGTCCGATGATTCACTCCCCAGGTGACCACAGCAGCCAGTACTGCGCCGATCCCAAGCCAGGAGCCAGGAACCTCCTCCAGGTCTCCCACCCGGGTACAGGGTCCCAAGGCTTTGGGCCATCCTCGACTGCTGTCCCAGGCCACAATCAGGGAGCTGGATGGGAAGTGGAACTGCCGGGATTAGAACCGGCGCCCATATTGGATCCCGGGCGTTCATGGCAAGGACTTTAGCCACTAGGCCACGCCGCCGGGCCAACCACAGTTTCTTTATCCAGTCATCCACTGGTGGACATCGGGGCTGATTCCATGTCTTAGCCATTGTAAATTGAGCTATAATAAAAATGGGGGTACTGAGAACTTTCTTCATACTGATTTCATTTTGTTTGGATGAATTCTCAGGAGTATGATGACTGAGTCCTATGATAGATCTATTTTCTTTTATCTGAGGAATCTCCATTCTGTCTTCCATAATTGTTGCACTAATTTTTATTCCCACTAAGCATGTATTTAGGTACTTCTCTTTCCCCCACGTGCTCATCAGCATTTATTGTTTTTTTTGGTTTTTCATCTACCTGGGATGAAGTGAAACCTCATTGTGGTTTTTATTTGCATTTTCCTGGTGGCTAAGATCCTGAACATTTTTTTGACTGTTGGATTCGTATCTCACACACACATATAATTATACATGCATAATTAATTCAGATGAATGTTTTTTATTTTTTTAAAGATTTATTCATTTTATTACAGCCAGATATACACAGAGGTGGAGAGATCTTTTGTCCGATGATTCACTCCCCAAGTGAGCCGCAGTGGGCCGATGCCAGTACTGCACCAATCCAAAGCCGGGAACCTGGAATCTCCTCCGGGTCTCCCACGCGGGTGCAGGGTCCCAAGGCTTTGGGCTGTCCTCGACTGCTTTCCCAGGCCACAAGCAGGGAGCTGGATGGGAAGTGGAGCTGCCAGGATTGGAACCGGCACCCATATGGGACTTTTAGCCGCTAGGCCATGCCGCCGGGCCCAGATGAATGTTTTTTAAAAAAACTATTAAATCATTAAGAAAATGATTACTGAAATTGTTGTCCTAATGGACAAAAGCCTGGCATGGGCACTTTGTTAGAAAAGGAATACTCAGATGGCAACATACGTAAGAAAATTCATTCAGCATCTTTACTCTCAGGAAAATCATACATTTAAACTATAGTAAAATAATACTGTACTCTATGAAAATGTTTAACATTTAAAAGATTGACCACACTATGTATTATCAAGGGTGTAGAGCAGTTAGAACCCATACATTAGAATAGTTTGAACAGGTAAAACTCATGCATTGCTGACTGGCATGTAATTGGTAGAACCACTTTAGAAAACTGGCAGTATCTAGTAAGTTCTAAAACATGCACACTAAAGTCTAGAAAGTATGTATTTTCTTTTGTCTTTTTAAGATTTATTTGTTTTTCATTGCAAAGTCAGGTATACAGAGAGGATGATCTTCTGTCCGATGATTCACTCCCCAAGTGACCGCAATGGCCAGTGCTTCTCTGATCTGAAGCCAGGAGCCAAGAACCTCCTCCAGGTCTCCCACGTGGGTGCAGGGTCCCTAGGCCTTGGGCCGTTCTCGACCGCCTTCCCAGGCCACAAGCAGGGAGCTGGATGGGAAGTGGAGCAGCCGGGATTAGAACCGGCGCCCATATGGGATCCCAGTGTGTTCAAGGCGAGGATTTAAGCCACTAAGCCACCGCGCCAGCCCCGAAAGTACATATTTTCTTTTTCTTTCTTTGTTTTTTTAAGATTTATTCATTTTTAGTATAGCCAGATATACACAGAGGAGGAGAGACAGAGAGGAAGATCTTCCATCCGATGATTCACTCCCCAAGTGAGCCGCAACGGGCCAGTGCGCGCCGATCTGAAGCCAGGAACCAGGAACCTCTTCCGGGTCTCCCACACGGGTGCAGTGTCCCAATGCATTGGGCCATCCTCAACTGCTTTCCCAGGCCACAAGCAGGGAGCTGGATGGGAAGTGGAGCTGCCGGGATAAGAACCGGCGCCCATATGGGATCGCGGGGCTTTCAAGGTGAGGACTTTAGCCGCTAGGCCACGCCGCCGGGGAAAGTACATATTTTCTATGACCCCCTTAGATAAACTTAAGAGATTGAGTGCTTATCTGCAAAAAAGTGTTTAATGTTCATTGCAAATTTAATTCACAGTGCTTCCAAACTTGCAACAACTCCATTTTCATCAACAGAAAAACGGATAAATCTGGTCAAACTTTACACTAGCCGCTAACGTAACACTGGGAGATAACTATTGTGGTATGTTAAACAATGGCCTGATCATGTAGATAAAATGTTGAGAAACCCCAAGTGCAAAGGCATATGTGCTGCAGGATTTCCTTAATATGAATAAGTGAGTGGCTAGAGGACTCCTTACTTGACCACAAATGGACATAAATTCAGTGGTGGGAAAGGGCAGGAGTTGTTCCTGTGCCAGAGTAGACAGCAGGAGCATGAGAAACCTTTGAGGGGCTTATAATGGGAAGTGCAAGAAGGAAGCCCATACTAACATCATTTGTACAAGCAGTGCTTACAATGTGCAAGAAATGTATTATGAAAAGATTGAATGGGGCCTGGCATGATAGCCTAGGGGCTAAAATCCTCATCTTGTATGTGTTGGGATCCCACCTGGGCGCCTGTTCGTATCCTGGCTACTCTACTTCCCATCCAGCTCCCTCCTGTGGCCTGGGAAAGCAGCAGACGATGGTCCAAAGCCTTGGGAACCTGTACCCATACGGGAGACTCAAAAGAAGCTTCTGGCTCCTGGCTTTGGATCGGCTCAGGTCTGGCCGGTGCAGCAATTTGGGGAGTGAATCAGTGAATGCAAAACCTTTCTCTCTCTCCTCTCTGTATATGTGCCTTTACAACCAACAAAAAACCTCAAAAAAGTGAGTGGATATCAGAAATTTTGAACCAAAGCAAACTTACCTTTAATTCCATTGTTCATGACCTTTTCGAAATACTTTTTTTCCAAGATAGACTTAACAGCAGACTAAGTGAATATAATGAACTTTGAAATAGTCCTAGTGGAATAAATTATGTGGTGATGAATGAACTAAACCTGTAAGCAGTGACACGGACAAATGTCATCAGCAAAATACTTTGTGAAAGACTTAAAATCAGAAGCAGGCCAAATTAAACTGTTGCTGTGGAAATAAATTATTTGGTTACCCTTTCAGAGTATGGGGGCTCATGGCTGAGAATTGGAGTGGTAGGGGCACTTCTGGCGTAGCAGTCACAAGCTAATTATGCTAGTATTTGCTTTATGGATTTTCATTGAGTTTCATTTTCCACTTTTCTGTAACCTTGTTATATTCAGTTTGAAAAGTAAGGAAACAAAATCTGAAAGGTTTGTAGTACTAAGTATGGTCCAACGTTATACGTTTCTATTGGAAAACAATAGAAAAATGCTTTTGCATAATACTCTATTTGCATTTTGCATGAATGGAAAATTTACTTTTGGAGTTTTTTTTTCCTTTCTATATTGAATGTTTTAAACATTTCCTGTTAATGTTTAGAAAGACAAACTATTTATTTATTTATTTAGAGGGCCTCCCATGTGAATGGCACAAACCCCGATACCTGAGCCATCACCCCGCCTTCCAGGGTGTGCGTGAGCAGGAAGCTGGAGGGAGGCTCGAACTCAGGCACTCTAATGTGGAGTGCAGGTATCTTAACTGTGAGGCCAAATGCCCCATCCCTCCTGGCAGAAACTGTGCATCTGAAATGCACCTATGATCTACCTTAGCTTTATGATCCTCTGATTGCTGTAATAGAAATGTGTCCATTGCAAGCGTGGATTCAAGTTTTGTTTCAGTTTTGTTATCTTTTGGGACAGTGAAGAATTTATTCTTAAGCAGATGACAGGCAGATGCATTGTGAAACCTTACCGTTTCATTTTAGGAGTGTTTATTTGCACTAATTTAGTTATTGAGACTAATTTTCTGCTTTGGTATCCGTAACAGTAGGAATATGAGGTAGATGTGTGGTTATTGCCTTTGCAGTTTTTGTTAATAGCCCTGTTCTGCTAATCTTTGTTCCTAGCAGTCATAGAAAATATTTGTCTCTACACAAAATTTTATTGGGTGTGTGAAGTATTTACTATGTAGTGATTATTCAAATTGATTATTAAAAATTATTCATATTCTTTTTTTCTAGAGAAAAGCTCTTTATGAAAACAAATTGAAGAGACTGCAGGAGAAAGTGGAAATCTTAGAGGCAAAGAAAGAAGAATTGGAAACAGAAAATCAGGTGTTAAATAGGTAATGTGTATGTATTACATGAAAGCACTTCAAACGTTTAGACAATTAGCATTAAAAATAAAGTATTTTGGTGCAGAAAAAAATTGAAATGCTTATATGAGCGTGCACACATTTTAAAATGTGTATCATGAAAAAAATAAGGTTGGGTTTTGAGATTTTTTGCACCAGATTTATCTTTTAACTCCATTTTTCACAAATGTTTTGAAGTAATCTTGTATACTGCATGTGTTTCTTTTTATTTCACACAAAGAAAGTACTTTGGTAACAAAGTAAACATATAATTAGTTTATTATCTTTTTTTTTTTGAAGATTTATTTATTTTATTACAGCCAGATATACACAGAGAAGGAGAGACAGAGAGGAAGATCTTCCATCCGATGACTCACTCCCCAAGTGAGCCGCAACGGGCCGGTGCGCGCCGATCCGAAGCCGGGAACCAGGAACCTCTTCCGGGTCTCCCACGCGGGTGCAGTGTCCCAATGCATTGGGCCGTCCTCGACTGCTTTCCCAGGCCACAAGCAGGGAGCTGGATGGGAAGTGGAGCTGCCGGGATTAGAACCGGCGCCCATATGGGATCCCGGGGCTTTCAAAGTGAGGACTTCAGCCGCTAGGCCACGCCACCGGGCCCTATCATTGTTTATTTTTAAGATGTATTTATTTGAAAGACAGAATGAGAGTTTCCTCTGTGGCTCACTGCCCCGCCCACATTTTTGCAGCAGCTGGAGCTGGCCCAGGTTGAAGCCAGGGTGCTGGAGCTCCACGAGTCTTCTGTTTTGGCAGCAGAAACCCTAAATACTGAGGCCATCATCAGCTGCCTCCTGTTGCCTCAACAGCAAACTGGATTGGAAGCACAACTGATGTGTGTTCTTATGTAGTTTGCTCTGCCATAATGCCCACCCTTAATTTTTCTTAAAGTACTTTCAAAAGACTTGCAAAACTATTTGATATTCACCCCCCATGCTTTATGCTTTATTATTATTTTTTTTTACCTCAGTGTTCTATGTCATACAGCAGCTTTTTGTTAGTGGTTGAGGTGGACAGGTCAGTCAGTGGCTATGACAGACTAACTTTGGTAGCTAGGAGCAGGGTCAGTTCCTGATGCCGAGCTGGCAAGACCATTGCAAATACTGCATAGTTATGAAATCTTAGAATTGAAGGTCAGCTTTTAGTTTCTTATGTGGAAGAACATTACTGGGTTGTACCTTTGGTTTTTCAATCAGAGTTAATAACTGGTATAATTAAGATTTTAAGCAGAGAAATTAAATATATTAAGTTGGTGCTAGTAGCATCATGTGATCTATTTAAGTTAATAAAAACATTTTTGAATTCAGCTAATTAGCAGTAGCATTCAGCATTTTATAGCTATTCAAGTAGTAGAATTTTCTATAATGGAAATGCCTAGATACCATGCAGTGATATTCTGTTATGGGCACTGGTTTTCTTGCATCTAATTCTTGCAAAATGTTAACAGCTGTTCGGTTAGTTTTTTGTACTCAGGGTTTTAGAATCCATATCATCTTGTCTGCGCAGGAAGTCATCCAAGTCATTCTAAAAACAAACTCAATCATGCTTCCTTAACCATTAGTATTGAACAAGGCCAGTTGAAGAGTGGACAGCTGTGGTGCAGATCATCCAGAACTTCACGTAGCTTTGAAACTGTTTGATTACTTCTGTGCTTGGTGGTCAGGAAAGAACATAGGAAAGCCTAGAAAAATTCAGTTTTTCTCCTTGTGATTTTTCCCCCCAGACACTGGGCGACTTTCCCCTTTGTAATTATTTACTTTGAGAGCTAAGAAAAGCCAAAATTTTGTCTCACAGCACAACACTTCCGATATCAGATGTGTGGGAGTTTGTCACATTTACCAAGCAATTGTTTCTGCAGTAGACACCAGCTTGGTGTCATGTATCCAGTTCTGATGCCATCTACTTGGAGATAGTGTCATGTCCTACAGGTTGAGGGCTTAATTTTCTAAGACTGTCCCCACTCCCAGAGGCCAAACACAAGCTCATGGTTGTGGCCTGTGTTTCTGACTGATCCAGTATAAAAAAGGGGTTCCTAGAGCCCCCTCATTAGGTTTGATTAATTTGCTAGAACAGGTCACAAAACTGAGGGAGATACTTTACTTGCATTTACCAGTTCATGATGAAGGAAATTATGAACAATCTAAATGAATGGACAGATGGAAGCTGCAGAAGGAGCAGTGCTGGCGGGGGAATGAGCTTCCCTGCTCTGTGCAGGTGCCCTGCCCCCCCAGACCTTCCACATCTGCAGCAACCCAGAAGCTTCCTGACCCCTGGCAATTTTTGTTCATGTTGGTGACTTCATTGCATACCCTACATTCTATCCTACAGTTACAGAGCCATCCTTTCCCACCTGCCTTGGTCGTCTCATTACTGTGCAAAATGTACCCTTCGTCACTTTCAAAACTATAAGGATTTTAGGAGCTGTGTGCCAAGAACCAAGGGGTATTGGCTAAATATGTTTTTTATTATATTGTACTATTACTCCCCACAGGTTTTTTGTTTTTTTAACCTCCTAAATGGTCACAGTATACAGGGCTGGACCAGGCTGGAGCCAAGAAACTGGGAACTAAGAGATGAAAATATATTTTATTGTAAAGGCAGATTTTCAGAGAGAGGCAGAAAGATCTTCCATCTGCTGGTTCATTCCCCAAATAGCTACAACAGCCAGAGCTAAGCTGATGCAAAGCTAGGAGCTTCTTCTCGGACCTCCCATACAGGTGCAGGGTCCCAAGGACTTGGGCTATCCTCTGCCGCTTTCCCAGGCATTTACAGGGAGATGGATGGGAAGTGGAGCATTTGGGACACAACCAAGAATGTCAGCACTTGACTCTGGAGATTTAACCAGTTGATTCATGGCACCAGCGCCCATTAGATATCCTTTTATAATTTAAATTTGCATTCTGTGAATCATACGGTTCTTCAGTAAAACTGTATTAAAGAACACTTTTGTTTTTAAGGCAAAATGTTCCATTTGAAGAATATACAAGGCTTCAAAAAAGACTAAAGGACATACAGAGAAGGCATAATGAATTCCGAAGTCTAATTTTGGTTCCTAACGTGCCTGCTGCGGCATCTATCAATCCTCTTAACTTTCAGCCATCAGCTGTGGTTCCTGGCACAGACCTGTCCTTTCCTCCCCAGATACAGGTATGAGCCCTCGTTGTAGGGGAAGATGTTCAACCGTTTCTGTTAGTTCCTACCTGCTTTTAAATACAGAGGTCAAACTCAAATTGTACAGATAACCTTAGCTATTAAAAAATGTCCACTTCTAACTTCTTCCAGTTTATCAACCAGAAAAATTTGCAGAGAAGGAAAGAGTTGAATATTCTGTCCTTCAGCAATGGTGTTGGGAATCTACTTTCCTATTGGGCAACAGGAGCCTTGATTAATGAGTTTTGAATAACCCAGAATTTAGTATAGTTCACTGATGCAGTACCGTGCATTGTCCATGCAGTAACTGTCTGCTACCAATGAAGATGTTTTGAGAGCAGGTAATATTACTTCCAATTCCCAAATGAGGAAATTAACAGAGATGAAGTGACTTGCTTAGGGGTCATAGCTAATCAGTGAGTTAGGTTTTAAACCTAGATCTGATTTAAAATTTATCTCCTATGTAAGACCCCCTGAGATACTGATGATTTTAGATTGATTGCCTTTTAGAAGATTGACTGTTAATAATATTGTAAGCAAATAATTTTAGTTACCAAAGTGAATCTCAAGTCATGCTTAGAGTCAGTTGCTGTTAAACTCATCTTGTAAGGGAGAGATGCCATGTAAGTAGAAGTATACCTGGGCCATTAATATTTTTTAACTCGCCTTCTTGATGAATTTTACATCTAGAGAACAGACTGTAGATTTAAAGCTATGGCCTAATGCAGGAGAAAAGGATGGTTGTCTACTTTAGCCCATGCTGCTAATATGGTCATTGTTGCCTTGCCAGACTGTACTACACTTGTGTAAAAGGCCAGCTGAGGCTGCTGCTGCTGCCCAACAAACATGTCTGACATTATGGTGTTCTGTCTGAATCATTCTAAGGAGGAGCAGCATCAACGGGAACTCTCTCTGCTTCGTAGAAGACTTGAAGAACTAGAAACAACGCAAAGGAAACAACTAGAAGAACTTGGATCTCTTGGGGAGTAACATTCTTGGAGAAAAGGCACTTCGGAAGGGGTAAAACTCAGTGAGTCCATAAAGCTCAAGTTTTCACAGACGTGGCATTTAGATACTGTTTGCCAAAAAACTTAAATGCTGCATTCTGTGTATTGCACGTCAGGACTGGGGCCTTGTGCTAATGGCAGGTGAAGCATGATAAGGAAGTTTCGGATATTTAGACCATTTGACAACCCTTTGAAACTTGAAAGTATAAGAATAAATGTCAGAAACTAATTAGGGAATCAAGTTTTAAAATTAATAATTTGTTGATTTCATTTTTGGCCCATTTTGCAGCCAACATGCCCATCTTGGATTCCTTCTTCCTCGTTTTTGTGATGCTTGATTTTTTTTTTTAAAAGATTTATTCATTTTTTATTACAGCCAGATACACAGAGAGGAGGAGAGACAGAGGGGAAGATCTTCCATCCGATGATTCACTCCCCAAGTGAGCCGCAACAGCCGGTGCTGCGCTAATCCGAAGCCGGGAACCAGGAACCTCCTCCAGGTCTCCCACACGGGTGTAGGGTCCCAAAGCTTTTGGGCCGTCCTCAACTGCTTTCCCAGGCTACAAGCAGGGAGCTGGATGGGAAGTGGAGCTGCTGGGATCAGAACCGGCGCCCACATGGGAGGACTTTAGCCGCTAGGCCACGCCGCTGGGCCCGTGATGCTTGATTTTAACAGGGGTTAGTAAGCCTCTTCTGGTTTATTGTGTAGCAGTTACAAACCTCTAGTTTCTGAAGATAAAGTGAAAAGTGTAACAGCTACTTTATATATATTCATTACAAAGTACCTTTTCTAAAGGTTGTGCATAATTTATTAAAGAGATTAATATTTTTCTATCTTGCTTTGTGTTCCATTTTCATTTCAGCCATAGAGTGTAAATGTAGTCATGCAAACAATCTCACTGATTTTGGCTTTGAGGTGGAATAATCCTGTGACCATGGTAAAAAAAAAAAAAAGTGGGGGGAGGTAGGAATGACTTGAAACCAGTATGGGTCCTCTGGAAGTATTGCTGGTATTTAAGTTTGCTTTCCACTATTTAGGATCAAACTTAAATGATTACAAACATTTTTATTTCTACGTGTCCGTAAGTATACCATCCTTTACTCCACCCCACACTTCCTGCCCACCCCCCCTCCACGATGCACTCTTTGGAAGCTTTTTAATGTAATGTTCTTTGGCGGAATTGTGCTGGGATAATTTCATGTCAACAAGATAAACCGTAAGTCTGCCAAACTAAATGGAATGCTCATTATCCAGAAGTCTTGACATCCAGAAGTCCCAGTTGATAGTGGAGGCCAGGAATGTAATTGAGCAGCCCTTAGCATTATTTAGCAAGACACTAGGTTTATTTACTACATAATATAGCTGCTTATTCACACAGCATGTACAGTGACACCTTGCTCGTGAAAAATTAGTTTCCAAACAACCACTGAGAATTAAAAAAAATCCATTGTAACCAGAAAAATGAAGAAAGATAAACACTCCACAGTTACATCAAAATGTTTATTTTTGTATATAGACATTTAAAACATTCATCTCCAAGAACAACTTCAATCATGGATACAGTAAGAAATAGACTATAATTCCTAATACAGAAAAAGTAACAGAATTAATTTTTAAATGCTGCTGTAGACACTAGTGTTAGAAAAAAAAAGTTTATAAATGGTCTTGCACCAAAAAAATATGCAAATAAACTTGAAAATAGAAGTTGTTTGCCATTTGTTTCTCTGGTTGCTGTTGAATAGACCCAGTGACTGATTGTCTTCAGCACACATCTAATTTGGCCATTGACTACATTTGGCTAATGTGAACTAGACAGTGCTTTTCACTGGAGGATTGACAAACACGCTACATACATTAGTGAATCTTCACACCACCTCAGTGAGGTAGGTTAAAAATATTATACAGAAAATTGAGGCACAAAGAGGTAAGTGACTTGCCCAAAGTTCCCAACAGCACAGGCCCTGCAAGAGGAGAGGAGGCAACTCTCCCTGAAGGACTCACGTGCCAGAGATCTGGACAGGGACACCCTCACGTAGCATTTACTATAGACTTAGATAAAGCTGTATTGGAGCCTTTGCGTTTTCTGTACCCTATACAAAAGGGAAGTCTTTTGGGCAACTCTCCTACCCTTGGCTCTCAACTCTCCTACTGTCTGTTCTTTACCTCTTTGAAGACTGTAGCAGCCTTGGAATGGGACCAGACCTCTCACCTTTATCTAGAAGGAACCTATTTGGTAGTATTTTTGAAATGTGTCCATCGGATGAACAATGGTCAAAAACGACAGGACTGGGAAGGTAACCTGTCTGAGCGGTAACTGCTCATTTCTCTGATCTGTTTTTGTTGAGGTGTGACCCCTCACTCTACCAGATAATTACAGAGCAAAAAAAGGACTGCAGTTATCTGAAACAAAGTGACATTGAAATCCTGGTGTTCCGTACAGTGTTGGTAAATGATTTTAAGGAATGTGTGATATTTTATTTGCTACTTGAAAAAGTTTCTTTCCCAATCAAGGATTTGGAGCACCAGGGATGAAAAGGTGCCTGCTGCAAGAAAAGCTTGAGAGTTGCCAATTATGCTTTGTAGGTCTTCGGATTTAATCGAAGGAAAACACAGTGGTATTTAAATTGGTCATGAGCAGCAAAAATTCAGGAATAAAAAACCAGCAATGAAAAGACTACAGTATAACTCGATAAGGAATTCTTTAAAAAGAAAGGTATGAATAGAATGTGTATTTTAAATTCTTTCTTCAAAGAATAGTTTCCAAAAGTACATAGTAAGACTAAGATACCAAGTTGTATACTAATATTTTCCAGGCCTTGGGCCTCAAATATATATATTTATATATAATACTCCAGTGTGAACAGCAATTTGATAAAATGTAAAATGTACTTTTTTCTTCAATCACACACAGTATTTATAACCACAGGGTTCACCAGAAATCTAAAGCAAGGAGACACAGCTTCCACGGGTAGTTCTAATCAAAGATTTTCAAACAGAAATCAACTTTTTTCTTTTACAATACTCAACATGTCCACCATCAAATACATTAAGTATTTAAAAATAGGAAAAAACCGTACGTTAGGACACAGTATCTGGTATAACGCTGTTGCACTGAGATAAAGCTCCCTCCCTCTCCTTGCTTTAGAGCCCCTTGGGGAAATGGAGGTGAGTTTGATGGAGTGCAGTAGGTGACCACTGAAAAACACGAGCCCTTTCAACAATGTTGCAACACTGTTAGTTTTTGGTTTAAACACACACACTCACAAATGCTAAGTGTACACACTACCAAATTCTGTGGTCAGCTTTTCCAAGAACTACTGGGGAAAGTTTCGATGCTGCACATCCTTGAGGTTGCCCTAACACCCCCATCTTGTTTCCACATGACTCATTTCACATTCTGCTTTGAGCACTGGCAGAGGTGCAGTGGAATTACGGGTGCTACAGAGCTGGAGCTTATTACCATCTAAACCACTTGTGTCATTGTGCTTAAGAGGAGACTGTAGTTACAATACTGACACTTGCTTACTGGCCCTGTTTTCTCTGTAAACAAGGAGGCTGTTTGCAACAACCACTCTATTTACAGAAGGTCTCCCACGGTATACACACAGGCACCACGGTTGGTCTGCTTTCTAAAAGCTGTGCATGTGCCTTGGTCTCTTAAAAAGACGGTGCTCCAAGTGGAACCTATGTGCAAACAAAACAGTAACGACAAAGAGTAGCTCAAGCAGCCACTTCGTTCCCAAGCTGTCTGAAGAGCTGTGCCAGATTGAGCCAGGCCCCAGAGCGCTCACATCCACTTGCACTTCTTCTTTTCATCAAATAAGACTTTGACATGCAAGAGTTGTTTCTGTGCTTCTTCCAGCCCTCGTTCTCTTTCTAGTTTATTTAGAATCTGTTGACAATTAGAACAGTTATTTTAGATATTGTGGATTTAGCATTACAATTCTGGTGGGTGGTTTTTTTTTTTTCTTTTTGCATTCCTGATGCTGAGTGGTAAAATCCGTATGTAACAGATGCCAACATTATCTTTGATCATCTACATACTCACTTTGCAAGTTGTTTTTGCTAAGTCATTATCACAGGATCAACAACACTTTGGCTTAAAATAGAAGCTTGCAAGAAATATCAACTATTTGCTTACAAATATGGGGCCAGACTTCCAAGGCCCGACTTTTATGCATTATGTCACAGCCATTCCAAGCACAGCAAGCATTCCTGGGCAGCCAACATGCAGGCAAGTATTTCTTCTGAAGTGCAGCAAGCAGGGGCATCCTGGCCAGAGATGAACACTTCCCTCCCATTCTGAGCACTGTTCGCCCTCCCCGCCCCCTCTTCCCCTCCTCACCCCTGACCCCTGGAAAGGAGGATGCTTATCATGTTTAAGGAACTCATTGCCTCTACCCTACCTTGGAGCTTCACTTGATCTTCAAGTAGCAAATGGACTTGGTGAGCTATTCTCACCATGACATGGATAGCCTGTCCAGCATGACTGAGTGGGGGGAATCAGGGAAGGGGGGATTAACATATATTTGGAAACAAAGCACCTGATGAAAGTGTCTGTGTGAATTCTCAAAGAAAAAAAATCCAGATTAAGGAGAATTAATCATTTAGGAGAATGGTTTATTGAAATAGTTGCTCAAGTTAGAAATGTTATAATTTCATATAGCTACTAAATACAGAATCTAGGTGATTTAACAAGCTCAGCTTTCAGGTATTAGTCAAGCATAAGCTGGCCCTACTTAGCAGGGCCACTACTTACTCATCAGAATGGCTTTAGGCCCCCATGAACTAAAATGTAAGCTCAGACCTGTCCCAAGGTGAGCAGCATAATAAAGCTGTCAGAGGGTCTGGCGGGCTGCCAGCATCCCCCATCTCAGACAGGCTTCCTGGCCTCCCAGAACTGTCCCGAGACCTGCAGAAGTCTATCACCAAATCGGTGTGACCGATGGGTGGAAAAGAGGTCACCGAAAATCTTACCTCATCAAAATATTTTACGATGTATTTGTATATTTCTGTCAAGGCCACTTCTTCATTAAATTCATTTTCATGTTTCTAAAAGACAAAGTCTTGTTGAGAGATTTTGAAGTTATTTTTCAAAAAAGAATCAAATGTAATGTTATTTCTGTTTTCAAATCGTACCTTAGATTCCTGAGTTAAGAATTCTTCCATTTCTAGTGATGATAATGGAGGCAAATCCCTGATTGCTTTGTAATATGATTTTACTTCCTCTTTGTAGGTTGGGATATCCTTGGCATAGAGAAGTTTATTAGTTGGTGCTTCCTGGGGGGAGGAGGAGAATGAAAAAAAACACCAAAAGAGTCACAATCCGGGGGAATTTAAAACAATCCCATTTTAGGTGAGCCCCTACCAGAACAGAATGATTTGCTGCTGAAATGGCTTCTGCAGAAGGCCTTGATGAGTGCTGTTGACGGAGAGTGACTGCCTGCCATCTAGATAGATCTGGTGAGTCACTGTTATTTTCAGGCAGATTAAATGCTAATATATTCTGCCTTCCTCTCATAAAAGAACTAAAATTATTATTTTTGCATGATTTTGAGTTAACTATAACAATGGAACTTACTTCAATCATAGTTCATTACTAATGGTTGTAAAAAGGCTGAATTAAAACATTTGCTCTCCTCCTCACCCACCAGTGAATTCTGGCATTTATAAAAGACACGATTGTAGGTCTAATTGAGCCCTTTTGTAGAGCCATGAAACTGGGAAGTACTTGCCAATGGCAGAGTTTTCAGCTGGTCCCTCTTTGTTTCATTAAATTATAAAGATCTTCCAGTTTCCTCAAGGAAGCACATGGTCATAGTAGAGGGTTGCTCTGGTGTCTGACTGCGCAGAGGCTGTATGCAATTGTCACAGTGGAAATATTTCACAAGCCCCATAAGGGAAGGTTGCTCTGAGTCAAATTTTGACTTTGTAAAGCACGAACAGATGAGCTACTGTGGGGCCAGGATCCTCGAAGACTCACTTGAAGGCTAGCTGAGACCGAGAGTTCTCTCACTTGTGAAGCTTAAGGAGTGCCCACTGATCTCACGTTTATTGCAACACTGGGCAGGCTGAGGGTATGCAGAGCTGAGGATGACTGGCAGCTGCCCTTTGAGAAGTTCCCGCTCGGACCCAAAAGGTGCAGGGCTTAGGGTGATTTAAAGCCTGAGCAGCAGGAGGTGAAAGAAGGGGCTGTTGACTGAGACAGATCATGTTTACTTTTTGGGTGATCGCAGGCAAGACAAGTCACCTGAAAACATAACCCTCCCCATCCATAAATACAAGGATTATTAGCTCCTGTGATACTTGTGACGATCGACATAGCAGAGACAGTGATGTTTTGCATATAATAAGGACTAAGCCTTTCAGTGTGCTGCAAGCGAAGAGGTACTTCATCAAATGAGGACAGTGCTGTAGGGAGTATGGAGGAGCAGAAAGTCCATGAAGTATGTCTAGTTACATCAAGAGGTGACTTGTGCTCAGATTGGTCTATCAGAGGAAATCATGTTTGGTGAATCAATACATAGGATCTATGAGACAGGAAGCATCACAGCAAAAGGACTGGAAAAGTAAGAGCTGTAGCGGAAGTTACGGAAAGGAGCAAGGCAGCCAGGGAGGACCATGTGAAGATCTTAGCCAGCAAAAGCAGAAAATTGACAACATGGGCTTTGTGTCTTAGAAAAGGAAGTTTGGGAGCCGGGTGGACAGCAGAGCCCCAGGCAGCAGCTAGGAGGCAGTTACTAGCCTGGCTGGGGAAGGGGGCATGAGGGACAGAGGCATCCGGGAGCCAGGAGGGAGCAGTAACCACTTGACTAAGGAAGACAAAAGTAAAAACAGATTTGTTTCTCGAAGTGGTGCTGTATGGTTCAGGAGGAAGAGTCTGAGGCATCTGAATAGAAACCTCAACCGCTGGGCCTTCCACTGCCCGGTGCTGTGATGCTCTCAAATCCATTAGCAACAGAGCGCTCAAATGAGACCAATATCTCTTTTGAAGTTTGCTCTGTATTTTTATGTCTTTACTTTCTTGGGGGTTTTACATTCGTTTAAGATAACTACAAGGAAACACTTTTTGTTGTCTGTTTCAACTGTAAACTGACAAACACATTATTGGAAACATCAGGCAAAATTTTCTTCCCCACCAACCCTCTATTATATTCAGACTTTGTGTATTCAGATGGTCATTAACTGGCAGTTTGCCAACTGAGCGCGACCAGTGCTTTTCTGAGAAGGTGATTCTACAGGTAAGCCGCTTTCGGACTAGCAGCGTGTGAGTGACGGTGTGTCACTCAGGGCAGCACATCCGAGAAACACCAGGGCTAAGCCTTACCTTCCCCAGCTGCTGCTCTGTGAGGGAGAAGGCGTCCATGAATGCCTGTGCAATTACTGACAAACAGCCGTCTATGTGTGGGGTCTTCTTAATGTCAAAGACAAACTGAGGGTTCTTCAAAATGTTTACCCAGAAGCGAAGAGGAAGGCTGTTCAAAGACAAAATAATCCCTTTTCATGTGAAGCCAATGGTCTGCTTGTCACAGTGGGGGAGGGGGTGTTTCTGTCCTTGTGACTCAAGTACACAAGTCTACTTGGCCAAACAGTACCCAACAGAGATGTGGCAACACTCAGAACAGGAATGGGTTAAACTGACGGCCATGGACTAGATGATGGTTATTAGCAAGAGCAACTGAGGTCTCCAGGTTCCTTACAAAAGGTAACACCTTGGCCTAAGCCGCCACCTTCTCTTACCTGGATCATTCATCTTCAGCTCCTGTTTATTCTGACACACTGCCAGGGAACCTGCTAACAAATCACTTCCTTTCCTTGCTCAAACCTAGGAGCTCTTATTCTCCCTTGGGCTTAACCCCTGTGCCTCCTCCCACCACACATATTCCCCATTTAATCTAACTCCCTTGGCCTCTGCATGCCAGGCACAGCTGTGCCTTAGGACTTAGCAGTGACTGGCATGTGGTGGGTGCTTAAAATGATTTCATACCCTTTAGTTCTCACCAAAACTACAGGCTTGGCTGCTGCAACATCTGATGGTGAGACGCTGACCATATTTACGGCATCTGGGAAAAAGCTGAAATTCAAGGAGTAGAGACTTGAGGTGGACCTAGCTTAAACGGTCAGGTCTTGAGGTTTTACTACTCCTTTAAAAATTGGGCAGGGCCCGATGCAGTAGCCTAGTAGCTAAAGTCCTCTCCTTGCATAGGCCAATTTCTTATATGGGCTCCGGTTCTAATCCTGACTGCTGCACTTCCCATCCAGCTCCCTGCTAAGAGCCTGAGAAAACAGTCAAGGATAGCCCAAGGCCTTGGGACCCTGCACCCACGTGGCAGACCTGGGAGGAAGTTCCTGGCCACTTAGGGAGTGAACCAGTGGATGGAGGATTTTCTGTCGTCCTCTCTGTGAATCTGCCCTCCCAATAGCAGTCAGTAGTTTTTTGAGTTTCCTCTGATCCTAACCCCAAGCTGCTCTTGACAGAATTGACACAGAGCCGGGGAGCTCTACTTCCATACTGCACAGTCACAATAAATTAGGATGCCTTGCCACCGTGGCAGATGAAATGTTAAAATGCAAAGTAAAACCCAAACCTTTGTTAAAGTAAAACCAGCAAACCTCACAGACTCTCTGTTCAGTTAGCTTAGCAACTGCAAAGTATTTAGGGACAAAAAGTCTCTAAGGGAAAGATGGTACAGTAAAATCACAATATTAACTTTGCATCCTTTGCTATTCAAGTTAATGTATTATAGTCTTTTATGCACACATCAGAAACAGTAGCATTTATTTCATCCAAAAGAATAGAATTCTCAGGAATGGTCTCAGTTACTACTGTTTAAAAATAGTGGCAGAATAAGAAACTAGGCATAATACCTCACACAATGCCCGAGAGTGTGACCTATACTAAGTGAGCCTTTTATTGAAATTCTGTTCCAAATTCCGTAAGATACTTAGTAATGGCATTCATCCTCACCTGTTGGTTTTCCAAATGTGTACAACATCAGGATCTGTGATTTTTTTATTTTCAGCCTGGGCATCCAGAAAGTCAAAGAAGTATTTTATAGCAAATGGGGCTCTGCTGTTGGGTAAACTCCAAATGCTTCTGAAGAGCTTCTCCAGCACGGAGTGAATCGCCACCTGCAAGAGAACAGCACATTTGGTAGATGAGCAGTAACTAGCAGTGGTTTTGCAAGCACAATAGCCAATCCAAGCCGAGAGGCCGAGGACACATCACATACTCAACAGCCTGCAGTGTCCCGGGAAGAGTGAAGACTTCCTTTCCTGCCAGCTGGTCTTCTCAAGGACAGCCACAGGATATATAAAGGAATACTGAACTATGAGAGCCAGTTGGCTGACTATTGGGTATCAGCTTTACAGGGAAAAAAAATCTCAAGAAACAGCCAAAGAGAAAAATGTAGAACTGTGAGATAAAGTCAGCACTCACTCGGGGGCAAATGGAAACCCTTGACTAGCTTTATAGCTTTGGTTCAAGAGATTCCTGATGGTAACAACATACAGGCGACAGGGTGGGTGCTACAAACCTGTGCAAGTGAACGTGTGGTACTGGCAGTTTAACTGTCACCTGCCCCCATGGTGCCGGTTCAAGTCCTGGCTGCTCAACTTGAGATCCAGCTCCCTGGCAATGTGCCTGGGAAAGCAGCAGGTGGCCCAAGTTGTTGGATCCCTGCACCCGTGGGAGACCTGGATGTAGTTCCAGGTGCTCTTAGACCTCTGCCTTTAAAATAAAGCTGAATTCAACTTCAAAAGATGTCAGTTGATGTTTGGTTTTGCTAATTAGACTTAACCTGGACAAATTCAAGTGATACATCTCTGTTGCCGGTCTTTTTCCTTTTGCCCATCTTCCATCCTACGGTTTTACCTTGTACTTCTGAAAGCGGCTGAATATTTCACAAAATCCAGATGGTTTCTTGGCTCTACCCAGAGCCCAGCCTAAGAAGCCACCGCTGTCCTCAGCTCGGTGGGAACACCCAAGCTGTGGCCGCTTCCCTGCCACCATTTGAAGCCCCGGAGAGGGCCACAGTGAGCTGCCTTAACCCGGTGAAACCTGATGAGGTAGAATGTGCTCCTGATTTGCTATTCTACTGGCTTTTACATCTAACACTTTAGAATGTGCAAACAATTCCTAACTTCAAACCGGAAAAGGAAAAATCAGATTTCCCAGGTTTGTAGACATTGACACCCCCTCGTGCAAGTTTAAGTGCCATTTACAGCCATAATCTTAGTGTCTGTGGACATAACAACAAGTAAACAAAAAGGCATAATTAGGTAATGACCTAAAAAATAACAGTAATGAAATGATGGGTAAAGAAACTGGGAACAATAGTAACATCTCTGGCTACAGATGCTAAAAATTACAAATTTTGCAGTATGATTATCTTTGCAGTTTATGAGGGGGGAAAGGGGGGAAGTAGGACGTGTTTACAATTTAAACTTTCATTTTGCTTTGCTAGAAGGCACCAGGGATTTGTAACATTTTCACACTTGAGTGGAAGTGAAGTCAAATGTACCCTACAGCCCCACGGTGGCCGCGCGCCCCCGGAGCAGTCAGTGTACCTTGGTCGACAGCAGCTTGGTCAGATACATCTCTTTTACTTTGAACTTGTGCTTCCCTCGATGTCTCTTTCCTTGCACATCTTGGAATGCTTCTGAATCTGGTAAAATCTAAAGAGAAGCCAGAACAGAAGTGTTACCCAAGGAGATGGTGCAGCTGCAGAAGGCATGCAGCTCAGCAGTGAGCACAAGGAAGCCCGAACTCACCAAGTGGCAGTGGTCATCCGAGTACTCCACATCTGAGAGGAGAGAGGGACAGAAAACAATCCATTAAAAAAACACCCACAGGCTAGCTGGCCTTCTCAGCTAAATCCCGTTTGTGCTAAACATCCAAGCAGTTCTATGTGCGGATGGGGGTGCGTTAGAGACAAGTGGAAAGCGGTTCACTGTTCCTGGAAGGGAGACATCAGACCCAGTCATTCTCAGCATATACCAGGGGTTTCCCAAAGCTCACAGGGACTGCGTATCATGAGACAAACCAGGCAGTGTGTGCATTCCAAAATTTTTTTGTACCCAGACCACAGCATTCCATTTCCATCAAGTGTTTCAAGTCCCCACTATATGCTTGATCTCATCTGGAAGACTGCTTTGAGAGAAGGGTGTTAGAACTCAAGAGATGGCATTAGCCAGGCCACAGGAGGAAGGCCTGAAGGTGAGAAGGATCTTGACTGAGGAGGTGGAACTCAGGCAGGCTGCAAGAGTGGCAGAGAGTGAGGAAATACAGGAGATGTGGCTGTGGGGGCCGGCCCGGTGGCACAGTGCATAAAGTTGCTGTCTGCAGAGCCAACATCCTGTATGGGCACAAGTTTGTACTCTGCACCCTGCTACTGCCCTAGAAAAATCAACAGAAGTGTTTGAACTCTTGCTACCCACATGGAAGGTCTGGAAGAACCTCCTGGCTCCTGGCTTCAGCCTGGTCCAGCTACTGCAACCATGTGGGAAGCCAACTATTAGATGACATATCTTTTCTCCTGACTTTAAAACTGTTTTTAATGTGGCTGTAAAGGGAATAGTAAAGACAGTGGCAAAGGGGAAAGGGCTATAAGATACCTGGGGGAGTGAGGACAGAGCGTCTTGGCACGCTAACCAGTACAGTAGAGGGGGGAGGGCAACCAAGTACTGACGTGTCACGTCACTGCTCTGAGCATATGCAGAAGTCTGGGAAGGCTGCAGCGATCCTACCCCAGGTGACAGGTCGCCTTCGGGTGAGGACGGGCCACAATGGCAGGCAGATTAAGGACAGGAGGCAGATGTGTGGGTTTGGTTGGTTTGGGGCTTGGGGGATCATCTGCTGATAGGGCTTGGGCTATGGGGAGGGCATCTTACAATCTGGAGACCAGAAAGTTGAACTGCCTGAGAAGCACAGCGAGAACAGGCCAGGCCGAGCTCCCCGGTCAGGTTGGTGACCACGACTGTACTATTGTGTACCTTCCTCCTGTGGCTTTAGATTCTGAAAAGGCCAACAGGCTCTTGGAAGGCCCAAGAATTAAAGCTTAGGAAACACCGTCTCCTAACTCGCAACGCCTATCTCCCTGGGCCACAGTGACAGCTGCCCTATGCAGAATGGCTTCTGCAGCCAGACTGCAGTTGAAGGAACAGTGTCCAACATTCTGCCCAGTCTTCCTGCCTGCAAATCAGGAGCCCTGCTTTCCATCTGCACTGACCAGATGCTGGACCTACCAGGCTCCTAGGACTAAGCCCAGGAAAAGGAGAGTGTACCTGACTGTGTGTGAGGCGGCGGCCGAGTAAGAAACCCAGAAAGCCAAGTCTCTGAGAACTAAGGACTGCCCATCTCTGCAGGGGTCTCACTTCTCAAGACATACCTGACCTGGGACCAAGGGCTTGTCTCAAGGCTATGTCAGGGGTGTCCTGCCCCCAGACGACCAGGGAGGTCGCAGACGGCTACCTACTAAAGCCTAGCTTACTGACTTCCATAAAAGCTTCCCCTCCAGTTTGTCCCTCCATTTTTCTGGGAAGTTTACAAATGCTATCACAAGGAGACCTGGACTTTCCAAGTGGATTATCTTGTTTGGTCAGCTGTGTGGTTATCTTTGTGCCTCCCTGTTTGCCTGGGCCACCTCCCACAAGTCCCCTTCCTCCCACGTAGCTACAAAAAAAGCAGGGAGCTCCAGCCCTGCGTCTAGAGCTGTTGGGCAGCATCCGGCTTCTCTGTGCTGGGCACTGCACCTGGGACTTTGCTTGCACATCCATAGTTCTAGAAACAGATGGAAATGGCTTTTCTCAACTTCTACAGCATTTGAGAGCAACAATTCAATCTCACCTCTGGGGACAATACAGCTGAGGCACGATGCAATACCCTTATTAAACTGGGTGAGAACAAAAGGTTAACAATGTTATATTGGTTACCTGAAGTAAAATTTGCTATCTTCTTGAAGACTTTTATAGTGGATCCATTTGATATCTGAAAGTAAAGATAAAAAAATATGAGTTTTCAAAATTTAATGTATCTCTCAACTTCACCTAGAAATTAGATGGCTGAACAGATCTTACATTCCCTCTTATTGAATCAAACATTTATCAAGATTTGCTATGTTCTGAGTGTGCTATGCTAGAGGACTGGGCTGTCTGTGGTGACAAAGCGGACGCCACCACTGCCCTCGGGGCTCACACACCCAGGCTGTTAGGGTCTCTCGCAGCCTTTCGGAGGCCCCGGTTCTGGGCTAGTTTCACGTTATGAGCTTCTTCACACATTGCAATCCTAATCCCGATGAGTCGGTACTAGGAAGTGGAGCCTTCAGGAGTATGTGAGGCCCAAGGCTGGAGCCCCTGTGAATAGGGCTCTGCTCTCCTAAGACAAGGCATCAGCGCTAACCTGCTTTCTCTGCACCACGTAAGGACACAGCAGAACAGAGGAAGTCCCTCCCCAGCCACCAGACGCTCCAGTTCCTCACTGATATTAAGTTCCCAGGGAGCAGACTACTGCTCCGTCCTCCCAGACCATGCTAGTCCACTGCAGCAGCTTTAACACACTCAGTATTACTATATTAATGCATAAAACAGGTTTACAAAAGCTGATCCAGAAAGCTGAGGTCTGCCTCATGACAACTTCACATATAGGTATATGCTACTGAGAAATAATTGTAACTCTGACAGGGGACAATTTGTAATTTTTTCATACTGCAAGCAGGCCAAATATTCGTCAACATTAGGACAGTTTAGAGTACATTCATACAATTCATACAAAATGAAAATGAATGAGCCAGTGCTCCATGCCTCGTGGGTAAATTGCACTATCACTGATGTGTAAAAGAGCATGACACAAAACAGCATATGATCCACTTACATACAGCCTAAGGAAAGACCCCCAGCCATCAAAGTGATGGCAGACCTCTGGAGAAAGTGGACAGTGAGTGGGAGGGACTTCTTATTCCTGACTCAGATGCCCAGGGTACAACATGGTCACGTGTAACGATTCATGCAGCAATGTTTTCCCCTCAATTGGGTAGGGTTTTTTTGTTAAGTTTCTAACATTTAAAAAACCAAGTATAATTTCTTAACAACTTTGAGAGGTCAGGGCTGTAGCACAGCTGTGTAAGTCACCACTTGGGACATGACCATCCTGTATCGGACTGCCTGTTCTGCTTCCAATCCAACTCCCTGCTAATGCACCTGGGAAAGCAGCAAAGATTGCTTCTAGTCCTTAGGCTTGTGCTGCCCACGTGGAGAGCCAGGCAGAATTCCTGGCTGCAGGCTCCGGTCTGGCCCAGCCCTGCCTACTGTGGCCATCTGGGGAGTGTAACACCAAATGGAGGACTCATCTCTGGTTCTGTCTTGGTTCTGCCTTCCAAGTAAACAACTTCAGAAGGCCAACATATAGGAGAGTGATGCGTATTCTGTGTACAGCATCATGAATGTTCTAACCACTGCAGATTGCTGTGTGCCCACCCAGACATCAGCATGGAAGATGAGGGTCCTGAAACTTATACCCAGCACCCTCTCCTGCTCAGGCTCCCCCTCCACGTCCAAAGTGAGCCACTTGCTGACTTCCATGACCAGCAGCTCTGCCTGCTGTGGAGCGTCATGTGAATGGCATCATTTAGTATGGACTCTTACGTCTAGCTTCTGCGGGTCAATGTGAAGTCCATGTTTACCCTGCTTCTTGTACTCCCAGGAGTGTGTTTGTCTTTGTATTACTGTGTACTTCCCACTGTATCACCGTTCAAGAAACTGCTGATTAACCAGTCTTGAAACCCATGCTACAACATGAGTAAACTTCAAAATCTTGCTGCAAGAGGTCAGTCCCAAATGATTTCATGTTATATGACCTTGTATAGGAACTGTCCAGGACGGGGGCATTTAGACATGTCTAGTTGCCTAGAGCAGAGCTGGGGGAGAGGGAGGGCGGTGCACAGGGATGATGCTAACGCTGGGTGTCTTCTAGAGATGAGGAGAATGTTCTGAGATGGAAGTGGTGTAAATACACCTAAAACTGTGCAGTTGAAGCAGACAAGCTTCAGTCTATGAAGTCATGTCCCGGCAGCGTTGGGCAACAGTGGCCTCAGATTTCACCCTGACAACTGCTGACTGCCAGTGCAAGGCCAGGCCTCTTTTGACACACGGGGACTCAAGCGAGCATTTCTGAGACTGCAGCCAGGGCTACACGGACCTGCGGTCAGCCCTAGAAGGTGAGGAAGGGCCCTGCAGGCAGAAGCAGCCCGACTCCCGGGAAGGAGTGAGTTGTGAGGGAGGGACTGGTTCCCAGGACTCCGAGAGGGGGGTGGGTGATGGGGCAGGCATTGTGCTGCCGCCGTGTAAGTGCGGCCTATGCCACTGCCATCCCTCCTAAGTGCCAGTTCCAGTCCTGGTTGCTTTGCCTCCAGTAAAGCTCCCCCAGAAGGTGGCAGCAGATGGCCCAAGTGCTTGGACGCCTGCCACACATGTAGGAGAGCTGCATCAAGTTCCAGGCGCCTGGCTTTGGCCTGTCCCAGACTGGCTGTTGCAGCATCTGATGAGTGGACTGAAGATAAACAATGCCTCTCACACACACATCTCTGACTTTTTCAAATAAACCTTTAAAATTTTTAAAAGGGGTGGGAGGGGAATGCTGAGGAAGAGGCCTACTAGGATATGCAAATCTCCTGAAATCTGGAATAATGTGGGTTGGTATTGTAGCACAGTAGGTTAAGCCTCTGTCTGCAATGCTGGCATCCCATTTGGGCACCAGTTCTACTTCTGATCCAGCTCCCGGCTAAGGCACATGGGAAAGTAGCAGCAGATGGCCCAAATACTTGGACCTCTACACCAATGTGAGAGAACTGGAGGAAGCTCCAATCCCCTGGCCCAGCCCTGTCCATTGTGGCCCTTTGGGGAATGAACCAGTAGATGCAGGACTGATTCTCTCCCTATCTGTGCCTCAAACTCTGCCTTTCACACACACACACACACACACACACACACACACACACACACATCTGTATTAAGAAAAAAGGTGTGGAAACGTCTGAATGATGAACCCTGTTTCTAAACATTGTCAGCTAGGTGCTCCTTCACTCCATTTTATCATTTCTTTAAATTATTGCAAAGGTGCAGAGATAGCAATCAGCCATTTGTTCCTTCACTCCCCGCGGCTGCAGCAGCCGGGCCTGGGCCTGCTCAAAGCCAGCAGCCAGGAAGTTCGTTCACATCTCCAGTGAGTTCAGGCGCCCAAGCTCTCAGGGCATCTTCCGCTGCTCTCCCAGGTGCATCGGCAGGCTGCTGGGTCAGAGTATCACAGCCGGGACTTGAACTGGCACTCTGATACAGGACGGTACCACACGCAGCTGCGGCTTAGCATGCTGCACTGCGGCGCCAACACCCATACCTCCATTGTAAAGCACCTGGGCCGTTCCATTTTAATACTAATTTGGAAAACTGGAAACTTAATGTTTCTCTGCTGGCTGGCTATGTGCTGCTTACAAGAATACAGAAGCCTGCCCAGCGAGCACCCGGGGAACAGAACCTCACCTCCTTCAGGTGGAGAGCTGTGGGTGTCACAGCCCCTCGGCAGGGTGGGGATAGAGGGTGGGAAGAGGCTCAGGACCGTGCGGCCTCTGCAGAGCTACGCCGGCGAGAACTCTGGCTTCTCACGGTGCCTTCACCAAATGTCCTCTCCTCTTCCCCTTGAGCCACTCATTGCTTTCCAGCTTTTTCAATTCTCCCCACATCTGCTGCGGCGGCCCCTTCGCAACACTCAGACACCAAGTTTATGAGGATATTTGAACACGGTTACAAAATTCCGCCTTCCCACCAAGAGCGGGATGTGCTGTGTTTTCTACACCAGTATCTTTTTATAAAGGAAGCTGGTGATTCATTCTGGGTAATTGTCAAAGAATGAATCCCAAATGGATCCCGGTGCGTGTTGAGCCAATACCCCGCGCCCGTCAGATGCTTTGTTTTGCCAGAAGCCAGCACCTCACTCTATAATCACAAACACCACGGACGGGCCCTCCGATCAGCAGCACTGCCAAAAGTTCAAATGTCTTCTCAGAGGCTGGCAAGGGCTCACCGCTGGCACGGGGCAGAGGCAGCTAGTACCAAGGAAACTGTACACAGAAATTATCTCCAGGGAGCAACTACAGAAAAGCATTTTATTAGCGGATGAGTGTGTGTGCGTATGTATGTGAGCTTCTTCCTAACTTTCACAGCTGCTCCAGGCTGGAACATTTCCACACCGTGTGACACTTTAACACTGTTATAAACACAGAAAATGGACAGTTGTTGGCGGTGGCCAGAGGACAGGTGGGGGCAAAGGCAGATTTATGCTTCTCATCTCCCACAAGTCAGCCAGTGCTGAAGCAGGCACAGACACACCTTTGTGAAAAGTGCCAGGCAGGGCCCAGCATGGTAGCCTAGCAGCTAAAGTCCTCGCCTTGCATGACCAGGATTCTGTATGGAATCCTGCACCCTGCTTGTGGCCTGGGAAAACAGTGGAGGATGCCCCAATGCCTTGGGACCCTGCACCCTCATAGAAGACTCGGAAGAGGCACTGGGCTCCTGGCTTCGGACTGGCTCAGCTCCAGCAGTTGTGGCTGCTTGGGGAGTGAACCATCACATGAAGATCTTCCTCTCTGTCTCTCCTCCTCTCTGTGTTTCTGATTTTCTAATAAAAATAAAAATCTTTTTTTAAAAAGTGCCAGAGGATCTGAAGTGTTAAAAACGTAATAAAATGTGTTTTAAATTATAATAAAATAAAATGTGTCATAATAAAAATAAGATGTGGTTTTCCTCTATCTGCAGCCAAATGCTTCCTTAGGAGTGACTCATTAACCTCCCTGGACTCCTGCGATGCAGGGAGCATCCTCCAGGCCCCTGCCTCAGGTATGAAAACCAAATTAAATCAAAGAAAGATTAATGCCACTAGATGTATCTGCAGCAGGAATGTTTGCCCAGCCCAGAGCAGAGCTGGTACACGTGGCAATTACAAATTAGACTCTTTCCAGTCTTGAGGCGTTCTGGGACCAGACGTGACAGCCCAGCATTACCCCCACAGTGACACCAGCCTGTGCTGGCACGCGTGGACACAACCACAGGCTTCTCTAATGATGGAACACCAAGCACTGCCAACAATGGGAGGTCACTCCCCAGGCACACACAAGCCACCCACACTCCAGGCCACGGCACACGAATGTGAGGCTTTTCATCAGACAATGCCTTGATGGCCTAAGCTGAATATGATTCCCCCCAAGATAGATTTTTCTAGAAATATTAGGTTGAACTTATATATTTAACCTTCTGAAGCTATGATTTCTGTAGAATGATCAATTGTTGGCTATTTTACATAGTTACACCTAAGGATAGGACCAGCGTTTCAGTTACCCTACGCATTTAGTGGAAAATTATGAATACCATGACACTCAAGGAAAAAACAATCTGAAAAATGCAGTAATCAATAGAAGCACCACATGGGAAGCCCGTGCTATCGCTCATTCCTGACACCAGCTTTTCTGCTAATACTGCGTTGCATGAAAAACAAATTCTAACCCAGGCACACTGTCCCCACAGCCACCTGCCGCCTCCTCCAGTGCTTTCTGTCCTTGGTGCCTCTCATCAGTGCCCCAAGGCTGGAAGCAGGTAACCAGAGGGATCCCCTTGTTCAGTCCTCCAGTGAAGGGGGCAGGGGCTCTCACATAGTTCTCCGTGGGGACAGGGTGAGTTCTGAAGGATTCTCCCAAGCAGAGACAGTGCCCAGGGGGCTCTTGCTTCCCCACTGTTGACTTGAAGTCAACCCTGCAAGCAGCAGCCAACTCCCTCGGAGGACTACTAGAGGACCCCAAGGGAGTCTAGTAGCTGGAACCTGTGTGACATCGGGGACCTTGCAGTTCCAGTGCTTGCTGCTGCCGTGTGCAGCTCTGGGGTGCCAGCCCATGGCCTCTGCTCTGATGAAGGCAACTGCTGGCCATGCTGGTTAGCATGGAATCAGAAACAGGGCCATATTCGATGAGCCTCGTGGACATGAGATTTGGTCCAAGGCATGAATGTTGCCATTTTGAATTTGACATCGCAGAGGGTACCAAGCCAGGCATCGGCACAAGCGAGGCCCCGCTCTCTTAAGCAAGGCTTCACGGGAAGCCAGCATGTGCACAGACTGCCTCAAGGACAGCCACCCTCTCCAAGGCCTCTTCTTTTCCGTGGGCTCCCCATCTGGGGACACCCGTGGGAGGAACTGTGGAATCCTGGCCAAGTTTTGTTGCCTTGGAATCCTGACAGCATTTCCCTGGCGGGGCTGGCAGCAGGACAGAAAGTGCTGCCATTGAGAAAATTCTCAGGATGCTTCCCGGGATGCAGGCGGCACTACAGGTGTGTGCTCAGTGAGTGAGCAGCTCTCATGTCCATTCCACGAGGGGCCTTGACCGTCACACACGACACATGTGACCAGGGGCACGCCTGTCCCCACCAGCACATGCCTCAGGCATTTGTAGGAATTTTGTCTCCTGAATGACCAGTTTGGCCTTAGCAGTGCCCACCTCTGGCATTCGCATACACCGGCTACAAGCAATATCCTCTGGGGACACAGTCGTTCAACGTATTTCTGCTTCTGGAACCCTCACACCTTAGAGCGACAGGTGCAATGGCGAGAGAACACTTCCCGCACCCTGCAGGCCACTCCACAGCAGGGTGCGGGGGCACCACAGGGACACATTCAGCCCAGGTCACACAGCACAGACCACAGAGAAACCATCCTGCCACAGTCAGCCAAGGGCAAGTGTGTCCCTGTGCCCCAGGCACACACACACAGAGAACACCCTGATGGCTACACAAATAAGCACAGTCCCCTTTGCAGTGAGCACACACCCAGTCAGTCAAGGAGGCACTCAGTAAGGGTCACCCATAAGTAAGGATGCCTCTGGCTTAATGTGTTGTGGGGACACACGAGCATAGCGCCCTGCCCATGGTGACAGAGTGAGAGACTGCTGCTGAGGTGTAGCAGGGCAAGCTGCATCCCCCAAGTGCATGGGTTTAAGTCCTGGCCGCTCCACTTCCCATCCTCCTCTGTGCTAACATGCCTAGGTAACAGCAAGGATGCTTTGGGTGCTTGAGCCTCTGCACCCACGAGGGAAACCTGTCTGAAGCTCCCGATTCCTGTGGCCATTTGGGGGACAAATCAGCAGCTGGAAGCTCGCTCTGCCTTGCCCTAACTCTCAAATGAGTAAATATTTGGGGTGTTAGGACCTCGCTGGCAACGGTGTCACCACATGAAGCAATTGTCACCAGCCCGGGGACAGCGAGGATGCTATAAACTGGATGACAGGGCGTCACCAGCCACGTGGGGATGTGGAGCCACATGTGGCCCCCAAGATTCTGTATTTCTCGTTGCTCAGCTCCCCTACCTTGAGAGGTGTTCCTAAAATTCATGCGAAGTAAAGCACCCGGAAGAAACTGCTCTCACTGTGCCCGAAGGATAGAACGCAGTGGCAGGAAGAAGGCTGGCGCGCCAGTTGTGGGGGAGTCTGTTTAGACAGGAGGAGGAACTGGCCGCCACTGAAGATTAAGATCCCGCTAATTTGGACTAATTGGATGGAGGTGTAGCTAAGTGACTTACAACTCAGAATCAGACCCTATTTTTAAATGACATATTCAGGTTTTTTTTCCCAAGTATATTCAGCTATTCAAACTGGGGCACTTCAGTGAACGAATATGAGTGATAATTAGCATCTTGTCTCTTTGGAGATTTTTCTTTCAAGAAAGACTAAAAGCAAGCTCTAAACCTCGTTTTGTCAACTTGCAACTCTGGGTCATGAACGCCGAGGTGCCTGCATCTCGGATGAACATTTATGTGGTCAGACCCTTCAACAGCAGGGCAGTGCAACAGGGGCCAGGCCTGCAGAGCATGGCCCTGCCCTCCCAGCTTTGTCTGTACTCTAGGTTTCTAGGCCTTCCAGCTGGGAGTTTTAAACACAAGGAGAATCCGTTAAGCCCCAAGTCCTAGTCTTGTCATTTATTGCCACCGTACAGTAACGCCAGGCCAGCCAGCTGATAAATCACTTGGACGGGCGGTGGCTACAGGCTGGATTAATTTCATTATCATCCTTAAGCTGAGAGATGGCTGGCATGGCCTGGTGGAGGGCCCCCTGAAGAGCCATGCTCTCTCTCCTGACAGCCCTTCCCAGAGCACCTCTGCGGGCAGCCTGAGTGATTCTTGGGCTTCCTGCTGCTCTGGCCAGTCCTGCCTTTCCCTGAGGAATGGCACAGAAGGGCCACAGCCCCAGGCGACACACCAGGGGGATGGGGCGACAAGTGAGGTGAGTACCTCAGGCAGGAGCACCGCAGAGGGTGCTTGTCCCTGCGCCCTCTCCAAACTTGTTTCGCAGATATGCAATGGCCTGGACCCCTGGACTCCTGGACCCCTGACCTTGGTGGCCCAGCTCTGAGGTCTTCTGCCTAACGGGCTGGTGTCTCCCCACTTCCCATCCAAGCTCCTTCTGCCCACTGCCTTCCCTGGGGAGTGGCGCTTTCCCAGGGCCGGCCCATGGATCTCCCCAATTCCAAGACCAAGGACCCATTTGTTTTCAAAGTTCCCTGGGGACCTTTCGAAGCCCTCCTCCAAAGCTAAGAACAACTGCTTTCTGTGTCTGGGGAGAAAGGCCACAAGACGCAGGGTGTGCTCACTGTCTGAGGCTTCCTTGGCCAATCCCCTCTAGCAGCTACTGCGAGGCCGCCCCAGAGCAGCCATCTCCAGACAGGCTCCGAGACCCACCTGGCTAAAGGGCCAAAGGACGGGGCACTGTCTGTTCCCCCGTGCACCAGAATGTTCCCAGCTGCCTGCTGGGCAAAGGTACGGGTCAGAGCCGGTACAGATACCATGGCAGGAGGCACCTGCCCACTTGGCATCAGGAAGTGACCGCCTCCGACTTCTCCATCTCAGCTCAGCATCAGCCAGGACTCCCCCCAGGTGGGCCTCATCCCTGCACCTGCCAGCCTGGTCCCCAAGCACAGCTCGCAGCTTCCACTCCCCGCAGAGATTCAGGGCTTCCTGGAATCCACGCTCAAGTCTGCATCCCCAGAGCCACTGCAACTTTTTCTTCTGCAATTGTTTTTTCTGGACAGCATTGTCATGCACCTGAAATTCTCCAGTAGCCCCCGAATCGTTCTTCTAGAAGACCAATCTCCCCTGCCTACTGCCCCTTGGTAGATTCCTACTGCTTGAAAGCAAAGTGTAAACTCCTTGGGCCAGTGTTACCTTGGGGTGTTGGATAGAGCCCCACCTGTGGCCGTCGCATCCATCTGGGTGCAGGCTGATGTCTAGCTGCTCCGCTTCTTATCCACCTCCTGGCTAATTTGCCTAGGAAAGCAGCTGAAGGCAACACAGATGCTTGGGTCTGCACCCACATGGGAGACCCGGAAGAAACTCCTGGCTCTAGTTTGGCCCAGTCCTGGCTGTAGCAATCATTTGGGGGAGTGAACCAGCAGATAGAATCTCAATCTCTTGTTCTTCCTTCTCTATAACCCTGTCTTAAAAAGCTGAAAAAAAAAAAAATCTTCCGAACTCCCAAAGCAGATGCCAGGGTCCCACACACTTTGTGCTCCACGTTCAGGGCTCTCTCCACAAAGCCCAGCCTTCCACTAGCAGTTAAGCCCCTTCTGGCTCCACCTCTGAGCATCTGGTAGGCAATGCCTTTGAGCCTCAGCAGACCTATCTGTAGAGCAGAGTCAGTAACCATCCCCACACACATTGTAGCTGCTGGCTGCAACAGCTCCAGTCAAGTGCAATCCTGGAGACCAGCAGGCTCCGGGGGACTGTCCCTCAAGCACTGGCTGCCGCAGGCCCCTAGCTGCCCAGCCTAACAGTCCTTCTGGGATTAGGCAGTTAGTCCAACAGCTCACGTGCCTGCACTCAGGTCTTCGCAGGTTCCTGACTCCAGCTCTCCTGCTCACGGCAGACCCCGAGTCGCAGCAGGGACTGGGCTTTGGGCGGGATCCCAGCTCTGGCTCCAACCCTAGCTGTGGCAGCCTCAGGATGGAGTAAGCCACCGGATGAGATCTTTTCCTTTCAGTCGGCCTCTCAGATAATGAAAATGTTTAACACACAGCCAGGTGAAAAGTCCTTCTGTTGCAAAAGGCACAGGTCGCCCCTTCTCTGCTGGAGGTGTGGGTCCTCTAGCCCAGCCTGGCTCAGTGCTCCCCATGGAGGTCTCAGCCCAACTGCAGGTTCCTCCAGGAAGTCCTCCCAGATGCTCAAAGCCACAGTACCGCTACCCCACAGGTGACGCCCCATGACCTGTGCCTGCTCCCTCGTTGCGTTTCCTTCCTGGCCCCTCAGGCTCTCTTCACAGGCACAGCCCTGCTCTCGCTTCCTCCTCCATGCATTGCAGCTCTCAGCATGTGGCAGGTAAGTGCTGCTGGACAAAGCCAGCCTGGCCCAGAGTGTTCCAGAAGCTCCTCCCCCTGCCCCTACCTCTTCTCTCTTGTTGCCTGCAGGCTGCTATGGCACTTGATGCTCTGAGAAGCCACACGTGCCCCTCAATGACCTCAACAAGCGAGACCCAGCATGTGGGACAAGCACCCAACAGCGCTATCACCAACTGTCACAAACCAACAGGAAATTCAGAACTTCATCACAGCAGCAAGCCTACACGGATGGTTATCAGATCGCCTGTGAACCTGTGCAGCAAGGTGACGCCGAGGACGTGGTTTGCTGTTTGGCACGGACACTCTTGGCACCTGCAGGTCAAGCTCAACAGTAACTCTCCTGGGGCCTTCCTAGAGCTGTACCCTGCAGGGTCAGAGGGACTCCGACTGGCGGAGCTTCTGACACGAAGCATGGACACAAAGCAGACGACATAATCAAGGGCAGGGGGAGGCAGTGCATGTACCCAGGACAGTATGAGAGACACGCACACATCGGTTCATCTGCACAGGAAGTGAGAAACAAGCAACCTGCAAATCACCCCAACAAGTGGGTGCGACTCCCAGTGCTTTCAAGAATTTAACCGGTGGGGCCAGTGTTGTGATACAGTGGGTTAAGTCCCTGCAAGGGATGCCAGAGCACTGGTCCGAGTCCCAGCTGCTCCACTTCCAACCCAGATCCCTTGCTAATGCACTTGGGAAGGCGGGAGATGATGGTCTGGTGTTTGGGCACCTGCCATCCACATGGGAGACAAGACAGAAGGTCTGCTGCTCCTGGCTTTGGCTTGGCACAGCCCCGGCTCCTGTGGTCACCTGGGGTGGGAACCAGTAGGCGGAAGACCTCTCTGTCACTCTGCCTTTCGAATACATCAATCACTCTTTTAAAAAACAAAATCAAAGCACTGATCTGGTCCTGGAGACTCCCTCATCCCCAGCCTCGGGATGAGAAGGGACGTGCTGGGACAAGCCCTGTCCTTACCTCATAGTGGCCAATGGTGTTCAGCTTGGTTATCCCATCCTCCAGAATGACGGAGGAGCCGTCGATGTCCAGGAGTTCCTTCTGCCGTGTGCCCACCTGAAGCTCTGCAACAAATCATACAGAGAAAAACATTAACAGAAACATTTTTGGTCCCTTTTCCAACCATATTTTAAAATCTTGAAAGTGTAAAGATCTGGTGTTCTGATGTTAAAGAGAAGTTTCCCTTGCAGTTCTGACTCTGAGGCTAAGCCTGGGAGTGAAGGCTTAAAGACAGGTGGATAAAGGCCCCCTCACGGCAGGACCGAGGTGCCCCAGGCAGCCTCATTCCTGTCAGTGCACCTGACCCATGTGTACACCACGGTGCAGTACAAGCCGTCCTTCGTGGGCAGGGAGGCACTGGCACCTCAGGGTGTGCCCCTGCCAGGGGAGCACCTGTCCTCAGGTCAGAGATTCACCCTCATAGCCGTGGGTTTTTGTGAACCTGCATGGTATTTTATCCATCATTATTTTAACACCAATTCGGCACCAGCATTTAAAGATTAGGAGACCACAGACACAAACAGGGACTTCTGATTTTTGTTTTAATTGGACAGTTGATATGGCACTGTCCCCTTTGACAGTGAGCCCTGACTTAAGTCAGGTGACACACATCCCCTCCTGTGTGGGCAGCACCCTTCAGCTTTGCACACATTTTTTTCCCTTTGAAGGTCACCAACTTAATATATAGTTTCTATTGGAAAGGCAAATTTCGTAGAGAGACAAAAAAGATCTTCCATCTGCTGGTTCACTTCCCAAATGACTACAACAGTCGAAGCTAAGCTGATCTGATGCCAAGAGCTTCTTCCGGGTCTCCCACGTGGGTGCAGGGAACCAAGGCTTTAGACCATCCTCCACTGCTTTCCTGGGTCACAAGCAGGGAGCTGGTAGCAGGATGCTGGTTCCAGGACACGAATCAGTACCCACAGGGGACACCGGCGCTGCAGCAGGAGGAGGATGAGCCAACCGAGCCATCACACCAGCCCCCTATTTATCCACACTTCTCCTCCCTGCTGAGCACCTGTGCTCCTGGGCCTCTACTGCAAGTGAGGTAGCACATGGAAGCTTCCGGCCTGGGAGCTCTCAGCTGGTTGTCCAGGTTTTGCTGTGGCTTCCTGCACGCATCTGGGAGGTAGTTTGACAAACGAGCAGGCACAGAGGGGCCTGCCAGGGTGGAGAGGCCGTGGCACCAGGCCACCTGCCTGCTTTGCTTTCTGTCTTCCTGTATTATGAGGCAAGGGAACCAGGTAAGCGCGGATCAATAACTAATGGGAGGCCATTCCCGGCCCAATCAGAGGCAACGATCAAGGTCGCAGGGCTGCTGGCCCTGCAGAGGCTGGGCTGGACGTGGTCAGGGCCTCTCATCTGCAGGCTGTTCTGGGCAGTCAGGAAGCTGATGGTGTGGGTTAGGTCATGGTTTCCAGGCTGGGGCTGCCTCCTGACCCTGTGTCTAACCAAATGGGCTAAAGTGGTCTCCCAGCTGGCCAACTGGGCAGCTGATGGTAGGAAAAGGAAGCGAGGTGCAGAGGGGGCTCCAAAGAGGCCCCTGCTATCTTTGCAGTTGCATGGTGTCACTCTGCTTGCCTGAGGCTCAAGGTTTTTCTCCAGGGCCTTTGAGCAGCAGGTCGGGCTTGGAGAGGGAGGATTTCAATTGCCAGATTCAGAGAAGTCCCCAGCTGAACTCCCCAGGGCGTGGAGCCCTGTCATACTGCCTATCAGTGCCATGATCTGCTCTTCCAGCCTGTCCTGTGACCTGCCAGAAAACCCCACTGTCAGCCCTCTGGGACCTCAGCACGTCTGGATCTGAGTGAAGTGGAGCCCAATTTGCGGGCCCGCACAGCTGCTTCCCTTGCAGGGCACCCAGAGAGCCCACACGCATGTGTGCAGCAGGCTTGGCTGCCTGAGGGGCGGAGAGGAGGCTGCCATGCCAATACAGGCTGCGACTGGCTTACACTGAGGAAGACGACCTCCTCAGCTTGTCGGAGTCAACACCTGGAGTAGGAGCCACGCACTAACGTATCACCACAAACAAATCAAATGCTAGGGTATGCACCCAGGAATCTGACTTCTAAACCTAATGTTCAGGAAGCTGCAGAGTGGGCCGCAGGCACTAGGGAGCAAAGCAGTCCCTGGCCACTAGACTGGCCCTCTTCTAGAGACCACACCTGGCTGTCTCAGCTTTGCTACACAGAAGCTGCTAGTCAGGGAGGGGACGAGGGTTATGGGGAGGGAGGAGGAGAGGAGGGCAGTGGAGGAGAGGAGGAAAGGACGAAGGAGCTGGCCATCGCCTTACCAAGCCCGATTTCGTTGAGCTGAAGCCCGTAGGGAGAGCCATTCTTGCTCAGGAAGGCTTGGAAGATCTTCTCTTTGGCTTGCCCAATGGTGTCACAGTCCAGCACGTTGACTGCAATGTTCCGACAGACATCCGCGCTCTCGTTGTCTGGGATTTTTTCAAAGATGACATTGAGGGCCTGCAAGGACGTATACAGACTGTCAACACTCTTAGATCACCACAAACCCAAAAAACAGAGAACCTAGGCTTGGAGAGGGTGCCCTAGCACCCACCACAGCACAGCCGGCCCGCAGTGGCCCACTGGCACAGGGCTGCTGGCATCGGTTCCCGCCAAGAAATAGAAGCAGAGGAAAACAGAAAGATGCAGCTCTCATTCTACAGAGCAAGCGCGGAAGGGACAGAGCACACGCATACCCTAAACAGCCTGGCTTCTATATTTGATCATGCCCCATTCCCCACCGCACGCAAAACAAAGCAAACACAAAGACCAGGAAAGGGTCCAGCTTGGACAAAGACGTGCTTGTGAGCCCCTGCTCCATGACCAGGACAGCAGCGTCCCAGAAGCCAAGCTGCAGGGGACAGCAAAGGTTATGAGGCCCATGTATCGTCACACTGAGGCAATCTGTGTTTAACACGCAGCATTAATTACCATCACTTCCAGCACCCTTCCACTCCCAACATATCCCCCCAAGATGCTTTCCCAAGCCCCTCATTAACACACTCAGCTGCCGGCCTGCTACTATTATTCTTGCATTAGTGACTCTGCATTTCAGTGCCATTACTTCACGTCTGTCAGTTCCCATTCTCCCAGCGCAGCTAGACCACACCACCATGCTACCAGGAGGAGACTGAGCCTTTGTGCCCGTGTGCAAGCTCAGAGCGAGGCAGTGCTGCCAAGTACATTTAAAGGCAATTTCAGATTAATTTTATCTGAGAACAAACAAACAGATGTGCAACCACACTGGTACCCACAACAGATCTTCACGGGCACTGGTTTGGGCAAGAGCAGAGTATTCCGCAACTCACGCAACATGTGGTTGATTCTAAGTCACAGCTGAAACCACTGTGTCAGGAAGACCTGGTGTGAAACGCTCAGTGAGTTAATGATTTTGAGCCTAGCTTAAGAAGAGAATAGCTAACGATCAAGGTCGCGGGAGTGATAAGTTATAAATAATACAGTGCCTGGGAATCCTTAGGATTTGGCTCAACTTTAAAAAGGAGGGGACTTAATTCCATGGATCTGCCTTCTAGCCTTGTTAAGCAGATTAAATGAGATAACACACTCAAGGGCTTCGCCCAGAACTAGCCAGGCTGCGAGCCAAGGCTCAGTGGCCGTGGGAGTACGCACAGATCGTGAGCTTGTTCAATGCCAAGGACGGGGAGGCCTTGATTAAGAGGCAGAGGCACAGCTCCGGCCGACTGAGTGGGACTCCATCTCCACACGCGCCTGGCTACCACAGGGAGGAGGGAGCGGCCAGCAGGCAGGCAGGCAGCCCACCCCTGGTTGAGCCTCAGCCCACCCGGAGCAGCTGGGTAGCTTTAAGACCAACTTCCCAGCAGCTTCTCACCTGCACAGTGAGCTCACATGGCAGCTTTTGCCCTGGAAGTCGCAGACACAATGCACTGAACTGACAGTGCAGCACTAACAGCAGGCTCTGGTGCCCGGGCACCAGGAGCTGGGCCCCTGACCTGGCACATCTGGGGCTTCTGAAACTCTGGGAAGGCCCTTAGGGTCGTGTCTTCCCATGGGGACTGCCATGGTTGGTCGGGATGTGCGTGTCCTCCCAGTTCTGGATGTTGAAACCTGCAACTCCCAAGGCGGTGTACGAGGGGGTAGCTCTGGAGAGGGCCGTGAAAGTAGGGCCTTGATCCTGGGCTCCATGCCCTCCTCCCAGGGGGCCCCCAAGAGCTGTCAGCTTCTCCCCGTACAGGGAAACATGCACAGGTGAGCCTTCTCAGCCTTTGCAACTGCAAGAAACATCTGCTCTTGGTAAGTGCCCCAGGTTATGGAGTTTCGTTACAGCAGCCTGGAAAGACTAAAACAGAAACCTTTCAATCCTACCCCTAATGACTTCAGCCCCAGGGACACAGGCGTCAACCCTGGCCAGGTCCTAACCGAAGCATCAGGACCTCCAAACTCGGCCACCTCAGTCAGGGTTCCTACCTAGCAGAGGTGCTCCCCTGCCGGCCTAGAAAGCACCTGTGCCTGATCCCCACACACAGGGGACCCAAACACCTTCAGCCTCACAGCCGAACAAGAGACAGGAGTGGAGATCCGGGGGGCGGGGGGGAATGTTGAGCACAAGGGACAACTGTTGAGTAAATTCAACAGGGCAAAGTCTCACGCGTGAGTCCTCTCCCTTGTCTACCTTTTCATTTTTTTTTAAAGATTTCTTTTTTAATCAGAAAAGCAGATTTACAAAGGGAAGGAAAGAAAGATCTTCCCTCTACTGGTTCACTCCCCGAGGTGCCACCATGGCCAGAGTTGAACCGATGTGAAGCCAGGAGCTTCTTCCAGGAGCCATGCAGGTGCAGGGTCCCAAAGCCGCCTCCACTGCCCTCCCAGGACACAAGCAGGGAGCTGGATGGGAAGCGAAGTAGCCAGGAGACAAATCGGGATCTTGGTGCTTTGCAAGGGGATGAGTAGCCAATTGAGCCACTGTGCGATGCCCGCCTCCCTTCCTTTTCTAAAGCAACACTTACAGGGGCTCCCGGGTCCACTCAGCCAATGTCCGTCCAGGTGCAGGCAGCTGTGAGTAGCAGCACCTGAACTGAGCCTTAGGAACCTGCTGCAGCTCTAAGAGGCAGAGCTGGTTGTGGTGTTCGCCCCCCACCCCACCAGTCCCACCTCCTCGTCTTAGGAGATCCTGAATTAGACCAGGCTGCAGGCCAAGTCCCAGCCAGATACCCAAGAGCAGTGAGGTGCTGGAGAAGCTGAGAGAACCCAGGTCAGTCCTGCAGCTCGGGTGTGGTAGGCATGCCTGCCTTGCCTGGGCACTGTGGGGAGTAACTGCGGGCTGTGATTTCACAGGGGTTCCCAAAGAGAAACATGAGTGGAAAGCACCTTTGTTGATCCCAGGCTGTTTAATGGTTTTATAAGTATTTGTGAAATAAACACTACCTAAAGGGCACCGTTGTCTTTAACAAAAACACCTTTTTATAGGCAATAAATGTTCTTAACAACATAACCAAAAGAGAGGAGGTGGGGGTAAAAAGCCAACCATCTCAACGGGATGTAAAATAACGTAAATCTGCCAGGGTCTCAAGTCAGACAGGTGGGAGGGAGGGAACGTGCGTGCTGCAGCATACGCGGGGAATCCCAGAGTGAATCCACACGCACACCGATCCACCTTCCTTTCTGCTTGTGGCGCTCAGCGCGCACACGGCTGCATCCTGCAGGGCGGACGCCGCAGCCACTCGCGGTGCCTGCCCCATGTTACAGTGTGACCTTCGCCCACCAGCCTCATGGGAAGCACTATCTCCCCAGAGGTTCCCACCATGCCCTCCCGGTATTAGGGGCTGGGGCCTATGCCAGACACAGGTAGCCCCAGCGCTTGTTCTCCGCTCATCCGTGATGCATTCAGGAGACAGCAGCAGCATCGGGACCAGCATGCTGGCATCGGGAATCCTTAGCAGAGGAGGGCAGGCTGAGGGCTCAGGACTGCCTCAGGCTGCCAGCCACCAGATGTGGGAATGGGGACAAGTCATCTCACTTCTCTGATCCTTAAATCGCTCACAGGTTCTGCACCAAGGAGCGGCAGCATCACTAAACACCATGGAACAATCCCAAATCAACGTGTGCTTCCTGTATACCACCCGCTATTCAAAAATCCTGTGTACCACACACATAGAACATCAACCTCAGAAACCACCCTATGAGAGAATTGCTACCACTCCCATTTTATGGATGGGAAAGTTGAGAGGTGAAACTAAACTGTGCAAGGTTACCCAGCAGGAAAACGGTAGAACCCATCACTCCAATTTCATGTTCTTAAATATCTGGTGACTTTGCCTGTCAAAACGAGACTGCTTTCCACAGGAGGCACAGCCAAAAATCTATGAGATGGTGATTAGTTTCAATTCCTGCGAAAAGCTAAATGTGTACTAAAATGAACCTATTACCCCTGCTAAGAGGAACTGCCCTGTCAGCCCAGCAGTGGGCAATTGCCTGGGCAGTGAAACTGCTGCTGAGATGCCCACATCACAGATCAAAGTTCCTGGGTTCCACCTGAGGCTCCTCCTCCTCCGGATGATGAGGGTGTCCCCTGGGAGGCTGCAGGTGGTGGCTCAAGTCCTTGGGTGCCCCCACAGGAGACCCTGGTTGAGTTCTGAGCTCCTGGCTTGGACTGCCCTGGTGGCTGTGGGCATTTGGGGAGTGAGCCAGCTCCTGGGAGCTCGCGGTCTTTCTGCCTTTCAAAGTAATCATTCATTCATTTTTATTTGAAAAGCAGATTTTACACACAGAGGAGAGACAAAGAGCGTCCACCTGCTGGCTTCACTCCCCTAATGGCCATCAATAGCTGAAGCTGAGCTGATCTGTAGCCAGAAGCTTCTTCTGGATCTCCCATGTGGGTGCAAGGGTCCAAGGCCTTGGGACATGCTCTACTGCCTTCCCAGGCCACAGGCAGGGATGGGAAGTGGAGTGGCTGGGACCCCATATGGGTACCAGCATCCAAGGGGAGAGGATTCGCTTATTGCATCACCACGATGGCCCCTCAAAATAATTTTTAAAAATGTTAAGTGTCAGCACAACTGGAATAACAGAGATGGTTGCTCCAATAGGCATCCTTCCTCCTTTGCAGACCAGTCAGCAGTGGACAGCTAATGACCCACCCCAGATTAGAAAGTACTGTTGTTGGCAACTGCCATCTCCTTCACCAGGGACTGCCCATGGAACCCAGCTCTGGCCAGCACCACAGAAAAGGATAGGTTGTTGGCCCTAACAAAAACAGAGCAGTGCTTGGAACTCTGGCTTGGCCCAGTAACAGGTGTTGTGAGCACTTGGAGTGGCAGGAGGGTGAACTAGCAGATTGGAGCTCTCCTGTCTCTTTCTCGACCTTTCAAATAAATGAAAGTAAACCAATACTGGAACAGCCTGGGAAATGTTTACCTCCAGGCTTTGGGCTCCTAGAAGCCGTTCCCTGGTCTTACTATTTCAGGCACCATTAGTCTGATGACAGCAGGAGGTACCCGGCTGACAGCACTCGCTTCGGTGGGGCTGATGTGGACTGGTACATCTGCCCACATGAGGAACAACCTACCAATCATCCTGGGAAATACACACAAGAACAAACTGGAGGACTCACACCTCCAGTGCTAATAGCAGATAAAATAGGGAAGGGGAGGGGAGGGATCCCGAGCTACCAACTCTAGGCTGAACAGGTTTTTCAAATGATTTTCAGGGCTGGTGCTGGCAGGGCAGGTGACACTGTGTGACTCTGGCATCCCATATGGGCTCCAGCTCCTGCCCTGGTTACTCTACTCCCTGCCAACGGCCTAGGCAAGCAGTGGACGACGATGGTTCAGTGTCCTGATTTTGGTTTGATCCAGCTCCATCTCTATCTGTACTGTCTCTCTCTCTCAAAAAAAAATATTTTATTTGAAAGGCAGGGTTACAGAGAGTTAGAGAGAAAAAGAGGAAGACGGAAAGGGACAGAGAGAATCTTCCATCTGCCGGTGCCATTCCTCCAGCGGCCACAATGGCAGAGCTGGGCTGAAACCAGGAGCTTCCTCCGGGTCTCCCATGTGGGTGCAGGGCTTTAAATCCTTGGGCCAGCCTCCAGTTTTCCGCAGGCAATTAGCAGGGATCTGGACCCAAGAGGAGCAGCTGGGACTCGAACGAGAGCCCACATGACATGTTGGCGCTGCAGGCAGCAACATTACCTTTATGTCACACAGGCAGCCCCAGCAAGTAAATCTTCTAAAAAATTATTTTGTCTTGAGATTAAAACAGATCTTCCATCCATTGGCTCACTCCCTCAATGCTCCCAATAGACAGGAGCCCAGTACTCCATTCAGTGCTCCCACAGGCACGGCAGGGACCCTCCACCTGCCGCCTTCTAGGATGGGCATTAACTGCAAGCTGTGTCAGAAGCAGAAGAGCTGGGGCCAGTGTCATGGTTCAACAAGCTAATCCTCCACCTTCAGCTGTCAGCATCCCACCCGGGCACTGGTTTATGTCCTGGCTGCTCCACTTCTGATCCAGCTCTCTTTTCATGGCCTGGGAAAGCAGTGGAGGATGGCTCGACAACTTGGGACCCTGTGCCCATGTGGGAGACCTTTCTTTGTAACTCTGCCTTTCCAATAAAATAAAACTCTATTTTATTGGAAATACAGATTTACAGAGAGAAGGAGAAACAAAGATCTTCCATCCACTGATTCACTCTCCAAGTGTCCGCGACGGCTGGACCTGAGCCAACCAAAGCCAGAATCCTGGAGCTTCTTCCAGGTCTCCCACACAGGTGCAGAGTCCCAAGGCTTTTGGGCTGTCCTCTACTGTTTTCTTAGGCCACAAGCAGGGAGTTTCATGTGAAGTGGAGCAGCTGGGACTAGAACTGGTGTCCATAAGGGATCCCTGTGCATACAAGGCGAGGATTTAGCCTCTGAGCCATCATGCCAGGCCTAAAAATAAACAAAACAAAACAAAACAAAAAAGTGCATAAGAGCTGGGATTTGAAGCACTCTGATAAGCAATGGCCCTATCTCAAATACCTGTTCCTGAACAGGGTTTTCAGAGGGAGATACATTCAGGAAGACTGCATGGAGGAGGGGATGTTTAAAGAGTGTGTGTGAAGAAGTTGTACTGCATGAGAAGACACACTTGGCTTCCTGTCTCCACTTAGACCGAGGAGTGGCAAGCTCCAGTCCTTCCCTCAGGCTGGCAGGTGAGGCTATCTAGAGCAAGAATACAAATTCCCTTGTTGGAGGGGAGGGCAGGAGGTGAGACAGACATGTGGTCTTTCTGGAACCATCCCCTGCCATCTGACAGCGAAATTCTACCATGGGTAGAAACAAATAGTGTGTGGATAGGATGCTAGCATAGTGTTCTAATCATGTGAGCGCTTTTCATGTACCAGGAACAAATCTGCTCATTCACTTCATCCCCACAACTGTGCAATGAAGTAGCTTCGTTCAGCAGAGTTCAACAGATGCAGAAACCAACATCCAGAGAGGTTAACATGCGTGTCCAGGATGGAGGAGCTGGGGGAGGGCACCCCTAGGACACATCCCAAGTCTTAAATGACAGAAGCCAAATGGCCAATCCCAGCAGGGCAGGCCCAGTCTGCTGAAGGGTTTCCATCAATGCCAGCAGAGTCGACAGGAGTAACACACTGTGACAGAGAGGGCACGACCTCCTGGCTCTGGCTTGACAAGGAACCCCATGGAACCCCATGAATGCAGAATGCAGAGGGAGGTTGGGGGAGGCTGATGGCTTTGGCCATGACGGGACCTGAAGTCACAGGAGAAGGAAGCCGGGTCCATGAGGACAGCCCTGGGCAGGGATCGGCCCCAGCCAATTCACCCCCTGGGTGACAGAGGCTGCTCTGCTCCACGGGCACAAGGAGGGCCACGGATACCAGAAAACACACACCCAGAAGGCAGAGAAAATGCTGGCTGGGAAGAGGAGGGCCTGGCCCTCGTGTGCCATGCCACAAGCCAGCTCTTAGGGTGGCAGCTCAGGTGTTCTTCCTGTCACCTCCTAGTCCCATATACAGTGTATTATCTGCCAGCAGTGGCAAATGCCCAGACAAGGGGGGATTTGTGGTACATATTTTAAAGGATTTCTAGGGCAGAGAGACAGAGGGTAATTTTTGCTGGTCTGCTCCCCAGACAGCTACAACATGCAGGCCTGGGCCAGGCTGAGGCCAGGAGTCAGGAACTCCATCCGGGTCACCCAACATGGGTAGCAGGGACTCATACCTGAGCCATCGTCCACTGCCTTCCCAGGGCCATTAGCAGGAAGTTGAATCAGAAGCAGAGCAGCCAGGACTCAAACCTGCCCCCTGGATGTGGCATGCCAGTGCACCAGCTATGCCACAGCAGGTCCCTGTGCAACACTGCTGTTGGTCACAAGCACACGGGTATTTAAGACATTTTTTTTTCCTGATGAATTCAGTTTATCAACCCCACTGCATCACCCACCATGAATAAACAACCACCAGAATGCAAGAAAAATCTTTGCACACTGCAGAACAGATAGGGGACTAATATCCAAGACATGCAAAGAGCCTCAGACACTCAACAGCAAAACAAACAATCATGTGAGGAAAGGAGCAAAAACCTGTGAAGCAAAGGAGCAGGCACTGCTTCAAAAGACCAAATTCAAACGGGTAACAGACATATGAAAAACCACTGAGGCTCCCTAACCGTCAGGGAAATAATGAATGAATGCCACATTGAGGTTCCACCCAGCTCCGCTGAGACTGTCCTATACACAGAAACCAACAGCCGCTAGCGCGCATGTTAGGGGAAAGGCATCCCAGTCCACTGCTGGTGGAAGTGTAGCGGACTAGTGCAGTCACTATGTTAGTCAGTGTGGAAAGTGCTCAGACAATTGAAACTGGACCTACCGTATGACCCAGCTATCCCACTTCTGGGAACATACGTGGGCTCGGCAGCATGGCCTAGTGGCTAAGGTCCTCGCCTTGATCCCATATGGCCGCTGGTTCTGGTCCCGGCAGCTCCACTTCCTCTCTATCTCTCCTCCTCTCAGTATATCTGACTTTGTAATAAAAATAAAATAAATCTTTAAAAAAAATGAAATACATATATGAAAAAAGTGATCTGCAACCCTGTATTTATAGCAGCACAGTCCACAGTAGCAAAGACATGCAAATAACCCAGATGCTCATCAAAAGAGAAAAGGATAAAGAAACCGTGCTATGTCAACTCATGGACTACTACTCAGTCACTAAAAAGAATGAAATTCTCTAATTTGCAACAAAATGGTCCCATCTGGTGACCATAATGCTCAGTGAAATAAGCCAATTCAAAAGAACAAATATATTCTCTCTGATATGAGGCAAACTTTCATGCAAAAGACAAAGAGATATATGGTAAACATGTCTACACATATTCTCCCAGATGAACTGTACAGTGCAGACTAACATACTGGGAAGGTTCGTGGTAGCACGCATCTCTACTCCTGAATAAAAGGATTCACAACAAAACATTAAATAGACCTTGACGATATACTACTTATAACACCAAGATGCACTTAAGTAGCACAATGTTAAACTTATAACTGTTACTAAAGGGTTATGCTACTGTAATAATATGGGGGGGAAGATTAAAATTGGGAGGGAGGAGGGGGAAGGCCCTGTATCCACAAAACTGTATCTTGGAAAAGAGTTAACAATAAAAATTTTTTAAAATAAAAAAAGAACCAAGGAGCTTGATACATGCATCCCATATGGTGGCTTAATGTGCTACACCATGACAAATTTATAAAAACAGTAACAACAACAACAAAACCATGAAGAATGGTGGGGAGGAGGGCGGACACTTTCTGTTTGTGGGGATAAGAAAACTCCCCTAGAGACTCGCAAGATGGCCGACATAGGAGGAAGACTGTGAGAGAGCTCACAGACAGAGAGGGCTAGAACGCGACAAAAGAGTAAGTGGAGCAGCATAGAACTACAGGGAGAAGAACGTGAAGTTCCCTGGACAGTGTGGAACCAAAAAAATCCACACAACTCGGAAGAGCAACCAGGGAAAAAACAAAAGAAAGAGCAGGGGAGACGACTTTCCGCTCCTGACCTGCTGAGTCACCTCTGAGTGCAGACACTGAAAGCCGCCGACCTATCCGGAGACCGACCCGCAGACGCAGTGGCCGTGAGGACCGGGGGTGATTGGGACCCGCTGGCATCTGCTCACCCTGGTCACCAGGACCCTGAATCACTGGGACCCGCCGGCATCCGCCCACCCTGGGCGCCAAGCCCCGCCGGGACCTGCCCCAGCCGCAGCCTCCAGGTTCCAGCCGCCTGCACCCGCTGAGACCAGCAACGGACACAGCAGTCGCTGGGAGACGCACCTGCGGCGAGAATTCCGACCAGAGGAAGAGGCAGACTGCAAGAACCTGAGGTTTGAGAGAGTTGGGTGGGGACAGTGGTGGGTTGGAGGCTTCGGGAGTTGGCCCCCCAGGGGCATGCACAGAGCCTGAACACAATTGGTGCACCTCTCCCCACCCCTCCCCCACCCCCAGACTCCTGCGTCTAGAGACACAGGGCGAGTGCCTTGAAATTGCCAAAACTGTGTCTGGGAGAAAGGCAAAAGGCACATTGGATATTCCCCCGTGCCTTTGCGGTCTGGCACTCAGCTGGGCGGTGCTATACCACAGGAACCCAAGCACGCCATCTGGGCTGGGCAGTCCCGTGCTAGCGCTGGGGCGGTCGGTCCCCTGCAAGTGCTGGGGTGGGCGGGCCTGCACAGGAGGCGCTTCCAGAGAACACCTGGAACACCCCATGCCCTATAGTCCAGTGCTCCGAGCCCTGTGATCCCGTGCACAGGGGGCGCGCACAGAGAGTGCCTTCACTCCCCCACGCCCTGTGGTAGCATACCTGTAGGGGACGAGCTGAGAGTGCGCTTTGAATCCGCTGGGCCCTGGAAGTGGCGCCCTGAGGTCCAGTGTTCTGGAGACGCACCAAAAGTGCCTTGAAAATTCCCACACCCTGCTACTCCACTCCTGCAGACTCCGATCTCTACAGGATAGTGCTTGGAGACCCCTCAGCACACTGGTGCCTAGGTCTCTCAAAAAAGAAACACTAACACAATGGGAAGAAATACCAGAAAAGGTAATGATCCAGATGAGAGTGCCAACACCCTACCAATAAAGGATCGAAAGCCAATGTCTATTTCGGAGATGCGAGATGAAGACATAGAAGATCTACCAGACAAGGAATTCAAAAAAATAATGTTAAAATATGTCAGAGACAATGAGAAGAATTGGGAGGACTTCAAGGAATTCAAGAACCACATAGCCTCAGAAATACAACAAATGAAAAGTAAAATCCTTGACTTAGAGCACAAAATTGAGAGCCTAACCAACAGAACAAATACAGCACAAGAGAGGATCTCTGAAACGGAAGACACACAAAATGAACATACGCAGCTCATTAAACAGCTGGAGACAAGTCTGAACAAAGCCAATAAGACCATACAAGAAATGAAAGACAACCTCAGAAAATCAAATATTAGGATTATTGGCCTTCCTGAAGGAGCGGAAAAAGAGTCAGGAATGCAAATGGTGCTCGACGAAATTATACAGGAAAACTTTCAAAACACTTGGAACATGAACCCAGCCCAAATCCAGGACGGTCAGAGGACTCCCAGCAGATATGACCCAAAGCGATCTTCACCCAGACATATGGTGCTCAAGTTCCACTCCAACGAAGACAAAGAAAGAATCCTAAGACAAGTACGAAGCAGAGAAAAGATCACATACCGGGGAAAACCAATCAGGATCACTGCTGACTTCTCTGAAGAGACTTTACAAGCAAGAAGAGAATGGACAAAGATCTTCCAAATCCTGAATCAGAACAACTGTCAACCAAGAATATTGTACCCAGCAAAGATCTCATTCGTATTTGAGAACGAAATCAAATACTTCCACAGCAAAGAGAAATTAGAAGAATATGCCAGCACAAAACCAGCTCTACAAAATCTCCTTAGAAATGCACTAAATCCAGAAAAAAAGGAGGTGAATCATAAGCAAAGATGGCAAACAGGAAGATCTCCCCACTAAAGTCCACACAAGGAAGGGCAATTACACAGATATCAACACCCACAAAAACAAGTATGGCAGGGCAAAATCACAACCTCTCAATTTTAACTCTCAACACAAATGGCCTGAACTCACCAATCAAAAGGCATAGATTAACAGAATGGATTATCAAACAGCACCCAACTATCTGTTGCCTACAAGAGACACATCTAACCAGAAGAGATTCGAAGAAGCTGAAAGTGAAAGGTTGGAAACAAATATTTCATGCCAATGGACGAGAAAAAAAGGCTGGGGTAGCTGTCTTAATTTCAGATGATGTGGACTTCAATCTGACACACATCAAAAAGGACAGGGAAGGACATTATATATTGGTGAAGGGACTGATCCATCAGGAAGTAATTACCATTGTGAACATATATGCACCAAATTCAAACGCACCTAGCTACGTGAAGCAATTACTCACGGACTTAAGGGGAGACATAGATATGCACACAATAATAGTGGGTGATCTTAACACCCCACTAACAACTATAGACAGATCAACAAAACAAAAACTCAACAAAGAAACAACAGAGCTCATACAAACAATAGAACAACTGGACTTGGTTGACATCTATAGAATTTTTTACCCTAAGGCCACAGATTATACATTTTTTTCAGCAGTGCATGGCACCTTCTCCAGAATCGACCACATGATAGGACACAAAGCAAACCTAAATAACTTCAAAAAGATAGGAATCATACCATGTACCCTCTCAGACCACCACGGAATGAAGCAGGAAATCAGCAATTCAAAATGTCCCAGGAAATACAGAAACTCTTGGAGGCTGAACAATATGCTATTAAACGAACAATGGATCAGAGAAGAAATTAAAGATGAGATCAAAAAATTTATGGAAACCAATGAAAACTCTGACACAACATTCCAAAATTTGTGGGACACTGCCAAAGCAGTGCTACGGGGTAAACTCATCGCAATTGGAGCTCATGTCAAGGCCCAAGAGAGGCGCCAAATACAGGAACTAAACACACACCTCCAGGAATTGGAAAAACAACAGCAGAAGAGCCCCACACACAATAGGAAACAAGAAATCATCAAAACAAGGGAGGAAATCAACCAGATAGAAATAAAAAAAACCATACACAAAATCAATGAATCAAAAAGCTGGTTTTTTGAGAAGATAAACAAGATAGACACCCCACTGGCCCGACTGACAAGGAAAAAACAAGAGAAGGCAAGAATTAACAGCATCAAAGATGAAAAAGGCAACATAACAACAGACACCGCATCCATTAAGGCCATAATTAGAAATTACTACAAAGCACTGTACTCCAACAAATCAGAAGATCACCAAGAAATGGAAAAGTTCTTAGACTTCTACCACCTGCCAAAACTTAGCCCAGAGGCAACAAACGACCTGAACAAACCCATAACTGAAGTAGAGATTGAATCAGTGATTAAAGACCTCCCAACAAAGAAAAGCCCAGGCCCAGACGGCTTCACTCCAGAATTCTACAAAACATTCCGAACAGAACTGACCCCAATCCTCTACAAACTCTTCGAAACAATAGAAGAAGAGGCAACCCTTCCAAACTCATTCTATGAAGCCAACATTACCTTAATCCCAAAACCAGACAGAGAACTAACAGAGAAGGAAAACTACAGACCTATCTCTTTGATGAACATTGATGCTAAGATTCTCAACAAAATCCTAGCCAACAGAATTCAAAAACACATCAGACAGATCGTTCATCCAGATCAAGTAGGATTCATCCCTGGAATGCAGGGATGGTTCAACATTCGGAAATCCATAAATGTGATACACCACATCCAAAAACTGAAAAACAAGAATCACATGATAGTATCAATAGATGCAGAAAAAGCTTTCGACAAAATCCAACACCACTTCCTACTAAAAACCCTAACCAAGGTAGGCATAGATGGAAAAATCCACAACATAATTAAAGCCATATATGAAAAACCCAACGCCAGCATCATACTGAATGGAGAAAAACTGGAACCCTTCCCACTGAGATCTGGAACAAGACAGGGATGTCCACTTTCTCCACTACTATTCAACATAGTCCTAGAGGTACTCGCTGAGGCCATAAGACAAGAAAAAGAAATCAGAGGAATCCAAATGGGAAACGAAGAAGTTAAACTCTCACTATATGCAGATGATATGATTCTTTATGTAGAAGAGCCAAGAGACTCAATACAGAGACTGCTAGAACTTGTACGAGAGTTTGGTAGAGTGGCAGGGTACAAAATTAATGAACAAAAATCAACAGCCATAGTGTATGCGAACAGCCCCAAGATGGAAAAAGACTTAACCAGCAAGATACCATTCAAAATAACAGAGAAAAGTATGAAATATCTGGGAATAAATCTAACCAAAAATGTAGGAGACTTATTTGAAGAAAACTACAAACTACTTAAAAAAGAAATTGAACAAGACCTCAAAAGATGGAGTAACATCCCATGCTCCTGGATAGGTAAAATCAATATCATTAAAATGTCTATACTGCCAAAAGCAATATATACATTCAACGCAATCCCAATCAAATTGCCCAAAACATTCTTCATGGAACTGGAAACAATGATCCAAAGGTTCATCTGGAAGCACAAAAAACCACGGATAGCTAGAACCATCCTGAAGAACAGAAAGTTAGCAGGGGGAATCACAGTTCCGGACCTCTGGACATACTATAGGGCAGTGGTTATCAAAACAGCGTGGTACTGGCACAAAGATAGAGAGGAAGATCAATGGAGCAGAATAGAAACACCAGAAGGAAACCCACACAGATACAGCCAAATAATCTTTGACAAAAAGACAAACGACAATCCAGGCAAATGGGAAGGTCTGTTCAATAAATGCTGTTGGGACAACTGGTTGATAGCCTGCAGAAACAAAAAAATAGATCCACATCTCTCACCATACACTAAGATCAGATCTAAATGGATAACAGATCTAAACCTACATCCAGAAACCTTCAAACTTTTGGAAGAAAATGTTGGAAACACACTGGAACACTTAGGGGTAGGCCCTCACTTCCTAAAAAAGACTCCAAATGCAGTAGAAATCGAGACCAAAATGAACAATTGGGACCTCATCAAACTAAGAAGCTTCTGTACAGCTAGAGAAACAATCAACAAAGTAAAAAGGCAACCCACAGAATGGGAGAAGATCTTCGCACACGACATAGGTGATAGAGGGCTGATCTCCAGAATATACAAAGAGCTACAAAACAACCAAAATGTCAAAACAAACAAGCCACTCAAGAAATGGGCAAGGGGATTGGGCAAACACTTCACAAAGGAACAAACCCAAATGGCAAATAAACATATGAAAAAATGCTCAAGTTCCCTGGCAATAAGGGAAATCCAAATTAAGACATCAATGAGATACCACCTAACACCAGTAAGACTGGCCCACATGAATAAAAGCACCAACAACACTTGTTGGCAAGGTTGCGGGGAAAAGGGAACCCTACTCCACTGCTGGTGGGGCTGCAGGCTGGTACAGCCTCTATGGATATCAGTATGGAGAATATTCAAACAACTCAAATTCAACATACCGTATGATCCAGCAATAGCACTCCTAGGAATATATCCAGAACACTTGTTTTATGAGAAACCAACATGCACTCCTATGCTCATAGCAGCACAATCAGTAATTGCAAAAACATGGAAGCAACCAAAATGCCCATCAACAGAGGATTGGATAAGAAAGCTATGGTTCATCTACTCCATGGAATACTACTCAGCTATTAAAAAAAGCAAAATGCAGTTCTTTGTGGCCAAATGTGCCAAACTGGAAACCATAATGCTAAGGGAAATGAGCCAATCCCAAAAGGTTAAATACCACATGTTTGCCTTGATTTAAGATGATATGATGTTATGTATAACATGTTATGTTTTGAATGTTATATGTTGTGTATAAACTAAGATTGAAGTATAGGTGAGGTGGTCACAGAAGGTGACTGGGAACTCGCATTTACTTTTAACATGTTGGTTACTCATTACTATGTCAATTAATTCCATAATGATGTAAATTTTTGCTGATGGTATGTTGGAGCTTTCAATTGACTGGGATGATGCTCTGCTGGCTCTGTCTTCAGACCAGAGAGGGTATACCTAAGAAGCCGTTGGACTTGACTGGACAATAAGATGCTGGACTCTATGTTTGGTATACGCTTGCAATGGGGGAATCTCAACTGAACTTGAGCTGTGGTTATGCAACAAGGTGGAGGAATCCACCATGGTGGGAGGGTTTGGGGAGGGGTGGGGAGAACCCAAGTATCTATGTAATTGTGTCACATAATACAATGTAATTACTGAAGTTAAATAATAAATAAAAAAAAAAAAACCATTACACCAAAAAAAAAAAAAAAAAAAAAAGAAAACTCCCCAAAAGGGAGAGTTTTGTATAGAGACAGCACGGGCAATAGTCTTCTAATCTCCTTGCAAGTGCAAAGGGCCAGGGTCACAGCCCAGCAGACTGCCACCTGCACTGCCAACATCTCGTATCAAAACAGATTCAAGTTCCAGCTGCTCTTCTTCTAATCCAGCTCCCTGCCAAGACACCTGGAAAAGCAGCCAAAAAAGGCCAAGGTCCTTGAGCTGTTGCCAGGGAGACTTGGAAAAAGCTTCTGCTTCCTGGCTTCAGTCTGGCCTGGGCCTGGTCAGGAAAGCCACTTGGAGAGTAAACCAGCAGAGCTCTCACCTCTGACCCGTTCCCCTGACTTTCAAATTAACTGTGGTACATCGACTCTATGGAATGCTACTCAGACATGAGAAAGAATTCAATTCTTTTTACTTTGAAGCAAAATGGTTCCAACTAGGAACCGTTATGTTCAGTGAAATAAAACTGATTCCAAAAGGACAAACGGCAACCTGCATGCAAAATATAAGACCAATATATACATAGGTAAACATATATATACATATATTTATCTAGAGGCACTGTATAATGGAGGCAAGCATATTGTGAAGATACACTGCAGTATGCATCTCTACTTCCGAATAAAAGATGGACACCCAATGAAACTGTTAAATAGATCTTCACAATAGGACGCTGGACTTTCTACCATTGTCGATACCTACAATGTCATGATACACTTAAATAGCAGAATGATGGACTTCCGACTATTGTTGAAGGACTACACTATTGTTATAATATAGGTGAAAGCCGTGGGTGGTGGTGGAGGGTAGAACGTGCAATTCCTGAGCATAAGGAACTATATTATGAAAAATAAAAATTAAAAAAAAAAAGCATACACAGAATGGCTGTCACTGCCTGCTGAGAGATGAGGGAACAAGTTTGGAGAGGGTACATGACTTGGACCAAGGTCACACGGCCACAGAGCAAAGCGGCCAGAGGCAAGATTCCAACTCAAGATGGCCAGCCTGCAGGCACTGCCTCTTTCGCATGACCCGGGAGCCTCACTCCCATCTAGGCAGCACGTTTCTCCATTACTCGGTGTGTCCAGCATGGGGGCTGGAAGACATATCCCCCTAGACCCCCATGAGAGGTTGGCCTGGCTGCTGCCTCCCCCACCAGACGCTGGCTGAGCAGGGAGGACGCTACCGCATCCCTTCACGGACCCCAGAGAAGACCCGGAGAGGAGCTGCATGAGAACCGACTCCAGATAGCAACTGTATTGTGGAAAGGTCTATAGCAGTAATGGCTTTCATTAAATAAAGCCCATTAAAAAGTGTTCCTAATTTCATTCTGGTGCCCAACCAAAGTCAAGAGGAAAAGACTGGATCTTACACACATGGCACTGAGGGAGAGAGGCTACAGACGAAGGGCAGGCAGGAGAAAAGAAGGAGCCGTTCTAGAAAAAAGCCCAGGGGCAGAAACGACAAGCATTTAGAAATGCGAGTCTGGGGGATGCTTCCCTCACCAGGCCTGGCTCCAGCTGCAGCCTGTGGCCCTGCCACCACTCTCCGCCACAGCTTCCTGGACCAAGGCACCTGGCTCCCCACCTTCCCCGCCAAACAGAATTATGGGGTAAAGGAGAGGGAAGAGAAGCCTTTACCGTTCTGAAGGGGAAAAGTTTATCGAATTTAAACTCAAGTTCCTCTTGCCAGTTTTTGTATACACCTTAGCATTCGCCAACATTTGTCTATCCTAAAACCAAGTGCCAAGAGCTGTCTAATTTAGCCTACGATAGCATTTCATTATTTTCAGTACCTTAGGGTTTGTTTTTGTTGCAAAAAGTCCCGTGTTTCAGGCTGGCAATAAGACTGTGTCCCTAGAAGGAGAGGCAAGAAGCCAAGTGCTTCTGGGAGAACAGGAGGGAGGGTTCTAGTTCTTTCTACCATGTCAAGCCCTGTACAAGAGGCCAGCATACTTCCTGTGAAAGACCAGATAGCTTATGTTTCATGCTGAGGGTCATATGGTGTCTGGTACAACTAACTATTCAACTCTGTTCTTTAATAGCCAGACAGTACAGAAACCAACGGCCTTGACCATATCCCAATAAATAATTTTATTTATAAAAAGAGGCTGCTGACCACATTTGGCCCACAGGTGGTTGTTAGCACAACAGTGCATTATATAGTAACTTCCAGTGGAATTCTGACACCGACAATGCCAGAAAGATCTACAAAAATGCTTAATTCACCATGATTTTTAATAAAAGTTATCACTCTCCACAAGGTATGAACATAAGAATCCCAACAATGAAATAATAGTCACATCTGAGCCACAAAGAGGGAAATTAAATACTTTCGTATTTAGATGACTAAATTATTTTCTAATTCCAAGATTACAGGAGTGGAAAGAAAGAGTTTGAAGAGGAAAGTCATTTCAAGCAGCCAGTTAATGCTCATTTCTCATTTTCCATGGCTTGCCATCTAGTGGACTTACCTCAGAGGATTAGAAAAAGGGGCTTGACTCTCTGATCAGGAAGCGCAGCACACCATGCAGTAGTGGTTCCAGTATTATTGCAAGTCCTAATGGAAACGATGTGCGCCCCGGCAGGCAGGCACAGCCATGCTCGAGAGCGGCACACTCACTCCACTGTCGCTCCACAAACACTCAGAGTATTAAAAAACAAGCGTGCTGGAGTGCAAACATCAGGCCTTAATGAACAATGGGATGTAATTGAAGTAGCAGAGAATGACTTAATCGGGACAATGTGCTGTTTAATTAAGGGGCTAATGGATCTTCTGCAAGGACCTGCTAAATGGAACCAGAAAGAGCTTTGGACTGGTGTGGGCAGTGGGCAGGGAAAGGCAGCAGGTGCATTAGACATGCCTTCAGCCGACAGCCGGGTCTCTAACACAGTGTAACTACTGGAGGAACTGGCCTAACACTGGCATGGACTGGCTTCAACCTACAGCACATCCTCACAGAGACATCATGTGCTTTTTCAGGAACGTCTGATCATCTGAGAGACATTCTTAGAGGCTGAATGACCGCAATAATGTTTGTCACAATACTGTTTCCCAGGGTGGCAAGATTTTATCTCTGATGCAGCAGATTGGCAAGCTCATTTCCTGGGTTTAAGAGTTCAAAAGACCATTTCTCACTTAACTCTGATGACAAGCCCACCTTCTCCAGCTCATTCAGCATGCATGCCACTACCTATTGGTTTTCCTCATCCCTTCTCCCATGGGGTGTCCTCTCCTGGAACTCAAATCCTCAGCCCTTCCTCTAACATCCTTCTCCTAACACGGAGTGAGGGGCAGAGATTCCTCCCAATTTTGGAAAAAAAAAAGTTGCATTCCTCTTCTGACTGTCAGACCTGAATTCCTGGATATAAAATGCAGCCTGGAATCCTGTGTGTATACAAACCTACCTGGACGCCAACATTAGGGCACTGGGCCTTGCTGCCCCCTCATGTGACACTAGCCGGGAGCGCCGGGAGAGGTTGCTGCTTAGAGCGCGGCAGTCAGCGGGGCTCTAGGGAGCTCTGCTTACACTGGAGGGCACGCAGGAATTTTCCTCCCAAGAGGCGAAGAACAAGGCATACCTTGCCAGAGCCCATTTGTGAGTATAATGATTTCATGGATAAGAAATTGGCAGGGTGTCTCTGTTCTAGAAAACACCCCACACACCTCGGGGAGAATACATCCTAATCTTAGAGGTGTGAAACGGAACTTCTAGGTTGCTAGATGAGGCTCTGTGTTTCCCAGTATGCAGCTAACCAGGAGTCAGGGGCCCTGCGTGTCCGGTGCGGCCCTTCATGGCACCTGGCTCTGAAAGTTCCAGGCACTCAGGATTACACATACACACACACACACACACACACACACACACACACACACACACCAGCCAGTCTGTTCACCACACCTTGCTTTTCAATTACATAAACCACCTCTGGCAAATTTAGCAAAGCGAAACTTTAAAACCACTGGTGCAAATACATGGGGCGAAGAGCGGGAGGGAATAGGGGGAGGAGGTGGGGTGGGGTAGGGAGGCAGAAGGAAAATTAGAAATATGAAAGGTTCAGGCTGGGGGAAATTGCTCGAAAGGAAATGAAAAACCTTAAATTTTTTATATTGACCTTCTGCTAACATTTTGTCACACGAGCATAGAATGGATCACGTGCCTTCTCACTGGCTTCTAGCACAACCGCCTACCACGCCGGGGAGGTTGGGAGGGCGCCAACAAAAGGCCTTCCCCATCACTCTTACAGGCTCAGCCCTCACAAACAAGGGGCCGAGCCCTTTTCCAGCCTCAACTCTCTCCACCTGCGAATTAGAACTTGCAAAGCAAAACTAATACGCATTTTTGAAATCATCATTTTCCATTAGCCTTCTCCCCAGGGGCTCCAAGGCAAACAACAACAACAACAAATTTCCAAGAGTCAACAGGAATTTCTTCAACATCAAGAGTTGAGTGTTAACAAATCAGAAACACATGGTTGTAATTGACTGTGAAATAAATAACATTTTGAAAGAAGAGGGAGGGGAAAAAAGCACCCAGAGGCAAAGTGTGACGAACAGCTCCAAAGTGGCTCCAGGCCCAGAGTCCCTCCCCCAGTACCGAGCCCACCTCCCCTTTCCAGCCCTGCAGGCTTCGTTCTCCTCCCCCCACATTCACTCACATGGGTTTCTCTTTGGGGACTTTTTCTATTGCTACACCCCAGAATCAGCCTTGCCTTGGGATCAGACAAGAAGGGAACCAGTTCCTTTGGCTCATGGTTCTTAAAGTTTTGGAGCAACAGTGCCTGTGTCTCCTTGGCTTTTTCGGGGAGGGCCACGTGCAGTTCGAGCTTGCATGAAGAGACCCAGGAAAGGTTGGGAGAGCAGGGAGAAGCCGAGGCTGCCCACAGCTTTCTAACAAGAAGCCCCAGAGGGCCTTGCGTGAATCCCTTCCCGAAAGTGGAACTCATGCCTGTGACTCTTACAGGCACCGCCACCTCTCTGAACCCTCCCCAGTGGCTTCTGAAATCCAGTGGGTTTTAAGTGGGAAGAACCTAACCAAATTATATGAAGGAACTTCCAGAGACTTCTAGAATGTTTCAGAATGAAGCACTGACATTCTCCAGATTAGGACCAAGGCTGTGGGTGCACCCCCAAAGCAGGAGGGTCCAGGGCGCTGATGCAAAGCTCGCCTTTTGTTCTCCCAAGGTTTCCATTGGCGCTGTCTTGTGAGAACTTTCTGAAGAGTTCCATGGATGCATACATGTCTGAGCTCCACACTAGAGCTTGCAGGAGAAGGTTCAAGCACTATTCCCTGGGTCTGCATTTCAAGCCTGTGTTCCATGAGCTCTCCACTGAACCCACTGGTTTCACACAGCATCCACGTGCCAGGGGATGCTCCAAAATTTGGCTTCACCAAAGGCGTGCCCTATCCTTGCAACACCCCCCAAGAAGGATGCAAAATGTCGAGGTCACCACCTCCACTTTATACGTGAGGAGAAGCAGACACAGCAAGCTTCCGAGACTTGCCCAGCTGCTCTGTGGCAGAGGCTGTCTGGCTCGCCAGGCATCTTTAGCCACTGTGTCAGGGAGCCCCCCTTAAGAGGTGATTCTGCAGCCGCAGGGCACACCAGCCGCAGCTAGCCCTCAGTGTAACAGCAGGCTCTTCAGGTGCACGCGTGGGGTGGAGCGCCGCCAATCTCAGCTGCACACACGTGCAAAGACGTTAGGGTGCTGAGAAGCGCAGCTGAGCATGGTGCGTCCTCAGCGGCAAGATGAGCTGCTAACAACTCCTAGCACCTGATCTACCTGCTCCGCCCCACGGGCAGGGTGTGGAGTGGGGAGCAAACGGGGGCCCTCTGCAGCCACAGGTGATTCTTCCAGAGTAACACTCCCACAGCTGAGACCCACACAGCTCTCCCAGATGGATGACACCCAAGCCCCGCTGACCCTGAAGTTAAAAGATCAAAATGAAACCCAGCCATGTCTGCCGCAAGTCTGTGTGAACAGAAAAGCCCAGATAACTCAGGATTCTGGATTCACTTTCCATGCTGGGATTCCCCCTACCCCGCCCCTGCTAAAAATGGCCAAATCACGCCCTCCCCCAAGTCGGTTCCCTTTCTGCAGGAAAGGTCCTGGATGGAAAAATGGGTGGGTGGGGATGTATTCCAGAGAGCTTCCTGGAGTAAAACCCAGCAGGCAGCAATCCCCCTCCCCCCTATAGAGATTTCCAGAGATCGCCTCAAAATATCTATGCGATCACAACACATTAAGTGCGTGACACCAAACATTTGTAACTAATCCCTGAAAATAAAGTAAGGGTGCCACGCGGCATGGGGGAATGCGGTGGAATTTGTCTTGTGTTATCATTCTAAAATAAGACAGCCTCAATTTGGTTGAAATATATCTTCACACATTGTCTTCCCGGAGCTGGGCCGCGTGTGAGGGATTCTGATTGCAATTATAAGTGCTGAATAGGGAGTAGTTTGCATTTCCTTTGACGATACTGAAAGCCATAAGCAATCCTTGATATTAAAATCTTTGGAAATTGATGAGTGCCCCAGGCATCATTACAATAGTTTGTCTTGCGATCCAAGTAATTAAAATCTATTATGCGAACACGTGTTAATACTTCATCAACTACTGCTTTTAATTAACTATATATGGATACGGCCCCCCGCAGTAGGAATGCATCTTTTCCTTCTAAGCAGCCCCCCCCCCCCCCCCCCCGCCGCCAAGCCTCCCCTCCATGGCCAGGCAAAGCTCATCCCACGCCAACATACCACGGTGCTGAATTCCGGCACCTGCCACAGCAGCCAGTCCTCGTTGAGAGTGTACAGGGCTTTGCACGTGATGACATCCACCGGCCCCTTGTTTATCTTCTGGTTCAGGGTCGTCACCAGCAAATAGAAGGGCTCTCCCACCGTCTCCTTGCGAGAGACACAACAGCCACAGTCAGCTCTCCACACAGTACCCCCGTGCTTCCCAGGGAAAGAGGAGCTTCCGCTTACGGCAGTGCGACCAGAGCCAGGACAAACACACACCAAAATACAACGCAACTCCGCAAAACGAACGCGAGCTCCACTCCGGCGGCCTGCCCCTCGCGCCAACGTGCGTGCGTTCGTACGCACGTACGTATATACGACACTGTACGTATATACGTACGTGCACAGGCGCGCGCACGTCAGGAACCCGCCAGAGAGGCACTCATCAGGGTGGTTTGTGTTTGAGTGACAGCCGGGTGCTCTTCGGCGGGCCAGTGCCAATGAACGGGCATTTGGCCTTTGTCTACATCCCCTTCATCAGCTCTCGGAGCTGCTCTTTGGTGTCCACAGCCTTTTGGAGGCCAGTGGCCCTCACTTAGCACTCTTCAGCCGATCTCTTCCCAAGGGGCCTGCTCCCAGCCATACCCACCCGGGCACCCCTGCGGGAGCACCTTCTTCTCCTGCCAGGGCCGTTTCCTGCAAGGCTCTGCTTAAACACTCGGGCCTGTCCCACTAACATCTTCCCCCACCTGTGCGTGCCTTCTCCTGGATGTGTGTTGCCCACACAAGGGGGTGGCATGCCCGTGTCACTTCCACTGCAACCTCCCTCGGCAGGTGGATCAGGGTCCCCTACAAATTTATAAATCTCTGTGTTCCATACACATTAGGCCAATGTGCAGGGGATGGGAGTGGAGTGGGGACCAGAAACCCAGTGTGTCCTGGGGAACGTGGACAGGCAGCCATAGGGCGAGGGCTTGAAGCACCAGCTGAAAGGTTCCGGCCTTGGCCCAGTGCATCCAGCTTTCAAAGAAGCAGACTCCAGGCTCTTGCCAGCTGCTCTCTCTTGAGCCAGGAACTGACCTCAGACCCTTGTTTGGGAGTCTCCTAAGCATCCGAACCCCAACCCATCGGGCATCTGTAACTGGGAGCAAAGACAGGTGCCTTCCTCCTGTCACGTGACCCAGCACACACCCCAGGGCTCCTGTAGTCCCTGGTCCAGAGCAGCACACAGCAGGAACGTTCAGAAATTTCCAAGAGGGAAGGGTAGGCAGTGACACGCGTCTGTCTGTGACTTCACTCTCAGGAGAAACTTCCTTTATTCCTTTATTCTCCTCTCCCTCCCTATGCTTGCCCATGTCTTGACCACAAACCTCAAGCCGAGCCCTGCTTCTCTATCAGCGCTGGTCACATCTGCCACCAAGTGCCCAGGGGTGGTCAAGCAGCTCTCCTGGGCCGTCCAGAGAGGTGAGACTTAGGAAAGAACCCGCCAGCATTCCCTAGAGAACAGCCTGGCTGGGCCAGTGACCGCCTGGGGCTGCAGCCTGAGCCTCACCCGCATCCCTGAGGACTCTGGTTAAAAACCCAGATGTCTGGACCCCACACTTGACTTCATCAACTGGAGAGAGACTTGGCTTTCCGTGCTCTGAACTTTGCTAGGCAGGGCTGATGGTGGCCAGCACAGGTACTCAGGGGGCTTGGAGGTACCTTTCTTAGCAGCACAAAGGGTAGGTGAGTATGACCTGCTGGGGCTGATGGAGAGCTGCCAGACCCTGGTGCTGCCCCACACTGGCTGCACACTCTAGGGGCAGTCCCCAGTATACGGCATACTCCAGTCCTCTCATGGGCACAATCAGAGCATTACAGACCCCAGGGACTGTTCTGGGGACTCACTGACAAAGCGGAGGCCATGCTGTCAGCACGCTGTCCTGCCTGGCCATGGAATGGCGGCCGTCAGGGGATGGTGACTACAGGACCCACACAGCCTTGGAGACTTGGAAAGGGAAGCTCCCTGGGGGGCTGTGGAGCCCACTGTGAGGTAGGGCAGGGGGAGGAAGACTGTCACAGTGTCCCATACCCCCGTGCGGCACCTGCTGTGGGGCTGGCAGACCCCTGCCCTACAGGGGCATCATCTCCCTGAATGCCAAAGGCCTGCTCCCTGGCTCCCTGCCACTGAGCCACCACCCCCAGCGTCCTTAGACACTTTTGAATCAGCACTGAGAAATCGCCACCCAGATGGCTTGGCTTAAGGAGGGCCGTGTGGACTTGCAGCCCATATTTCTTTTTGGAAGATCTCATTCTCCCCCACAAGAGCCCCACAGGGAACTTGAAAGCAGTACTCACATCTTGCATTGGGTGGGCAGCTGCAGCAAGCCTTACCCAGGGGACACACAGCTGGGGCTGAGGGGCCACAGAGAGTGACGAAGAGGAGCGTGTACTAAATGTGGCACATCGGGCTTTGGGTCCACTCAGACTGATAGGCGGGAGCGGGCCTCGAGACCAACACCAAGGAGCTGGGCCAAGAGACGCTGCTGCCTGTGCTTAGCAGCAGTTGTGGCTAGAGAAAACAAAAACCTACCCCAGAAATAGCCACGCAACACCACATCCCCAAAGCACACGATGATTTATACCAAGTAAACAGAAAACAAGGCAGATTTCATTAATCTTAATAAATGGGTATGGCCTCGGGAGAGGAAGGAGTTGGTAAAAAAAAAATTGTAAAAAAAAAAATGGCTGTGCATCTACTTGTAAGATTACATTAAACATTAAACTAAGCACAGTCTATTTAAAGTGCTGCTTTTGGATCTAAACTTAAGCAGCACTGTTAAAACCTGTGGCATAGCAGTGTGTCTTATTCAGTTTAATTAGATTTCGGAACTCGCTGCAAATACACAATTAGGCAGTTATGTTGGAACGGGACGGCTGGCAAAATGAAAGAAAAGAGGAGAACTTTCGGAACTGGGGCTCTCAGAGGACCGAAGGGAGACTGGGCTCAACTAAACATCCTTATTTTCAAATGAATATTTTATGAGAATCATGGCTAGCATTTATGGAGTGCTTACTCAGTGCTAAGCAACTGGGTACATTTTCTCAGCTGTGTTTCCCAAAATATCCTTCCTTTGCCAGTTCTACAGGTAATGCAACCGAGTGAGTGGTAAACTCCAGATAGGGCCCAAGTGGTGGGCCCAGGGCCTGCTGCTTTAGCTGTTCTGGAAAGTGAGCATTTGAGAAGAATTTTAGGATCCAATGACATGGATGAAAGCCGCGTTCATAGCCTCATCATCTCGTGGCCCAGCTCCACCAACGTGAACTCCAGAACCCTGGTTTGGCTGGGGCCTTGTACCGGCACATGTAGAACAGGTGGCATGCGGCGATTGGGCACTTGGGGGTAATGCTGCCTCTGTGAGACAGCTTGTTCTCTCCGGTGTGAACTAGTCCCTCCCTCTCCCCACTCCATTTTCCTAAATGCCTGGGCTCTGCTCATGAATGAATGTAGAAGATGAACCAGTGGGCTCTCTCACAAAGTCTCATCTGAGGAAACTTCTAAACGAATCACTGTCACCAACATCAGTTAGAGCACACCCACATTTTAGCACCCAGGGCAAGGATCAAGAGTAAACAGTCCAGTGCTGACCACCGCAGGACAGTGAAGACCAAGTCCAGCACGGGCATCAGCCTGCTGCTAAAACAAACCATATAGTGTCTTACGGGCGACACTACGGGACCCACACGACACTTACCCGGAGAAAGCCAGACAGGCAGACGGACATCCAGTTGGTGAGGAGTTTTTCGACCACGGACTCTGTGCGCCTGAGCATCAGTTTGGGCTGCATGTTACTGGACTGTTCCATCAAATCCCTGGTTAGCACCTCCAGGATGCTTGTCAGGTACACAAGCTTGGTTTGCAGGGCGATGGTTAAGAAGGATGCAAATAGACACCTGTGGAAAAATACAGTCTGGATTAACTGGCCACCTGGTGGGCCTGGCTGGGAAGCAGGCTGGGCAAGGGATGCTGTCTCCTTGGGTGTTTTTTGGTTTTGTTTTTGAAGGGTTTTTTCAGGGGGATGTCTAGATTCTGACCACTTCTGTCCTCAATCATGAAGCCACACACCAATGTCCCCAGGAGGGCATTTTCTGTTTTCAGCTCTTACCCTACAATAGCAGTAAGAAGTGAGTCTTGAAATTTTTCAGGGTATTTTTAACATTAAAAATAACACTTCTGCTTTTCTGATGAAAACTGGGTGGGTTTTGGTGGTGGTGGGGTTTTTTAGGGTTTGTTTTGGGGGAAGCAGCCTGGTCTTTAAATTAGAATTTGTGCTAGGGTTGGCATGATGTAAGCTGGACATGTCACAGCTGTGGAGGAAAAAAAAAAAACACACATCTGACCAGTCTCCCTTGGGAAGGGTGCATGTCAAGTTCAAGGGGGTGGTTGACTAGCTCTGCCGGAAACTTTTCAATATCAGAAAGAGCTGAGGAGTACCTGTCCTTCACTGAGAAGTTCTTCTGCTTTTCAAGGGTATGGATCACCGTAACAAGGAAACTCTTATTGCAGATGAGAGCATCCAGTGCTGTGAGGCTTTCATTCTTGTCATTGGCGTCTCTGTTCTGAGAAAGAAAACAAAACCAATCATCATTTCATACGGAGTGGTACGAGGATATGAGTTTCAAGTCAAGAGAGCAGAGAGCCATAATGGGTTTTTCTAAGACAATGAATTATTTATTGTTGAATTCAGGATCCCCAAACACCCGCAGTAAACACATGGTACTTATGGGGATGACAATGACAATGGCAACACTGGGCACAGCACACGCAGTCACCGGGCTGCAATAGGCACGGAGAGACTTACATGCATATCTTCGGTGAAGATGTGTGTGAAGCCACCTGACTGAGAAGAAGGAGACAAAGTTCATTACTCAGAAGAGCCAACGGCAGCAGCGTGTTGCTCTGATACTACACCCAAGTCCACTTTCATAAAGCAGAGAGCCGCCCTCTGCCCAGTTGCAGAACCCCTGGACTAACGCCTGCTCAACTCCCTGATCACCCTCAACAATTAGGCAGCTCTCAGAAAGCAAAAGTGCATTCTGGCAGCCTCTGAGGACAGGGATGGTCGGTGCTCACAGGCTTAGGGTTGGGAGAGGAAGGTTAGCATTTCACTCTTAAAGAGGTGAATGCTGAAGCAGATTATGCAAATATCAGTCCCACTCCCCAAGCAATTTACCCTCTAAGGGCAAACACTATCAGTCAACTTTTCCCAGTGTCAACTAGGTGGCATCTACCCTCTCCACACATACAGAAGAGGGAATAGAGTTGGGAGGAGAGGATCATAAAAAGCATAGAATCTGGAGCCCAATTTCTTCTATTTCAGTCCTAGTTTTATGACATGCTGGTCACATGACATTAGATAAGTCGTTTAACCTCTCTGCACCTGACCATCTGCATATATAAAATGGGGACTAGAGGCACCAGTGCTGTGGTGCAGTGTGTTAGGCTGCCTCCTGGGATGTTGGCATCCCATGAGTGTGGGTTCAAGTTCTGGCTGCTCCACTTAAGATCCAGCTCACTACTAGTGCACCTGAAAGACCGGCAGAAGACAGCCCAACTTTTGGTGTCTCTGCACCCACATGGGAGATCCAGATGGAATTCTAGGTTCCTTGCTTCAGGCCTGGCCGTTGGCCACTGGGGGGTGAACTAGAGGGTACAGGAGCCTTCTCTTTCTCTATTTTTTTTGCCTTTCAAATAAGTAAATCGTAAGGGGAAAAAAAGAAATGAGGACAACAGTGGTCACCCTCTCATATGTTTAAGGTGAAAAGAAAATAAGAGCCAGGTAAGTATTTGCATCAACTAGAGTTGCTGTGTTTGGACCTAATTGATGGCAAACGTGGCCACAGTCCTTCTACCCTACTGGCACTTTTTTTTAAAAAAAAAAGATTAATTTTTGTTTGCCTCACAGAGTCACACCAAGGTAGAGATAGGTAGAGAGATCATCCACATTTGCTGATCCACTTCACAAATGCCCACATTGTGAAGGTGGGGACCAGGCCAAAGCCAGGACCTTGGAACTCCATCTGTGTCTCCTACAGCAGTGTTAGGGGCCCAAGCTCTTGAGCCATCTGCTGCTTTCCCACACCATTAGCAGGGGGCTGGACCAAAGCTGGAGCTGCCAGGACTCCAACTGGTAAACTGGTGCCCGTGTGGGATACTGGCATCACAGGCAACAGCCTAACCTGCTTTACAACAACCTGGCCCTGACCACCTGGTTTCTTTTTTTTTTTTTTCTTTTTTAAGATTTATTCATTTTATTACAGCCAGATATACACAGAGGAGGAGAGACAGAGAGGAAGATCTTCCATCCGATGACTCACTCCCCAAGTGAGCCGCAACGGGCCAGTGCGCGCCGATCCAAAGCCGGGAACCTGGAACCTCTTCGGGGTCTCCCACGTGGGTGCAGGGTCCCAAAGCATTGGGCCGTCCTCAACTGCTTTCCCAGGCCACAAGCAGGGAGCTGGATGGGAAGTGGAACTGCCGGGATTAGAACCGGCACCCATATGGGATTCCGGGGCTTTCAAGGTGAGGACTTTAGCCGCTAGGCCACGCCGCCAGGCCCGACCACCTGGTTTCTAAAAATCTCTTTATGGACCATGTTTTCAGCTCCTGAATATAAACTTTATAATTTGAGGGTTTTAAACATGTATCATAAATCTTATTGGAATGAATGATCCTAGTTTGAAAGCACACTGAATCATACTTTAAATCAGTCAGCAGCATACAGATTCAAATATCCAAGATCTGCTAATTTGGGGGCGGGGGCGGGTAGTAGCTGAAATGGGGGACTAATTTTGTATCTTCTATAAAGAAATCTGCTTCTGAGTTTCCAATTCGTTAACCCAAGACAAAGGCCTCAGACTATTCTGGTCAAAGTCTGTCCAAGGAACAAGGAGAACAGGACTGGCACTGGGCACTGCTGCTTGGGATGCCCGCCTCCCATACAGGGCTGCCGGGACTGGAAGGCCAGCTCTGCTTCCTATCCAGCCTCCTGCAGATGCACCTGGATCTCTCTGCAACCTGCACGGGAGACTCAGATGGTGTTCCAGGTCATGAGTTCCACCTGATCCAGCCCCGGCCATGGTGGGCAACTGTGAAGGGAGCCAACCAGTGGTAGACCCCCGTCTCACTCTTTCTGCCTTTCAAGTTAATGAATTCACTTCTCTAAAAACAAACAAAAAGACAAAAAAACAACAACACAAAGCTCTGGGCTGGTGTTTTTCTAGTTTCCGATATTTTTTAACTTCATGTAAATAGAATATTTAAAGGAACTCTTGAACTTAACGACGAAAAAACCATCCTGCCTCTTGGTTCTCAGGCTTTTTCTTCCTTCTTATTCAAATTTCCTAGAGGTTAGATTTTCTACTTGGTCTTATTCTCCCATTTTCAGCCAAAGGAAAAAGGGGGAACATAATGAGGAACAAAGCTTGAAAAGCCTGAAGAAACAGCAAAGAACCAGGGATCCGACAACCACTGGCTTGCTTTTTTCTAATATTTGTTTTTATTTGAAAGGCAAATTTCACAGAAAAAAAGGAGAGAGCGAGAGAGAGAGATCTTCCATCTGCTGGCTCACTCTGCAAATGGCCACAACTACTACCGCTGAGCTAATCCAAAGTCACAAGCTAAAAGCTTCTTCCTGGTCTGCCACGTGGGTGCTGGGGTCCCCTAGGGCCATCCTCAGCTGCTTGCCAAGATCATTAAGCAGGGGACTGGATCAGAAGTAGAGCAACTGGGACATGAATTGGCACCCACATGGGAAGCTGGCGCTGCAGGCAAAGGATTAACTGGCTATGTCACTATGCTGCCTCTGGCTTTCTTTGGGTATCTCCAGGTTTTGCGCTCTGCTCTCTGGAAGGTTTTGATCAACAAGCCCCTCCTCCAGGCCTGGACACCTGGGTCTGGGTCCCATGGTCCAGGGCCCAAGTCCCAGAAGGCCTGATCTGTAGCATGCAAGACATGCCATGGGACACTGGCCTCACCTTGGCGTGTCCCTGGGGTGCGTGCCCGGGTCATTACACATTCAGTTCTGATGGATGTTTTCTGGGCAGCATTTTGACAAACTTGGGCTTGTTCCTCCTGGGTCCTATCCTTGAACAACTCTTTCTGACTTCAGTTTTTATAGCTTTCCCGTTGCCTCTCAAACATCCACATAGCCCACAACTGAATCGCTTAGCTCTTTGCAACTATCTCTCCTAAAATAGCATCGCATTGTGCCTGGGACTTTTTAATACTCAACATGCTGCAGTCTTCCTTGACATTCCCCACTCCATCTTGCTCTTTGCTGAGCAGATTTAGAAGATAGGAAATTTCTTGCTCTGGCCACAGATTACTCTATTCGGCACTCAAGGGCAGCCATTAACGGTAAAAGCCCACACAGTACTCATGGTGATGTCGAAAATCTCTGTTATTTGATTGCTATTAAATTCTTAATGGGGATCTGAAAGAGCTGGGAAACAGGACTTGTGACGTATCCCTAGTGGAGGTCCTTTGCACAGTCATCCTGATTCGTGAAGCTGCAGCCTCCTTCCCAGCCTCCTTCCCAGGAGGAGTTAATGGCAAAACTTGGTGCTAGCCCCTCTGACTGGACAAGTTTAAAACAAAACAAACAACACAAGTACAACAAACTGAAATCCTCTGTAAGGCCTTCTTGATTTGTAAGGCTTGGATGAAGCAAAGATGACAGGTGTTTTGAGGGAGTGGCCCAACCTTGAGACACAGCAGGGCACACCCCTGTGTCTACTAGAATTATAGAGAAGCTGCAAATTGCTTACTGCATGTGTCTGGTTTTCTGAACTCTGGCTTCCTGCCAGTGTAGCCAAGAAATTTCTGCTAAGGTGAGGCCCAGGCCTCCTTTGGTCCTAGAGAGTTTTCTGGCTGGATCTTCATTAGGACAACTGTGGTACTGATGTGTTCCAAAGGCTGCACTGTGGTCATCAGTTCTAGATCAACAACAATAACAATAACAATAACAATAAAAGTGGAGGACGGCGGGCCCGGCGGCGTGGCCTAGCGGCTAAAGTCCTCACCTTGAACGCCCCGGTATCCCATATGGACGCCAGTTCTAATCCCGGCAGCTCCACTTCCCATCCAGCTCCCTGCTTGTGGCCTGGGAAAGCAGTCGAGGATGGCCCAAAGCCTTGGGACCCTGCACCCGCGTGGGAGACCCCGAAGAGGTTCCTGGTTCCCGGCATTGGATCGGCACTGGCCGTTGCGCACACTCAGGGAGTGAAACATCGGATGGAAGATCTTCCTCTCTGTCTCTCCTCCTCTCTGTATATCCGGCTTTCCAATAATAATAAATCTTAAAAAAAAAAAAAGTGGAGGAGGGCAATCTAGTGAAGCTGGGGCTGGTGGGATGTGATGGAGAAGGACTATACCTTACCAAAGATGACCTGGGAGGGTTAAAAGGAAGAAGGTTGAGTGAGCAGGTGAGAAAATGGAGGTGTCAGAACACAGGTGACCAATGGGTTCAACTGAGCACTCCTTCGAGTTCTAGAACAAATGAATCATTCCGTGTAGCTAGTTCCACTCAATGAGTATGACACAAACGGTCAGCTAAGGAAAACCTGCCACAGATAATCGGAAAGACACTGCATGGCTACGGTGCCTGTTAGCAGCTCAGAGTCCTTACAAGTCTGCTTCCCCTCACCCCACTTGTGGCCACGAGGACTCTCTCTTTTCCTACTTAGAAGCAAGAGTGAAGCAATGGAAGTCATGCAGATAAGCACAACCAATCAGCCAGCCCACCGTGTATTGATCGTTTAAGAAATTAGCTTACTTCCCAGCCACAAATCCAGTTCCACCCTGGGTGTAAAACAAGGCGAAAATCATCCCTCTCAAGTTCTGTGCCTCTTAAGTTGCTGCTACTGGACCAGGAGTAATCGCCTCTGACCCATCACTATTTTCTTGTCAACTCCGTGCAATTAGTAATTTTCCTCCTGCCTGCGCTGCTCCAGCTTAAGCCGATGAATTTTTGTCCCGGACCTATTAGCTACAGCTGCCTTGGAAGCAAACACGCGCTCTGACAGAGAGCAACAAGCACCTTCATTATTATTCAAGAGTCAACCTTAGGAGGATGATCAATGCTCTTTTACCTCCGGGAAGAAAGTCCTCAGAGCAAAATGTTTGTAGTCAAGGAAGGGAACGGTTCCAAAACTATCAACCACATCCAATTTATCCATCTGCAGCTCAGCAAAGCCTGCAAGACACAATCCCAAGAGCAATATTTTAACTCAACAAACAATGGAGAAGATCTTGTGCTGTTTTGTCTAATGCAGAGTGTGACCTTGGTTTTCATTAAGGAAGAAACAATAGATAATTACCTGGTTGGCTGCAGGGAAGAGCTGCAAAGAAATACAAAGCCGGGCCCAGGCCCTGCTGCACAGTGGCTGCTGGTATACAAACATTTCTCATTTACCCTAGCTGTTTTCATGGATGGGCCAAAAAAAAATTTTTTTTTTTTTAATCAAAAAGGCTTGCTATGCTACAAATAGAAATGTGGGCCCCTACCATCACGGATCTCTTTGCGAAGCTCGCTTTCCAGCAGTTCCAGCTGTTGGCTCTGCTTGCGACTCAGTTCCTGAGATTTGTGCCTGGTCACTCCGACAGCCGCTGAGGACAGAGAGAGAAAGACGCTCTTGTCAGGGGGACGGGAGAGCTTGGAGAGACCCACGACCATGCCCACCAACCTTTACACTTCCCTCAGTCAGGAAGAGCAAGTGCGTGTGTGTGCAGGCGGTAGGGGTGAGTGGGAACAGAGAATCAATGGACTGGAAAGCAGTGTGCAAGAGCTGGGCTGCCCGTGGAGGGTCGTTCACTCCAAGGGGAAGATGCTAAAATGCAACATTAAAAGAAAAAAATCCACTCATCTTAAAAATGAAAACTAAATCAAATAACCTTCACTTGTAACCAAAGATCCCAGTTGGCTGAAAAGTAATAAAATAAGCCAAGATTTTCCCGCAGCCACAGGCCACTCATATTGTTCCATTCTTTTGGCTGAGGTTTCTAAACATCCCCGGAGAAATGAAGTCTGGGCTGCAAATGCAGAGAAATAAACCCCAGGGCTACACAGCTGGCTGTACCCATGCAAGCCGAGCTGGTCCCCGCCTAATGGGGCCATGTGATCCAGGCATATGGGGCTTCTTGGGCCACTGTCTTTTGCTTCCAATCGAGCTGTCAAGACAGTAAACAGAATGGAGCAGGGGCTTGGGTCCCCGTCCCCTGCTGTGCCCTATGCTAGCTGTGTGACCTCAAGCAAGATCCTTCAGGTCTCTGTGCCTGGCTGCTTTATCTGTCCCAGGGCCTATCTCTCTGTGACCTTGACATACTTACAACAGGTAACTCACAGCAACAGAGAACTTACACTTTTAAGAAAAATAAATACTCAACAATCAAGTACCAGCACTCACTAAGTTACAGTTCTTTCAAGAGAATATTGCCTGACACAAGGGCTCTGCTATCCATAGGCACAAATGATGCTGGAAGAGACAAAATGCAACACACTCCTTCCATGGACCACTTTACAAGGCCAACAGTCCTAATGTGTGCTGTGTACCTCCAAGAAAACTGTGGAACATCAATGATTCCCAAACTTCCAAGGCCACAGAAGCCTCTTAGCAGTGTCACTAGGGAGCACTGTGCCACAGGCTGCACTTGGAACAATGCAGGGGTGCTGAGTGTGGCCACTCTGCTTTGATGGGAAGGTGGGGTAGTCTTGCTCTGGCCAAAGATCCCGCAATCCTGCCTCGGGCCATGCAAGTCTGAAGTGCAACCCAGAGCCCTGTGTCCAAGGCAGCCCAAGTCACCTTGAAAGGCAGACTTGGTCTCTACAGAGCCGAGGGAGGGATACAGCTCAACGTTAACAAGATGAGCCCCAAGTAATCTGAATAGAGCTGCCAGCGGCCGGAGGTTCGTGAACACCCCAAGCCTGATTCTGGATTGTAAATATACAATGGGGGGGAAGGCAATCTGGGGAGGACATTCACAAAGCAGAGCCTCAAGTGATCATCCAGCAGGACAAAATAGGGTCCCGGCAGAGAGCATTCATCACATGAAGCCAGCTAATTATACACATAAATCCTTCCCTCGCTGGACCGTGAACACCCTGAGGGGAAGCACTGGGCCTTAACTCAGCTGCAGATCCAGCTGCATCAGCAACAGAACAGATGCTCAGGAAACAACAGGTAAGGGAGAACCGGCATGAATGAAGGAATGAGACAAAGAGAATGTGGAAGAAGACATGAGCAAACTGTCTCTGTTAGATGATGATGCAGTGCAAGACCAGGGGATGGAGAGGAGGGTTTTTTTTTTTTTTTTTTTCAAAGGAGGAGAAGGGAAAACAGAAACAAAAGGAATAGAAACAAAACTCAGCTCACAACCGGAGGGTGCAAACCAAACAGCCACAGGGACCAAGCACACGGGTGGGCTAACTGGTTTGCAAGAAGACAACAGGGAGTGGTGAAGACAGTGGTGAGAACCCCAGGAGGACACGGCCTTTCTCAGGAGGGCAGCTCCAGGACACGGATGCCTTGGGAAATCCGGGACTCACTGACCCCTCCGTTCTGCAAACTTGCAAGAGATTTTCCCTTTGAGCATGTGTATCATCCTAGTCTTAAATGCTGTCCACTTCTCTCATCAAAAGACCAGGTAGCCAAATGAAAGCAAGTGACAGAGGCCAGATCAGTCAAGGGAGAACCACCATGGGCTCTTGTAGACCTAATGAGTCTCAAATGACCCAGTTCCATGGCTTAATTCCAATTCTGTCTGGAAAGGCAGGACTGGGGTGCAGGTGGAGGAGGAGCTGACCAAGTCCCCTGAGAGCAGAGGAATTCCCAGACAAGGATGGCAGCAGCTATTAGTGAACACCAGCCAAACCAAGTGGGTTCAGGACCACAACTCAGAGACCCAGCCCTTTATACTACAGGTCTCTTGAGAAACGTTTCCAAGGCTCTCGGCGTGTGCCCGGGACCCCTTTCCCAGAGTTCTGAGCGGAGTTTTCCTCCATTAGTGCTCAAGGGAAGCAAAGAGCCACCCCCCACCCCCAAAGCTGAACGGCTTGCCTGCCCTATGAGAGACCCCAAGGGAAACGATGTCTCTCAGTGAATAAGGCACTTACCAAAAATGACAATCACCAGCAGGACGGGAAGCACGATGAGAAAGTACCACGTGGAGGGAACCGACTCCTGCTCCACGAACAGCTCCAGGTTTCCCAGTCTAACCTAAAAGGAGAGCCTCGTCAGACCCTAGTTAGGTACCCTATGCCACCCAAGATGGGGGTCCCCCACTTAAGATACACTCAGAGACATGGGGCACTCCCATGGTGAGCTGAGCTCCAATCCCAACAGCAGGCCCTGGACCTCGGTTTCCCAGTATGTTCCTTCAAGGTGGATCGCACCAGATCTCCAGCAGTCCCCCTAAGCCCCCGCAGAGTGGACCCACGAGGCGGCAGTGAGCACAGGTTGAACAGCACCCTCACCTTTGCTTCCAGGGGACCAGCGAGCTCTAGCCCTATCCTGCATGTCATGGCAGGATGCTTCGGACTAAAAGCACTCAGCCGTTACAACGACGTGGGCCCTGCTGACTCGCTACTCTGAGAGGGACTATTCCAGGCTTAGCTTTCATTTATTTTTTTTTTTCTCCCATTAGAAAATTTCCTAAAACATGTAAGGGGAAAAGGCATGCTATTCACCCCCTTCCCTTTTCACCTGCCTTTTGGTTGTAAGGGCTCATGCGCCACAGCCAATGCCAAAGTCAGCTCACATCACTCCTGCTCATGCCTTTCCAATGGCTTGGCAGAACTCAAATGCTGAGCCCCTAGGGGCCAGTGTTGTGTGGTGTAGTGCATTTGACTGCTGCCCGTGACACCAGAATCCCATGTTAGAGTGCTGGTTTGAGTCCCAGATGCTCTGCTTATGATCCAGTTCCTTGTTAATGCTCCTGGGAAAGCAGCAGGGGATGGCCCAAGTCTGTGGACCCCTCCCACACCCATGAGGGAGACCAGGATGGAGTTCTGGGCTCGTGGCTCTGCCCTGGCCAAGTCCTGGCTGATATGGCCATTTAGAGAGAGAGAACCAATGGATGGAAAACCTCTCCATATACCTTTGGTTCTGTTATTCTGCCCTTCAAATAAATAAATCTTTAAAAACAAAACAACAACAAAAAACCCCGAGCCCCAACCGTGGCACACAGTCCTCATCTCTTGCTTTCTTGTTATTCAGTTTCCTCTCTCATGGTGTCCTAGTATTCCTGTGGTTCCCACCATGGGGGCCACACTGACCTCCTGGGGTCTTTGGGGCCCTGGTTCAGCTGCCATCATCACAGACTCCCGTAGCCCACCATCACAAACGGGTAGTCCTGTGCACCATGTTGCTCCATTTCGCTCTGTAACAACCACCGCCTCCTAACCCATTCTTTCATAAGTTCTAAGTGTCTCTTGAGGCAAGCACCCAATGCCCAGGCCTGTATCTATGTTGCTCCCTGCTGTGCTGCCGCCGGGTGGGCACAGATTCCACAGAGCTGTACCCTGAGTGATGAGGAATGTAGACATGAGCCCTTCTCAAGATAACACGGAAGAGAGATGCCTTAGGAGTTGCGTGTTGCCATTGCTTTTTCAGCCAACCATATTCCTATACTACACAGACAGACCAGAGAGACTGCAGAGAGCCCACGATCTTCTCAAGGCCACACTGCGACTGCCTGCTCCAGCTGGGACCTGGACGCGCCTTTGTTCTGACTTCAAGTCTTCTTCCTCATCCTTTCTCCAGTGATTTATGACGGTGGCTGAGAAAGCAACTTCAACAGAGACTGCGCGGCGCCACACGCGACGCCAACACTTGGGAAGGGCAACTCTGGAGCTGTTCCCCTTCTCACTTGGTCTCGTATCTTTATTGTGGGCCACAAATATCCCAGGGATGGGTCCTCCCAGCATGTCAGGGAGAAGACATCCTGGAAGGCAGGACCTCAGCGGTGAAGGAAGAGGCCCAAGAGCCACGGACTGTCGGGTCTCTGGCAGACTCCAAGCTGATCCTGAATGAGCGAGATGAGGCTCCTGTTTGGGGCTTCTGCTGGGACCTTCCAGCTCTGCATTTGGGTACAGAGTGACAGTTTTTCCACCAAGGGGACTCCTGGAGAAGCTCTGAGCTTGATGTACGGCAAGAACAAGAGTCCCACGCTTCAATCATATCACAGGTATCAGTGCCTTCAGCACGCTGACATTCACTGGGCCGGTGAGTGCATGCTGCCAACTCTTGAAGGAACTGCATTGAGCGTACACTACCTGCTCTGTTTCCTTCTATTTCAAACAGAGAGGTAAACACCCGGGGAAGATTGTGCCTCCCCCCGACCCCCAGGGTTAGCCAAGGAGAGCAAGTGGCACTGCCCCGGCGACTTACACGAACTTTCTTGGAGGAGGTGGCGATGCTGTTGGCAGCAGTGATGTCTTTCACTTTACAAAGAATGGTGGTGAGATCCTGGTTTCTCGTAATGTTCTCAAAACTACAATTTAATTGCCCATTTTCCCCATAGAAGAGGGTGATTTCGATGTCTGTCTTAGAAATGTTGAAGTTGTCATTCTCTTTCTGCGGAAGCAGAAAAACGAACATGAAGACGTCAGGCCACTTGCAGAAGGCCACCTGGCCAGCCCGGGAGGCCTGGGACCACCCGCTGCAGCAGCCAAGGCGAGGCACGTACCTGGATTTTGACGGCCAATTCTGTGTCTACCTCAGAATCCACCCGGTACCCTGTGAATCTGGGGTCCTCGAGGTACTGCAAAGTCCCACAGTCCAGGTAGGTGTCCTGCACCCTCAGCTTCACAGTCACGTTCATGCGCACTTTCAAACTCTTTAAACTGGGGGCTAGAAACCTGCAGGAAGTCGTCACGCAATGCTCAGAGACCTGGCAGAGAAGGAAAGAAGCATTTTTAGGAACTTCACTGCAGAATCTTAGATCTGCTCTCTGATAGCCCAGTGATCTGGTCAACTACCAGACTTCTGGGTGCTTCTGTTTTCCCCATCTGCACAATGGGGTTAATGATACTGACTCTGCCCCTGGGACTAAACAGCCTTGAAGTAAATGAGACAGGGGCTCCTTCCATGAAGTGAGGGTTAAACCACATAGGATCACACATGCAGAAATGCTTAGAACAGTACCTGCTTAGTGGAGTTAGCCCTTCATGATACACGCCAGCTATTACGATTACTGCTGCTGTCGGCAGTGGAAGTCAGCAGCAGAAATGCCGTGGGAAAAGAAACTAGGCAGAAACGAGCCGTGTAGACAAAGAGGAAGATGCTGGCCCGAGCACTCAGGTGTCCCTGGGGGCTGGAACAGTGGAATCCTGGGAAACTACTAGAAGGAAGAAGAGACCCTGACCTGCCTGTGTTGGGGAACCTCCTGTGCGTGTAGGCAGAAGTCACTAACCACAAAGAGGAAAGGCCACTCTGACGTCCCCCGGAAACACAAGTAAAAGAGACAGTGCGTTCCACAACCAACTGATGACCACAAGGATGGGAAACAAGGCAGAGAATGTGGCCTGATCGACAGGTGGAGTTTTAAAAAACGTACAATTGCATAGTCATTTTCAGGTGGCCAGGGGAACGGGAGGAAGGACCAATGTTTTGAGAGCAAGTCCCTTTGTCCTTCTGGTGTCACGACATAAACAAGGGGTAAGGGAGGGGCCAGGAGAAGGCACAGAGGCCTCCAACAGTGTGGGTGTGGCCATGCATGACTAGCCCTCTGCCTCCTCCATGCGTCCCCACGCCACTACGGCCCATGGACAGCATGGAAAGCACTGTGGCCCCTGGCCTTTCCCACCTGCTCCACAGCCTTTGCCCCAGCAGGCTGGCCTCAGAAAAGATGCCTTCCAGAAGGCTCTGTAGTCCTGGGATCACCCAGCCTCAGCCTCCTCAAGGATCAACTCCTGCCCCCGATCTTCCTCTCTGCTCTCTTCTGCCCCATCATATCCAAAGCACCCTCTTCTCCTTTCCCGATGCTGTCACTCCAATCATGTTGCCCCCACCTTTCCTGAATGAGCACCACCCCTGCCTGCACACCGGTACTCCAAGGCTACGTTACAGCCATCTCTCTCAGTTCCAGCTGAGTGGAAGGAAGCTGTCTTCCATACTGGAAGTCACCGTCCACTTCCACCTGTTCGCACCCCTGGCCACTCTGCAGACATGCTCACCTCCACACCAAAGCCACCGTCCTCCGCCCTGGAAACACATGGTGCCTCATTGGACCTCACGGGGCTCGGAGCTGGCAGGGAAGCCAAGAGCTAAGCACTTGACCACACCGGTACTATTGACCTGCAATATTAATACAGCTTCTCCTCCAGGAAGTCATCCTCACTAATCTTTTATCCTTACACCCAGCAAAACTGTCGTTTTGTTCAAGATTGAACAATTTATTTTGAAAGACAGAGTTACAGAGATGGAGGGAGAGACAGAGAGAGGGATCCACCATCTGCTGGTTTACTTCCTAGATGGCTGCACTGTCCCAGGCTGCGGCAAAGCTGATGCCTGGAGCCAACAGCTTCCTCGGGGTCTCCCACGCAGGTGGCAGGAGCCCAAACCCTTGGACCATTTTCCACTGATTTTCACAGGCCATTAGCAGGGAGCTGGATCAGAAGCAGAGAAGCTGCGACAGGAACCTGTACCTGCTGGCATTGCAGGTGGGGGCCTTACTGGCTTCGACACAATGTTGAGCTCCAGCAAAATGTTTTGCCCACAGTGGATGCTAATAAGTTCTATTTGGCCTGGCAGCAACCACTAAGAAAGGGCGCAAGTCCATAGACAAGCTCAAGCAGAAGGTCCCCTTCTACAGAAATCGCCCAAGCATGCGGCATGGAAACACAGCACAGCCTGAGGGCGGGGGCTGGCTGTGTGTGTGTGCAGCATGGGGCGGGGAGGCTGGCACACGGGCAGGCAGGCTGTATCAAGGCCCCAACCCTGCACTGGTCCCAAGCAGGGGGAGGCCTGTGGGCACTCGGAGATCTGCCAGTTGGTGTAGGAAGTGGTCAGACAAGGCTGGAATGGCTGCTTACTAAGGAAAGGGGAAGAGAAAATGAGGAAGACATACAGGAAGGGTTTAGAAGTGTGTTTGGTGGGGGGCACCCTCGGCACACATCTGAAGTCCTTCCTCTCCCCTCTGGCTCCTAGTGGCAGGAGCTTCGATCAGAGGCTCCCAAGAGCATCACAAGGCACCAACAGAATTGCAAGGCATAGGCAGAAGGAGGCCACAGGTGGGAAACAGACCCCACTGCAGTTTCCACTGTGGGGAAGAGAAGAACACTCAGAGGGCAGAGAAGGAAGCTGTGACAAGATCTCTGGGTCTCAGGCCTGGTCGCCCTACCTGCGTGGTGGAAGCCACGCCCCCGCTAACCTTCCCGCAGAGTGATTTCACAAGTGCTTTCACGCATACAGATCAAAGCGGCAGGCCACAAACCACAGGAGGAGAAAGCAAGTTCAGGTCTCTTTCCTCCCTGCTGCAAATTGAAGGACTCAGGTACAAGCGTAAGGTCTGACTTTACATCATGCAACAGGTGAAAGATGAGAACGTTAAAGGCAGACCAGGAAGAAACGGCCCCCAACCATCCTCGTGTGGTGGCGGCAGCACCAGACTTACATTTATGTTTCCTCTTGACTCGTGAGAAATGATTAAGTTGTCAATGACGTCAAAATTTCGGCCCATGATGGTGATATTCTGACCACCACTGCAAAGGGGGAGAAAAAAAGAAAAATCAGGATCAAGAAAGGCTTCATGGTAAAACACACAAGTGTTCCAATGAATTTACAATTAATGTTAACGTTAGTAATGTGAGAAAATGCACCGATTTTTCATTTAAGTTGCCAACTCATTTTACAAATCTCACAAGGATCCCGGGCACATATTCATGACTTGGAAGATATAGACATATAAAAGCTTAAGGTCAGATATTACTTTCAATGCCTAAATTCATTAACAGTTGGGCTGTTTTCCACCTATAATCAGATCATCACCTGCACCTTGAGAGGGTTTCAATAAACAGAATTTTTGTTTGATTGCTGTTTAATCTATGTGAAGATTCTTCAATCTAACCATTTTCAAAATCAAACATCCAACCTACCAATTACAGCTTATTTAGCAAGATAGGGAATACATTGGACAAGGTAAAATTATAAATGACATTAAAGAGAGACGTTCCTATCTGGGAAACCTATGGCAGCTGCTTTTCTCCCTCGCACATGTAGCCCAGTGATCTTCCATATGCTCAGTGACTCCTGACATGCGCACCACGGTCCTTGGCTGGGACAGCAACAGTCACCTACAGCTCTGGCCACAGCTTGGGCCCTGATCACAAGAGGCTGCTCATTCTAGGGGACAGGCACCTGGGCATGTCAGGTCCAAGGGTTGGCCAATCCTATGACACAAAACCAGGAGGTGGACACGAGCAGCTGGAGCATGGAGGATGGAGAGGAGAGGCAGGGCACTAAAGCTCTCAGCTGTAAGTGGGAAGGGCTGAGCTGGGCTGGGGCTACGCTATGGACAGCACTGAAACACTGAGCCACGTTGTTCTGACCGCCAGACGGCAAGACGCCCTGTTCTTTGCTCCAAGCACGGCGCCTAAGGAGCCTCTGATGAACTCAGCCTCAACCTGCCACCATAGGCCCCTAACGTTGTCACACACCAGGAAGCCTCAATGACTCAATGTCACGGGCCACACTGCCTGGGCCCTGGGTCAAGCTGTCTGAACCCTCTTGGGGCCTCTGTTCCCTCCTGGCTGCGAGGTCAGACTCAGTCTCTACACCCCAGACACGTAGTGAGTGCCGCGGCAATGCCTGACTTTATTTATAGGACAGAATTAGTCCCAGAGCGGGCGAGCGTCATGCAGGCTTTCACTCTTCCTGCCACTATCGTTCTGGGCTGAACTGTGCACCTGCAACATCCGTATGCAGAGGCCCTCCCCTCCAGCCCTGCAGCCTGGGACTGTGTTTGGAGATAGGGACGTTAAAGACACAAAGTCTTTAAGATGTGGCTGGGCCTCCATCTGATGACAGAGGTCCAACACAATCCCTCTGGGGGACACAAGGAGGCCCGGCCGAGAGGCCACGGGAGAAACAAGACAGGCCAACATCTTGACCTTGGACTTGGGGCTCCTGAGAGGAACTCCCTTTCTGTTGTTGGTGCTTCACAAGGCAGCCCCAGCTTTCTAAAGCAAGCACCTCCCCCTCGTCTCCTTGCTGCTATTGATTTTTGTTCTTTTTCTTCATTTTTTTAAATAAAGCTTTGGAGTTTTACCTAAAGAGTGCTTTGAAAATTAGCTTCATACTCTGTTAGGTAAAGAAAATATCTTTTGGATTCTATGACAAAATCTGAAGGTAAATTTCAATTAATGAGGGAGAGATTAAAAAAATGGAAAAATGTCTGCTTTGGATTTTCCATCCTTTCCTTAGGAAGCTTCTTTTAACTGTCAGGACTGTAGTTCATTTCCATAGCTGCCAGTATTTCCTCCAAAGAGTTCAAAACAGCTTACCGTAAGGTTACAAAGTGAAAGAAGAGAGAGGTCTTTTATCAGGAGTGCAACTGACACAGTGTGAGGAGGGTGATTTATGTGTGTTAGAAACTAGGCTAACAATAGTCGCTGTGACTATAGAGGCATTTCGGCTGTGAGCTTCCTGGTAGCCACAGTTAAGACGAAAACAGGATGTGCTGATAGCGTGGGTCCTGACCATGGGAAGCAAGCAGTGTGACAGGTATACATTCTTCCAGTCCTCGAAGGGACTCCAGGAGAAGCACTTAGAAAGGACTCGTCTCCATCCAACCTCTCTGCCTCACACTCAACCACAATGGGAGAGAAATGCCAGCCATCTCCGAAGTACCTGATCCAGGTGGTAGCAGGAGATATATGGGAACAGTGTGGAAGGGCAATATAGGACAGGGGTCCCACGGAAGCGCAATTCCCACCATCGAACTGGATGCACACATCCTTCATTTCCTTCCGGCTTGACGGGAGCGAGAACTTCATATGGGTGTCATTTAGCACATGGCTAACCCGTATCCTAGAAAGAGGCAGAGAATGTTTTGTGCATGACATAGACACTTATGCAGCTGATTTCCCAAGACCACAGCCTATGAATTCCACTTGAATGACAGCACTTCCTGATCGATCAGACCAGCTGCGGGCAGCCGCTGATGATGCTGGGGCTGCTGACCGGATCTTGAGGCATCTGGGGTCGGCTTCCTCTTTGCCCCGTGCATTTTCATCTTTTTATTTGCATGCCCTCTTAGAAGTGAAAAAGAAAGGAGAAGTTAACAAGTGCTCCCAGCAGCCCTGAGAGAAAGTGGAACAAGGCCTGAGGACTCCCAATATGCAGGAATTGTGGTTAACATTGCTGTGTTTGATGATGGCCCTGTTCTGAGATACACACTGAAGTTTCTACGACAAAAGGCTATGGGCCTGGGATATGCCGGGAAGTCATGCAGCCACTACTCTCGCCTTTCTGCTCCCCAAAACAACGACACAAGACCGGCAACATGTTGATGAACATCAAAGCCAAGGCAGGGAAACTCATTACTTGAGTCTTTCTTGTATAGGTTTGAATGTTTCCATAATAAAAAGATTTTTAAAATACTTTTTTTAAAGATTTATTTACTTATTTTTATTGCAAAGTCAGATATACAGAGAGGAGGAGAGACAGAGAGGAAGATCTTCCGTCCGATGATTCACTCCCCAAGTGAGTGCAATGGCCGGTGCTGTGCCGATCTGAAGCCGGGAACCAGGAAATTCCTCCAGATCTCCCACATGGGTGCAGGATCCCAAGGCTTTGGGCCGTCCTCAATTGCTTTCCTAGGTCACAAGCAGGGAGCTGGATGGGAAGTGGAGCTGCCAGGATTAGAGCTGGCACCCATATGGGACCCCAGCGTGTTCAAGGCGAGGACTTTCCCCGCTAGGCCACCGTACCGGGCCCTAAAATAATTTTTTAAAAATTTCAAAAGACCCAGATAAGAACTGGGACAAAAATGGATCATAGCAAAGGTGGGAATTCTGTTGTTTAAAGAGCAGGGAATTGGATCCAGCACAATAGCCTAATAGCTAAAGTCCTCACTTTGCATGTACCAGGATCCCATAGGGGCACTGGTTTGTATCTCCTTGCCCCACTTCCTACCCAGCTCCCTGCCTGTGGCCTGGGAAAGCAGTCAAGGATGGCCCAAAGCCTTGGGACCCGGAATCCGTGCGGGTGACCCAGCAGAAGCTCCTGGCTCCTGGCTTTGGATCAACTTAGCTCTCTCTGTTGTGGCCACTTGGGGAGTGAACCAGTGGACAGAAGATCTTTGTCGCTACTTCTCTCTGTAAATCTGCCTTTCCAACAAAAATAAATACATCTTAAAAAAAAAAAGAAAGGCAGGGATATAAGTCAAGAGTGCAGGGACATCTGAAGCGATGGGTATCAGGGCCAAGCTGCCTCCTGCTGCGCCTCCAGAGTGGGAATGGGCTGGGGCCGCCCTGCTGCCCCCGGCCCCCGGCAAGCGCTGACCCAGGTGCCCTACAGCAGTGAAAGCACAGTTGTCTGCAGCAGCCCCTCTGTAGCCCGGTGGTCTCTGTGTGGGGCATCTATGGTCACCCCAAGACCCCAGGGACAGACCAGGCTATGTCTGCACCAGCACAGCCAAATCATGCTGCAAAGGTCACCCTGCCAAAAGGTCTCCTGCGAGGGGCTTAACTTGGGCTAGGGTGGAACCTTGGAATCGGGTGGCTCCAGTGGCAATGGAATGTCTGGTACTTCCACCTGACATGCACAGAAACGCATTCTGAGGCCAGGACTCTGGGCAGTTCATCGTGCACAGATGGACCATTAGAACTCAAACCTGTCTGCACATTTTGGAGAGAGACAGGTAGCAATGTAGACATTCCACTACTAGATTTGCATTTTTTTCTCTTTGAAATTGCTGCCTTTTTAATAGCATATTAATAGAGTCTTGGGAGTAGAGCACTGGCTCAGGTGTGGGATTAATGGGGCTTTATGTTGACTGCTCATGAACGTGGCTTCACCACGCAGGGGTGGTTACTGGAATGTTCCATGCTGAAGGTCTCATAGTCATTTAATTCAATCACTGCTGTATCTCGAGACGTACTCGGCATTGAAACGAGAGCATCAAGAACCCGAGTCAGGGTAATGCTCTAAGAAACGAGTGCTTTTCCCACGGGGCTGACTGCTTGCAGGAGACCACACAGGTGTCTAACTTCACAATTGTGCTGTTACAAAATGCAAGATTTTTTTTTTTTTTTTGCAGTAAGGTATTTAGCCAGGATAAATGGCGCCAAAATACCTGTGTTGCATAGATACTGCCTCTAATGGGTACTGGGAGAATTCTGGCAAATGGCAGAACAGAGGAAAGCACTGAGGGGCAGCCTAGCCTTCAGGATCATGGCCACTTGCCACACACTGCGAGGTGGGTAGGGGATGGCAGCGCCACGCAGCCAGTGGATGAAAACAGAAACGTCAGTAAACAAGCACCGTGATTAGAATGCTGCACAAATCTGTTGTGGTGGTTAAAAACCAAGACATCACGCGTTAGCAGATTGTCTGAAATGTACTTCCCGGATGAAAATAAGCTCAGTGGTAGACTTCATGGAGACGTTAACATCTTTCACTTCCAGTTAGCCCAAACTTAGCAAAGTTAACAGGCCTCAAATGATCTGTTGTGTTTATTACTATGACACCTTTTGGGAGGGGAGGGAAGGTAGGTGGTAACTTTGGCGGGGGGCAGGGGTGGGTAAGATTTATTTACACATTTGAAAGGCAGAGTTAGAGAGACAGGAACATAAGATCGCTCATTCCTTAGTTCACTCCCCAGATGGTTGCCACAGTCTGGACGTCACCAGGCTGAAACCAGGAACCAGGGATGCCATGTAGATTTCCCACGTGTGTGGCCAAGGGGGTCCCAGCTTGTGGGCCATCTTCTGCTTTCCAAGGCGCATTAGCAGGGAGATGGACTGAAAGTGGAACGGCTGGAACTCAAACCAGTGCCCATATGGGATGCTGGCACTGCAAGTGGTGGCTTAAGCCACTAAGCCACAACACCAACGGCAGGCGTAATCATCAGCACAAGGACAGCAGTAAGAAACTAACGCTTTTCCCTTCAAAGTGCCACTGATAGCATGAGTGCAGCAAAGAAGCCACAGGAACAATGTTCAGGAGACACATCGATCCCATATTGGGAGTGTTATGCGGCCTGACAACTAACAGGGGCACTGGCGAAATTACTGGGGACAAACCAAACCAGTCAAGAGAAGGTTACAAAGAGAAAAAATAAAGAATCCTCACCAGAAAGTAAATCTGAGAGCTTCTTATACTTATTTGTAGAAGCACACAGGGAAAGTGCTGCCTAAAATCCTCCATCAAATGCCAAGGTCTTCAACTAGCTTTCTAGATACATCATCTTCAAAACGGAATCTGCTACTCTACAAACTCACCCTCGTTAGCAAAAAGCAAACCCAAGCCCCAAGTAGGCAACTTCCTGAAACTGTTGCCTGTGATTTTGTGAGGTTCACATGGCAAGCAGCCTGTTACAATGCACTCCCCATTAGTCAAAATTATCCTTCTTATAGGAATTCTATCAAATTCTCACATTGACTGGTCCACTTTGTCACATGGAAATACTTTTAATAAATAAAAGAATATAATTGGGCCTGGTGCAATGGCTCAGTGGCTAACTTCTCACCTTGCATGCACCGGGATCCTATATGGACGCCAATTAGTGTCCCAGCTTCTTCTTTTCCCATCCAGTTCCCTGTTTGTGGTCTGGGAAAGCAGTTGAGGACAGAATAAAGCCTTGGGACCCACATGGGAGACCCAGAGGGGCCTCCTGGCTCCTGGCTTTGGATCGACTTAGCTCTTGCTTGGGGAGTAAACCATTGGACAGACAACCTTTGTCTCTCCTCTCTGTAAATCTGCCTTTCCAATAAAAAGAAATAAATTTTTTTTAAAAAAAGGTTATAATTATATTGCTATTCCATTGGCAAAAGTGTAAGTTCTGTGTCCCCAAGAATAAATAACTAGTATTTTAACTCACACATCCTTCTCACAGGTGCTGGTTCCTCGCAGGACCATGGTGATGTTGGCCGCCCGGGTAAAATTTGCTCCCGTGACTATCACATTGCTTTTCCCCAAGGTTGAGATCTTGTGTGGCTCGATGGATTTGATGTAGAAGATCTATTGGAAATAAAAGATTAACATGCAAGATCAAAGCTAAGAAATGGCATTGTTCCAAAGAATCTGTTGATGCACTGCAGTTCGAAGAAATCACTGGGAAATTACAACATTTTGCAAACACAGGCAGACCGTGTTTAATGAAATCAATGAATTCAAGGGAGAGTGCTCAAGACTCGTGCCTCTCAACACACGACAGCATGAGGTCAAACCAATTAGTTTTTGTCTCACAAGACAGTTGAAAATGCAGTGAAAGAGTCTGACATTCTGTCCAAGAGTGAGATATCAGCCGGGTTTTGAAAACGCTGCCCGCCCTCCAGCCTCCGGAGGCTCGCAGTGCAGAAGTCCAAGGGAGGAGACGCGAGGCAGTCCGCTGACTGAGGGCCAACAGCAGGCTCATCATTAAGCTGAAATAAATGTCATCCTAAATCAGTTCCATTCCCAACAAAGCAGCTTGCATTTTTGGGTTTGTTTCTGCTAGGCTATTTGAGTCAAGGGGCGTATGTTGCTTGGGAAAAGAAACACTGGAGATTGTGGGATGTGACCATTTCTCCACAATTTGCAGATGCGTGGTCTCCTGCCTGCCACCCAAGGCCAGACTTTCTTGGGTCAAGCACAGGGTCTTTAAGGTCACTTGATCCCTGGCTTTCTCTCTAGCATGCCTGTGTCACCATACTTCTCCATTTGCAATGACTAACCAAATTTCCCTTTTCAAAAGTCACCCTTTATTTTGACGGCAAGAACCATGTTCCCTTTTCAAGAAAAACAACCACTGGTTCACTCCCAGCCAGGGCTGGGCCGGGCCAAGTTCAGGAGCTTAAAACTCAGCCCAGGTCTTCCTGGTGGCACAGCTATCATCCACTGCCTCCCAAGGTGTGCATTAAGAAAAAGCTGGATCAGAAGCAGAGTAGCCCGGATTGTAACCAGGGACTCTGATATGGGATACAGGTGTCCTGGGCAGGGGCTTAGTCCACTCTGCCATAGCACATATCCTCGCTGCTAACTGGAGATCATTTCCATCTACAAGATGTAACCAAGAGCATGTGGAACCTAAGATTTGAAGCTTCTTGCTGGTATAAAGTACTGCAGCAGATCTTGAACCTGAGCAAAGTTCAGACTCACACTCCTGAGGTCCGAAAACAACATCAAGAACCAAAGATGCAGCTCCGTGGGCGTTCAGCCCCACCCTGAGTGCAATCCACATCCACTTAGTGGACCAGGTCCAGGAGGAAGACACGGAGGCGCTAAGACGGTGTCTGTCATAGCCTCGTGTGTGCCCAATACCTGCTTCTCGAAGGGACTGCACAGCCCCTGCTGCTGTGTGTGTGTGTCTGAGAGTGTGACTGTATGTGACTGTGTGTGTGCAAGTGTGTGTGTGTGTGTGTGATGTTTGTCCCGAGGGCTTGGCTGGGTTCCTGGGGTCGCCTGTCCTGCTGCAATGGATGTTTTCTTGTCCTGCTTCTTAGCAAGCACAGGTGTTGGATGGCAGCCTGGTCCCCGTCACTCATTATCACCATGGATCGGTTTTGCAGATGGCGAACCATTCATCATTAATGTCATCACAGCAATGATGTAACGTGACAGAAGATTGATTTCGGTGGCAGAATTTATTCTCATCACTTTGGAAAGGACATTTAGCCCTGTATTTATTGAATCACACAGGGCCTGAAGGGGTCACTTTAATTATTCTGTTATGCTTGACCGCATTTTATGGGGGAAATTATCTACTGGAGTGGTACTTGGACGGGGGGGGATTAGCAAAGATCTCAAGATAAATCCCTTGTGAATGTCAAGTGTGTTGCACTGCAAAAGGCTTGCTCTGGGCTAAGTGAGCACCTGCATGGGCTCAGGAACAGCCTGGGTCCACAGAGGGGACAAGTGATCTATGTGGCACTGGCTCAGGAGATAGCCAACCACACTCTGGAGGCCCAGTCCTGTTCATCACCTGCTCGGGTACAGCGACATTAGAACGACATTAGAAGACTAGTATTTCGCAGCACGTGTGCACGTGAACTTCAAATTTCAGTGTCTACAAATATTCATTTGCATACACGGGGGCTTTAAACATGAAAGAAAATTCACATTATTCCTTAGCTCCATTTCCCCCTCAAATTTCTTGTTGTCTCTGGGCACCTGTGCATGACAGTGGAGACATTGAGTCGCAACGCCTGCAAAGCTGAAACTATTTTAACTGCCTAGCTTTTGGGAGGGAGATCCCTGCTCTAGAGCCAGGGAGACATCTGTTTGGCTCCATTCACATCACCGACATCATGTCAGCTAGCAGTCCCTGAAGAATGAAAGAATGGTGGTCCTTCCTATTCCTCCATGGACACTGCTGAGGGATCCTTAAAAACAATTTTTCAAGCAAGCTACATGAATGCCACTTCTCTGCTCTGCAGCGGACAGAGAACCTCGTGACGCATACACAAAGGCCTTTTAAGGGAGCTATGTTTGCTCCTTCTGTGGCTCCGCAAACACAACCCGAGGACCTGACAGGCTGTCGTATTAACTTTGTATTTGCTCCCAAGACAGCTTTGCTACTTCTGAAGGGTTTTATTTCCAACTCTTCCTGTTTAGAGATGTGGCCGTGGGCCATCCAGCGGAGGAGCCGGGACAGGCCTTTCCCATGACACCGGGGGTCGGCCTCCAGAGAGGTCGCACAAGTTATCTGTTGTTTGCTACAAGAACCTCACTTAATTTGAATCAGAGGATTCATTCATAAGTGAGACAGAGAGCCACTAGGAAGATGCCTCTAAATAAGCCATGTGGGGATGTAAGAACACATGCAAGCCTACGACAAAGGCTGGGATGGCACGGGGCCAGCACTATGGTATACAAGGCTAAGTATCCTCCTGTGGCGTCGGCTTTCCTCATAGGCGCCAGTTCACGTCCTGGCTGCTCCACTTCTGCTCCAAGTCCCTGTTAATGGGGAAGTAGCTCCTGGCTCCTGGTTCAGCTCTGGCCATTGTGGCCGCTTGCAGATGGACCACCTCTCCCCCTGTTGCTCCCTCTTTCTCTCTGTAACCTGGCTGTTAAATAAAAGTGAAACAAATCTTTAAAAAGATTGTAAGGCCTGGCGTGGTAGCCTAGCATCTAAAGTCCTCGCCTTAAATGCACCGGGATCTCATATGAGCACCAGTTCTAAACCCAGCAGCCCTGCTTCCCATCCAGCTCCCTGTTTGTGGCCTGGGAAAACAGTCAAGGGTGGCCCAAAGCTTTGGGACCCTGAAACTATGTGGGAGACCTGGAAGAAGCTCTTGACTCCTGGCTTCGGATCAGCTCAGCTCCAGCCATTGCGGTCACTTGGGGAGTGAATCATTGGATGGAAGATCTTCCTCTCTGTCTCTCCTTCTCTCTGTATAACTGACTTTCCAATAAAAATAAATACATCTTTAAAAATAAATAAATAAATAAATGTTTTTTTAAAAAATGACCGGACAGCTCCTGATAGATTCAGGACCAGGGCCTGGACTGTGGTGTACTGAGTTAAGCCACCAGCACTCTGTATTTGAGTACCTGGTTGCTCTTCTTCTGATCTAGTTTTCTGCCAATGTGTCTCAGAAGGCAGAAGATGGCCCAAACACTCAGGCCCCTGGCACTCACATAGGACACACAGGTGGAGTTCCAGGCTCCCAACTACAACCTGCCCCAGGTCTTACCATAACAGATATCTAGGGAGTAAACCAGCTTCGATTTTTCTGTTTTCTCCTACTCCCACGCCCATCAGTCTTTCAAATAAATGAGTATGGAAATCTTTTCTTAAAAAAAAATCTAGTAGAGGCAAAAAGGTTAAGAAAAAAAAATTCTCCATAAATGCTCTATACACTCAATATGCGAGATCTACTTCTGTATTTGAATCAAGTTAATTCACCATCTGACGTGAAATGACCAGCCCCACTGGCTTACACATAGAAAAGGGGCTAATTTAAAAACACAGCCGAGCTAGATTCAAAGAGACAATGTTTTACGCAGCCCTGCAGGGACATTCCCCTCTCATCCTAAACCCAAGGATTTCCATCCGGCAAATCCACCCAGCAGGGACTGGAACCATCCCAGCCCTGCTCGTTTCAGGGATAAACCACACAACAGTTCACTTCCTGCTAGTGATGCTTCCAAGACTGAAGAGGTATTTTTAAATGGTTGCACAGTTTTCAATTATTTAACAAAATACAATGAGCTCTGCCACTTTGCATGCTTAAATCATCCCGTGCTTTGAGTAACAAAGCACATTAGTCACTAGTTGGTTAAGCAATTTCTAGAACGCTTAATCACAATTATTCTTATTATCTGAAAAACAAAGCCATTAGAAGATATCAGAAATAACACCACCACTAACTAAAAGTCTAAGGGGGTTGCTCCTGATGGGTAAGAGTGCCTTCTTGGAAGTTTGACGTCAACACAGTTCAAATTATCATGACATTAATGGAGAAAATATTACTATGAATGAAAAGAATATCGTAAAAAGATGCATTAGGCACTCAGTTTATTAAGTCTGGATCGTACTCTATTAAAATCTATTAAAAAAAAAAAAAAGCCTGAATACAGCAAAGCTCTCTGTAGGCCTGGACCTGAATCAACACTTGGTAAAATGTCTCTCAGATTTTCATTCGTGAAATTAGTTCAAACAGGACCAGATGAAAAGTCAGAGAGATTCAAAACCAGCTGGAAATCTGAAACCAAAGGACAGAAGAGAGATGAAAGATAGCACAACTAATTAAAGGAAAGTGTCCTGGAGAGCACTGCAGGGGTATTTGGTTCAGAATTATTTAACATCTTTATTAATGATCGAGAAGGGGATGGAAGTAATGTATTAATGAAATGGATAAATTGACAAGAGTGGCAACCAGCAGTGGAGCTGGGGAAGTGAGAGATATAGAAACAAAATAGCAAAAGTACAATTGCACCAGAGCAAAAGTAACACAGTAAATGCAACAAAAAAGCCATCTATTTGATGTCTAGCCCCCAGGGCAAGCAGCAGCCCCCTGGGGACTTGGATATAACTTCTGATGGGTTCTGGAAATTGGCAGCAATGCCTCTTGAAACAACATACCAGGATGCTCCAATACAAGGCATCACACTTGTCTGACCTGGGAACTCAAGAAAGGGAGCCTGGACACTGAGGGTGGGGCTGCCAGGGTCATTCCTGAATGGCGTGACTCTTCACCACGGAGCCTTCCCACTGGGGCTCCTCAGAACAAGCCTGGGGGAATCCCAACTCCAATACCAGGGAAGACAGATTGCTTCAGCAGTGACCCCTGATGCCACTCAACCTCTACTTCTCTGCCACATATCAACTTGAGCATGAGACTCTTGACGATCTACTCTCAGAAGGACTCCAGTTCCCCACTTCCGGCCTCCCTGGCTTTCTCTGTCTTGAAGGAGATGCCCACCCCAGTCCAGGTCTGAGTCCTTCTCTCTAACCACACCCAAGCCACTCCTGTCCTCCCTCCCAACCTGGGCAAGATATAGGTCTTAGTCTTATCCCACAATGAATGGCAAAAATGGGCTAGATTTTGATGGTTTCCCTGCCCACAGCAGCCAATATTGATGATGCCTCTCTTCTAAGAGGAATGTTATCATACTACTACTCAATGTAACGCTTGCTTATATTCAACTCAGGTCATATGACATAGGCGAGGAGTCCTGACTGTGAACTCTTGAGTCAATTTGCCTAACTTGGATTCTCTTGCTGATCCTTTACCACCTACTTAACCTAAGCTAAAAGGTCCTAGTGTGCTGACTCGGGGAAACAAGAACCATTATGAAGCTTAAGTAAGCAGATACTCTGGGCCTATGTTAGATCAAGTATTAACAAGAGTACAAACAAATATTAGCTACCATTGTTCAAGGTGGTACATTCTGCCATTCTTTCTTCTATCTTGGCTATGCACATTCAATTGCTTCAGGAAAATAATGCTTCCTCCAAACTGCTTTAGGTTCTCCAAGGCATGTTTCCCATGAGCAGAGACTGTGGCAAGTCTGTCCAGCAGACTAAATGCTCAACAAACACATCCTGAATGCAGGAGTAAATGGAGTGAATCCTACAGCATCCAGCACTGGGAAGCCACTGAAGGCATACTTGACATTTAATTTCCTGAAATTGCCATATTAAAGAGTCATCTATCCACCCATGTTTCCAGCAGCTGGATCCACAATAGCTAAGATATGGAAGCAGCCTAGACAACCATGAACTAATGACAATATAAAGAAAATGAGTACATATACAAATGGAATATTACTCAATCATAAAAACACTTGAAATCCTGACTTTTGAGACAGAATGGATGCAACTGGAAATTATGATGCTTAATGAACTAAATCTAACCCCAAGAGACAATACATGTTTTCTGTGATTTGTGATGATATGAGTATAAACATATTTTTAATTTACATCTTTGGTTCTGATTATTGTTTATAATCCTTCTCTATATTCCTGCTAAACAGTGGTCTTTCTATTTTTTACTTATTGAACTCTTTATTTAGTGGAGCATTACGCCTTGACTATAAAGGAAACTTAAAAATATGTTATCCCAGGGCCAAATGTGGTAGCCTATTGGCTAAAGTCCTCACCTTGAATGCACCGGGATCCCATAATGGGCACTGATTCAAATCCCAACGTCCCTGCTTCCCATCCAGCTCCCTGCTTGTGGCCTGGGAGGGCAGTCAAGGACAGCCCAAAGCCTTGGGACCCTGTATCCGTGTGGGACATCTGGAACAGGCTTCAGGCCCCTGGCTTCGGATCAGTGCAGCTTTGGTCGTTTCAGCCACTCAGGGATTGAATCAGAAGACATAAGATCTTCCTCTGTGTCTCTCCTCCTCTCTGTATATCTGCCTCATAAATACACACACACACACACACAAAATCACACAATTTTAAAAAGAAAGAAAAAAGGAGGTGGGATGGGGTCCAGTTCAATAGCTCAACTAACTAACCCTCCACCTCCAAGTACCAGCATCCCTATGAGCACCAGTTCATGTCCTGGCTGATCCGCTTCCCATCCAGCCACCTCCTTATAGTCTGGGAAACCAATAGAGGATGGCTCAAAGTCTTAGCATGCTGCACTTGCATAGAAGACCCGGAAGAGGGCCCAATGGCATGGCCTAGCGATTAAAGTCCTCGCCTTGAACGCACCAGGATCCCATTTGGGCGCCAGTTCTAATCCCGGCAGCTCCACTTCCCATCTAACTCTCTGCTTGTGGCCTGGGAAAGCAGTCGAGGACGGCCCAATGCATTGGGACCCTGCACCCGCGTGGGAGACCCGGAAGAGGTTCCAGGTTCCTGGCTTTGGATCGGCGCAGCACCAGCCGTTGTGGTCACTTGGGGAGTGAATTATCAGACGGAAGATCTTCCTCTCTGTCTCTCCTCCTCTCTGTATATCTGACTTTGTAATAAAATAAATAAATCTTTAAAAAAAAAAAAAAAGAAGACCCAGAAGAAGTTCTTGGCTTCCGGCTTCAGATGGGCTCAACTTTGGCTAATGCAGCCACTTGGGGAGTGGAACCAGCAAATGGAGGACCTTTCTCTCTGTGTCTCCTTCTCTCTGTAAATATCTTTCCAACAGAAATATATAAATCAAAAAAGTAGTAGGGTTATTAGAGGGAAGAAGTACCATAATATTCTTAGAATTGTGTTTGTGAACTACACAAAATCTGTTCTCTTTATGTTAGCCTTAAAAAGCAAACAAAATTTTAAAATATACTTTCACTTTTGGAGGCAATGTCTCAAAAAGTTCGTTGGCTTGCCCTTGAGACATTAACATGCAACCTGAAAAGTAATGGAGGAAGAGAGACAGGTGGGGCAAGGCTGTGGGAAGAGCAGTTGATGCGACTGTGCAGGGCTGTGCAGGGCTGACCGCTGCCTCCGAGCAGTCCACACTCTGAGGAATAATGAAGATTAGAATGCCACAGCAGAGATATCTACGACCACTGTTGGAAAGCAGAGGGGAGGCGGCGGCAGGTGAAGCACTGCCTGGGAGACTGGCAACAAATGCAAACAGTCAGAGAGATGGGGTCCCTGGTGTCTGGCAGGGTCTCACCTGTTCAACACGTCTCTGTGTGAGAAGACAGACATTGGGTGGTCTCTGGAGAGGTAACGGCCTGCATCCAAGAGCCAACATAGATTGCTGAGTTCTTCTTCTCACATGTCCGGGACTTGGTAGAAATATGGGCCCAAGTGTCAATGACAAGTGTAAGAGTGATTGGTTCATGACTGAACCAGGACCCATGAGGGAATGCAAACCTTAAAACAATGTCCCAAACAGTATCCCTTTGACACTGAAGGATACAGCCCAAACCCTAGGGCCATTTCCATCACATGTGCTATGATTTCTGGTGAGCTCTGCTACGGTCAGACTGAATTCCTTCAGGGCTTCCAGCAGTGGGTGCCCTAGAATTTTCTGCCTCCTGTCACAGTGTGGCTTAGAACACGTGCTTCCTCATCTCCATGTGTCTGGACTCTCTCAATGGTGAGCTGACATGCCATCTCCATCAATCAATCCATCTATCAATCAAAGACTTAACCAACCACCCTGATGAAGTGTTTTCAACTGTCAGGCAGTGGGCTTCAATAAACAGCACGAACTGAGATCAAGCCCTGGGCACAGAAAGGTTCTCTGGCTTTATATATTTGCTGGTACATTGCCTCTGGTAACACTTTTCATCTCCTTTTGTCAATTATGTATTCATGGAAGATTCTAGAAGATGATAATTGGAGATATATGCCTAATTCATTTCTGTCTTCCTGGAATCTGTGGAACTCAACCTAACGGCATCTACTAGACAGTCAACAAACACCTGCGCAAAGAATCAATCAGGCTCCAGCTCGTGAAGCCTGGGACTGTGCCTGCACCCCCTCCAGGGCTCAGCACACAGAAAGCACTGACTACACATGCAAAGTGGAAAGATGCCTTCCACGAGAGTGCTCCATGGCTTTGCTGCTAGGCAAAGAGTTGCAAAGAGGCTGAGTACTTCATCTGAGGCCAAGACAAGGAAGACTCAAAACGGAAACTGAAATGCTACACACTCCACATGACGGTGAGAGATGGCAGGGTTCCCCAGAGCATGAGAAATCCCTCCTGTGACAAATAACACTCCCTTCCCCTATCAACCAGAATTGCGAAGCTGCGCTGAGTCAGACATTGGAGGAAAATATTTCCATATCAACAAACTTCTTTCTCTACACTTAGAAGGCTCATCCACAGAGAGGCACCAAAGACAGATCTGGACTTTCGTTTATTTTCAGCCTCTTGTTTCTCCCTTGGTGGCCCCAATGCTTTTCATTGTATACAGTCATCAGAGTTCCAAGGAGACAGGAACCAGGATACAGGGAATTCATTATTTCCCTCTTTAGATAAGTTTAAAAGCCACTGTTTAGACTACATCTCAACCACTAAAAGAAATGAATTATTGATACATAAAAAGTAGAAACCTTAAAGTCATTTCCAGAGCATAACTGAGTTTACAAAGCTAATCCTGGTGATCAGAGTCTTGTGGCATAGTGGATAAAGCCACCACTCAAGACAATAGCATCCCACAAGTGTGTTAGTTTGGGTCTCAGCTGCTCCACTTTCAATCCAGTTTCCTGCTAATGGCCTGAGAAAAGACCCAAGTGTTTGGGGCCCTGATCCCCTCATGGACACCCAGATGAAGCTCCTGGCTTCGGCAAGGCCCAGCCCTGACCATTGCAGTCATCTGGGGAGTGAACCAGTAGATGGAAGATCTTACTCTCTCTGTCTATTTCTCTCTCTGCAACTCTTTCAATAATAAGTCCTAAAAAAAAAGAGCTAATCCATTCCAGGGTATATGTGGATGAATATTTTTTTTATTATTTTTTTAAAGATTTATTTATTTTTATTACAAAGTCAGATATACAGAGAGCAGAGACAGAGAGGAAGACCTTCCGTACGATGATTTACTCCCCAAATGAGCGCAACGGCCAGTGCTGTGCCGATCCAAAGCCAGGGGCCAGGAAACTCTTCCAGGTCTCCCACATGGGTGCAAGGTCCCAAAGCTTTGGGCCATCCTCAACTGCTTTCCCAGGCCACAAGCAGGGAGCTGGATGGGAAGTGGAGCTGCCGGGATTAGAACTGGCGTCCAAATGGGATCCTGATGTGCTCCCGACACGTTTAGCCACTAGGCCATGCCACCAGGTCTGATGACTATTTTTTTAAATGACTTATTTACTTTTATCGGAAAGGTAGATTTACAAACAGGCGAGACAGAGAAAGAAAGATCTTCAATCCACTGGTTCACTCCCCAAAAGCCTAGAATGGCTGGAGCTGAGCCGATCAGACGTCAGGAGCTTCTTCTGGGTCAGGCATGTAGCTGCAGGGTCCCAGGGCTTTGGGCCACCCTCCATTGCCATATGCAGGAAGTTGGATCAGAAGTGGAACAGCCAAGACAGGAACTGGCACCCGTATGGGATATTGGTGCTTGCAGGCTGAGGACTAGCCAATTGAGCCATTGCTCCAGCCTCCAGGATGACTCTGTTTATATAAAATTCCTGAAATGGCAAAATAATAGAAATGCAAGACCCATTAGTGATTGCCAGATGTCACAGCAGAGGAGCTGGAGGGAGGAAGGAAGTGGGTGGGGCTACAAGAGGGCAACATGGGGAGTCTTGTGACTCTAAAGCTGTCTGGTAATTTGATTGCGGTCACTGCTAATATCCTGGGTGTGATACTGTGCTATGGTCATGTAAAGTGTTACTACTGGAAGAAACTAGGTAAAAGACATATATACTATTATTTTTTGAATCTACAATTATCTCAAAATTAAAAGTTTAACCTCCACCAAAACAATCTTGAAAAAGAATAAAGTTTCGGAAGTCTCACTATTCTTGATTTCAAAATTTACTTACAAAGCTGCACTAAACAGGATATTGACTTAAAGACAGTGATATGGACTAAGGGAATAGGAAAGAATATCCAGAGATAAACTCTTAAACGTATGGCTAAGTGATTTTCTACAAAGATACCAAGATCATTCATTGATGAAATAAGATTCTTTTCAGGAAATGGTACTGGCAAATGTGGACAAGAATGAATGGAGTGTCAGGCATTTTCCTTAGCTACCACAACACCAGCTAAGATGTCTAAGTCCCAAGTCCAAGTCCATGGCTTTGATTCATGCCTCTAGATCCTGACGTTAGCTTCCTGCCAAACTCAGATTGTGCAAGGCACTGATGGTTCAAGTACTTGGGTCCCTGCCACCCAAGCAGGAGAGCTGGATTCAGTTCCTGCCTCCTGACTTTGACTGGATCCAGTCCTGGCCATTGCAATAGGAGCTCTTTTTCCTTCCCTGTCTCCACCCCAAACAAAAATTTCAAAAATACACCAAAAAAAAAAAAAAAAAAAAAGGAAAAGGGGAAGAGGCCCTTACCTCCTGTCATAAACAAAAAGAAACTCAAACTGGATCAAAGATTTAAACACAAGAGTTAAAGCTATAACATTCTTAGAGGATAAACAAGGCACTGGAAGGGCTTCTGACATTGGATTTGGCAATGAAATCTTGGATCTCACACCCAAAGCATAGGCATCAAAATGAAAAACTTCTGTTCTTCAAAGGACAAAATCAACAGAGAGAAAAGGAAACTTTTAGAATGCGAGAAAATATTTGCAAGTGCCACATCTGATAAGGGGCTGATATCCAGAATATATCAAGAACGCCCGATACTCAACCACCACAAAACCAAGCCACTAAAAATGAGGTAAGGACTTAATAGGCGTTTCTCCAAAGACATATACACATGGCTGACTAGCACATAAAAGGATGCTCAACATCTCAAATTATTACAGAAATGCAAATCAAAACTACAATGAGATACCACCTCACAAGCAGCAGGATGCTACAATAACAATAAACCAACTAGAAAAAGCAAGTGTTGGCAAGGATGTGGGAGAATTGGAGCCTCTATGCACAGTTAGAAGGAATGCCAAAATGGCATAGCCAATATGGAAAACACTTGTAGTGGTTCCTCAGAAACTTAAAAATAGAATTACCCACATGATCCAGAAGCTCTACTTCTGGGCATATACCCAAAAGAATTGAAAGCAGGGTCTCAAAGAGAGAGTTGTCTTCCCATGTTCATAGCAGCACTATCCTCAATAGCTAAAATGTGGAAACAACCCAAGTGTCCACTGATGAATAAATGGATAAACAAACTGTGTTGCGTGCACATGCGCGCACGTACGTGTACACACACACACACACACACACACACTCACGGAGGAATATTTTTCAATCATTTATAAAGGAAAGGAATTCTCACCCATGCTACCATATGGCAGAAGCTTGAGGACATTATGCTGAGTGAAAGGAGCCAGTCACCCAAAGGGAAGCACAAGCGGATTCCGTTTATACGAGGTGCCCAAAGCCGTGCAAGTCACACAGACAGAAACTAGAAGCTTTGTTGCCAGGAGCTTGGGGAAGGAAGGATGAGCAATTTTAACTTCACGAGTATGGAGTTTCATTTTTGCAAGATGAAGGAGCTTTGAACATCGGCTGCAGGCACTGTGAACATACCTAGCACTACTGAACTGTACGCTTCAAAATGGTGCCAATGTTAAACCACGGATACGTTACCGCCAGTCATAACCAACCGAAAGGACAAGGAGATTCAATTCTGAAAAAGCCTCCCCCTCTCCCCGCCCCCGCCTAGCGGCGCCAAGTCCCTGTCCCCATGACCTGTTTTACAAACAAGAGAAAAGTAGCCCTTCACTTAATCAAACCTCAATGACTTCAACGTCTTGGGATATTGGCACAGCAAGCTTTTCTAATGCCTTTAATGAAGTTCATAATCCATTTTGATTCACATTCTCTCTGCCTGCTACTTAATTCACCTAAAGTTACGATCAACTTTTCAGTAATGATTAAAAACGTGCTGCTTATTTGTATTGGCACTTGACCTTAAGTAACAGCAAATGGATAAGTCAAAGGCACAGATTAGTCATGAAATAGTCAGTTGGGGTTTTTTTTTCCCCCCAGATACTGTTGCTTTTAATTTGTCTGCTCCTGTTCGCTTCAAAGGTTAATGAGGGCAGGAACTTGGTCCATTTTTGTTTGTTTTCCACCACATTTGGATGTGCAGTGCACTTCTGGCTGGCAGAACTAGGCCCTAAGCAGGGACATTTCTGAAACACTCTTGAAATTTAAAGTTACGTTTATTTTGGTGCCAAAAATTTGACACCTGTCCATTGTTTGATCATAGTATGCATTCCCTATATTCTTTTTTTGCAGAGCCCTTATAGAAGTATTAGATCATCCATACAAAGCTAAGGAAAATAACCTAATCAGGATTGCACTTCATAGTCCTCATCCACACACATACACCCCACCCCCCAAACTGTGACTGTGACATTAGACTCTGCCAATCGTGCATACGAAAAGCCTTCAATTTGTGGGAAACATTTTTTTATGATAAAAGCTATTTGGGGGTTTCAAAAGTTTTGCAACAAAATAAATGTTATCTTCCAATTGCGTTGTCCCATAAACTTTCTGAAGCACCCCACATATGATTGGAATTGAAATCCCCATACTGGACTTCCTTCTAATACTCCCCAAATGAGCCACAAAGTCACCTTTACAATTTCACTCCTACTGGCACAACATCATTTTTCATCATTACAGAGTTTTAATTTCTTTTATGTGAGTGTGCCGTTGATGTATTGACTCAATTAGGTGAAATCTGGTTTCAAGAAAAAAAAAAAACCCAAAAATGAAAAAGAGAGTTTGGATACAAAGTCAAATGCATAGTTTTTTGTTTTTTGTTTTTTTTTTAAAGAAGACCCACCCCCCCAACCGGAGGAGACCACTGAAAGGAGTTTTCCCAGGACTGACATGAGAGCGGGGTCTGACCTGAAAGCCTTGGCTGGTGCTGTTAGTCTTGAAGTTTCCTCCTCCCAGCGTCTTGGGTGATTTCTCAACAGCAGCTTGACAGAGCTCCTGAAAGGCAGAGCATGCCTTCAACCTTCTGACAGGTGGGCCACTTCAGGTACAGAACACGTACAGAAGACGGGTGGGAGGCGGGAGGCATGCACGGTCATTTGTGGTAAGGCCTGGTAACACAGCGAAGGTCACTTTACCTGGTTCCTCTCGTAATCCGAAGGGTCACACGCTGTGAGGGGGTGGATACACTTTCTCTCACTTTTACACCACGTGCAGCCAGTTGCAATGCATCCTAGGCATCTGACAACAGGAAAAACCAACTTCATTTCTTCCACTTTAAGGAAACCGTTCATAGGCTACTACGTCCCTCTGTGATTTGGCGAGCCAGTGTTGAAAAGCAGGATTAAAAAAAAAAAAAAACAATCCCTGAATGGACTTGGGATGACCCAGGGAGAGCCAGGACAGTGCTTTGAGACTGGGCAGAGAGCACTGACTCTGTGCCCAGAGCTGGCTGGAAAGCCCTTCTGGTTTGAGGATTGGCTTCACACCTGCAGAGGTGTTGCCATGGAAACGCAGAGCTTGGGTTACCTGCTGGTCCCAGATAACAGGAGCCTACTGAATTGGTTTCCAAACGGGGTTCTACTATTTGTCTGCCCTCAGGTAAGTCTCTCTGAAGACTGAACCCCCTCCCTCCGCCTCCACCCCCAAATCAGCAGGCCCTCACTCACTCAGCAGTCAGACGGCTGGCTGCCTGCAAGAGGGAGACAAAAACTGCTACCTGGCAAACACAGGGACTGGGGTGCTAGTGTTTGCTTTATAACCAAATTAAGGAAGACCTGTGTCTACTAATCAAATAATCCATTATGCATGGCTCACTGTGGAGGCCTTGAAAACACTCATTAGAACAAATGGAGCTGAAGAAGCAATAACGAACGGGGTAGGCGTTTGGTGGAGTGGCAAAGACACTGCCTGGGTTCACCCCTATCTTTTATCACAGTGCCTGGGCCTCCAGGCCCAGCTCCACCACCATCTATGGAAGCAGCCTGGATGCACTTTCTAGTCCCTTGGCGTTGGCCTGGGCCAACCCCACCTGTCGGTGTTTGGGAGGTAGACCAGCATATGTGATTGCATTCTCTCCTGCCTCTAAAGTAAAATATACAGATACATAACAAGTTTTAAAGAAAAGAAATGATAACAAGGGAAATCTGAGCTAAACTGGAGACACAGCCAAAGGGGACCCCAGGAGGTTTCAGTGGGGCCAGCCAAGGGGACCAATGCAGGCCGAGGGGACTTCAGTTCATAGTTTATATACAAAACGACCTCAAAAATCTCATACACCATGAAAATAAAAGATAAGCTTATTGGCACTAAAAAAATTGAAATTCATGCATACAAGGGATCTTCAAAACGTCTACAGAAAAATGCATATCATGGAAAAAAGTGTGTACGTCCTGCACAACTGTGTGCAAACTAAACTTACCCTTTGTGTCCATCTTTCCATCAATTTTTTTTTAAAGTACTCTCCTACGGCTCAACACACACTGGAGGATTCTGAGACAGTGACGCACAGAAACCACAGTTTCGAGAGAGAAACCCACAGATTCCCCATCTGTGGGGATCGGGCACCTGAGTGAGCTAGAAGCAGGTGGGTGATTTGCATGCTGAGTCTCTCCCCTCACGTGGGATTTTCTAACAGGAAGCATTCCCCTGAGCAAAGGGTGCTGGGCTTGGGGAGCAGCTCGGACTGAGGTCTGAGTCCTTTCTGGTTGCTACACCAGGGGCCTAGGAGCCGTCACCACCTCTCCTGCCGCCTCCTGCCCTGGAGACCCAGGGCAAACATTGTTTTTCAGTTCTCTTTGGGCCATATGCAGCTGTTTCAAAAAGTCCATGGAAAACCAGAGTTAAAAGATGTGTTTATCTTGGTGCTAAAAAGGTTTGAAAGTCCTGCTTTTCACGACACACATTTTCCACGACCCTTCTAATGTTCCCTGGTAGAATTCTCCTGAAACCTCCCTCTTGCCTCCTATGGGCCTGACCTTCTGAGATTTTCTGTGTCAAGCGTTGCATTGTTCCTGTAAGTGCATCCTGCTTCTTCGATATCACCTACCCTGGCTGAGTCAGCCCCTCCCAAAGCACCCCCGGAGTAAAAAGGAATTCTAGAACATCCTCCCCACTGGGGATGGGATTTGTTTACCTCATAGAAATCACAGTTCCCAGGCAAGGCCAAAAGACACAGAGTTGTCCCACTGTACCATGGTGGGAACAACAGAACAGCCTCCTACTGTTTCCATGGAAACCTCCATCCCAACTTGCAACTAGGAAGTCAGGTATCTGAAAAGCACTCATTCCCTGTCTTTCTGCTTTTAGGAGCTTAAACAGGTGAGTAGTTCAAAGGGGAGAGAAATAACTGATTTTACCTATTCTTCTGATGACGGACACTTCTCCATCTTGTGCTTGTTCAGTTCAAATTCCCTTCACCCTACACCCTCAGGCCTTCCTGATCAGCCTAAACTCCTGAGACCACTCTGATGCCGGAGAAGCCAGCCACATCCCTTCTTTTGTGTCTACCTACAGGCTGCCCTGGCCCTTACGAAAAACGCAACCCCTGATGGGATGAATGGGGAAGCTGGCCAGGGAAGGTAGGAGGACAGGCCAGACCCAGCCAATCTCAGGAGCTCAATGGTTCTCCCGGCTCCCATCAGAGTATCCTCCAACAGGCACTTTGGAAAGTTCTACCACACTAAAGAGTTCTTTAGGAAACTGAAGAGTGGAACAAATAAGTCAAAACCAGTGAGAAAGTATGTATATTTCAAATGCAACCTTACTCTCTCAAGGACAAGCAGGTGGTAAAGTTGAATCTTTCTGACAAATCCCAGGAACCGAAGGAGAACGTCACGCTGACAGCCAGAACATCTGGAGCAAAGGACGGGAAAGAGGCGTTTATGGCGGATTCCTGTCATTGTCAAGCATAGCTGCACGCATTCAGTAACAAATGAACGTTTTTGCCTTCTCGGCATAGAGGGCATGAGTGTGCCAGCTGTTGGTGACTGCTTCAATCAGTATGTGGTTCCTTTCCCTTGGGGCTGTTCGCAGCAGGCACGCACACAGCACAACACCAGGCTCCAAACAGACTGAACCCAAATCTAGTTCCACACCGCCCATGGATAATCACTAGGAAAAAGCCATTTTACAGCCCATTTACATCTCACACTCTCCCTGGGATCACTATCTTAGCTTGTAACTGGCCAAGCATAGGAATAAAACAAGTCGTCGAGCAAGCAGGAGATGAAAACTAGACTGTTAGGAAGGAAATGCTGCACCTTCAGAAAAATCGGCTCTAAAAATACTTACCTAGGGCTTGGCATTGCAGCACAGCAGCTGCAGTTCCCACCTGTAACCCTGGCATCCCGTATCAGAGTGCCGGTTCAAGCCCTGGCTGCTCTGTTAGCATCCAGCTGCAATGTGCCTGGGAAGGCACAGGAGGAAACTCCAGGTTATGGAGCCTCTGCCACCCACACAGGAGACCAGGATAGAGTTCCTGACTCCTGGCTTCAGCCTGGGCCAGATCTGGTATTACAGCCACTTGGAGAGTAAACCAGCAAATGGAAGCTCTCTTTCTCTCTATCACGCTGTCCTTTGCATAAATGAAAAAATCATTCTCTATCGACCTATCTAACAAACCCCACGGTACCGTTCCCACAGCCTGGGATACATAACTTTTTGAGTCAACATGGCCAAGCAGCTAATGAAAGATTTTCTTATTTACTTCTAAAAACTTACCCATTGGCTGGAAAATCCCCAAAGCCTAAGACAAGAGGCTGAAAGCTGTGCTACATCAGCATCAGAGAAACACAACGTTTCCGGTATTTCCTCCAACACCCACGTCTGCTTGATGCAAGGTAATGATTCACAAAGCCAGCTGTCAGAATCACTTGAGAAATAGATTCATACAGGTTCCAGGGCCTCTCCCCCCAGGCTCTTGACTGGGCAGGCTACATGGAGTCCAGCATCCTGTGGGTAGCGCCCTGTTTCCCACAGAACAAAGGCATACTGTGGCCGGAGCGTCTTTCAAACACTGCCCAGGAACCACAGCTCCTAAGCAGGCATTGGTATCTTCTTCCTTTCATGATCAATGGGGAATGTAGGTGATACTTTTCAAATTAAAGTCTTGACAAAATAAGAGGTTGGCCTAACTTGGTGGGTGCCCCTAGACTTCTTACTGAAATGTTGTTAGTGTGCAGTTCCCCAAGTCTAAGCACCCTTACTTTTAGGTGCCTCTCTGCAGCCCCGGAGCCCCTCCTCCATCCCACCTGGCAGCCAGAGTCCCACAGCAAACTCTGTTCAGATAAAGTGGGTTTAAGTGCAATGATAATCTTGTATTGTGAAGACAAGGGGGTACGGAGGGTGCAGCAAACACATCTGAACTGACCCTAGAATGTCAGCGTACAGACGGGCCAGACTCCCCGCAAACACACAGCCCATGGGAACTGACAAGTGGCCAGTGCTGAAGCCTGTGAGAGTCCCTCTTTGCTGAGCATCAGCTATTTACAAAGCACTACTTGGAACTGTCACAAGGAACTGAATATTCACGGTCTCAGCTCTGGAATCACTTACACAAATGGCTTGAGTCCATGGGTACATGATGGGAGTGTCAGAATGACAGCACTGGAGCAGAATCTAGTAAGACTGCATGGAATGGAGACTTTTCCCCAGTGTCTCAAAGCAAAAGGGAAATAGGATTTGGTGAAAGGAGTGAAGTTACTCTAAGCTGAAGGGGGGCAAAGGCCGGTGGGTAGCTGAATACAAGAGATGGGAAGTGAAATCATTTCCTTGAGCGGAATATGCATGGACTTCAGAAAAGGGTAGGCAGGGGCCCAACATGATGGCTCAAGTGGCTAAATCTCCCCTGACAAGTGCCAGGATCCATATAGGCACCAGTTTGTGTCCTGGTTGCTCTATTTAATGTCTAGCTCCCTGCTTATGGCCAGAGAAAGCAGTGGAGGACAACCCAAAGCCTTAGGACCCTGCACCCACTTGGGAGACCCAGAAAAAGCTCCTGGCTCCTGGTTTTGAATCAGCTCAACTCTGGTCATTGTGGCCACTTGGATAGAAGATCTTTCTCTCAGTTGCTCCTTCTCTCTGCAAATCTGCCTTTCCAATGAAAATAAATACATCTTAAAAAGAAAGAAAGAAAAAGGCAGATAAAAGGCTGGGTGCTACTGATGGAGGCTCTAAAAGCAACCAACCAGCTTGACCGGGAAATCTCAGATGCTTTAAAAGCATATTTTGTAGTGGAGAAAGATCTGCAGGGTAATGAGCAAAATGAACCAGAAACTAAGAAAAGGCTGAATCACGTAGACAAAGCAAAATGTGGAAGGGATTTTCCCAGCAGTTCAGACCTAAATAGCCCCCGGGAGCTCATGGCGAACAGGCATTTTCAACCTCAGGTCCCTGAGCCGCAGCGCTGACTTCTGCTTGGAGGGTTGTAGGATAAACTGGGTGCTTCCCTCGATCTATACTGGAACCTGACATCTGGTGTGACAGTATTAAGTGGCAGGGGTCTTTGGAAGTGATCAAATCATGCACAGAAAAGGAACTCAGAGTGAGTTCCCTGCCTCCTTCTGCCACATGAGGACAAAGCAACAGGTGCCACCTGCAAAGCGGAGAGGAAGCCTTTGGCAGATGCTGAATCCGCAGGTCAAATTAAAAGTCTTGACAAAACAAGAGGTTGGCCATGAACTATGGGTTCTCTAGCTCCCAGAATTAGAAGCAATAACCCCCTTTTGCTTCTCAATTACCCCACCTCAGGTAATTCATTGGCATAGCCCAACAGGAGACTACCACCCTATTTAACTCCAGTTCCCCCAGGTGACTCAACCCCATGACCATCAGCACCCAGGCCTCCTCACCCACGCACCTCGCACTACTTCTGCTTTCTCTCGTCTATGCACTTCTCTTGCTTCCCATCTGCCTCGCTCCCAGCCCCCACACTCCCTCCCAACTGGAATCAGCATCTTCACTTTCCCATCCCATGTATCTGGGCTCAGTCTTCCCCTCTTTGCCTTCTCAGGCTTTCAGATCTGAACGCTCCAGCAGTAAGCAGCCCCTTGGTGCCTGGCTCTGTCCTTGGCCCAACAGCGAAAAGATGTCCTCCCATAGTCTCTTCCCCTGTGGGTTTACATTCTTGTTGAAGAGACAGGCAATGTATCCCTTTCTGCCAAGTGCATCCGGTCATGTCAGGTTTCAACCTGAAGCCTTGCAGCATCTCATGACAGCTCCCAGGATAGGCTCTGTGGCTCACGAGGGCTTGAATACACCTCCGCTGCCTTCCAGCACTCTTGCTTTCTGCCCGCTCCCATCCTCTCTTCTGTACCCATATAGAACTTCTGGTTTTCCTAAGCTTTTCTCTCCTGGACATCCAGCAAGTTGTTGTCTGCCAAGCACGTTCACCCTGCTCTCTTACAGCAGCCTTGCTTAGACACCCCTTCTTCCAGGGAGCTCTCCTTGCCCCTTTGCCATCCCCAGGTGTCTTTTTTGTGTGCTTCCCTTGGTATCTCTGCCCCTACCCACCGCATGGTAGAAGCTGCTAACTTATTTCTACCCCCAATGGGTTCTAAATACAATGGGCAAGGAATGGCTTATGTGTGTGTGTGTGTGAGACAATTCCTAGCAGGTAACAGAATGCCGTGTCCCTAAGAGATGTTCCAGAAATCCTTCTTGTTTGAGTGAATGAATGTCACAGGCTCAAGCTGGCGGATCACTGGTTTTTCTGGTTTCTCATGTCACTTAGAGAACTCCCCACCTTTTGAATCTTCGCACTGTCTGGACCATTTAGATACAGTCAGCTCAGTGATGTCTGCCTATCCAAAGACCCTTCTCTCTTATTCTCTGGGCTCATGTGGAAGCAAGGCCCTGGGGCAAGCAGGAGGCAGTGGGCAAGGGAAGCACGAGTCTGTAGGAAGGGCATTATTTGGAGGCTCTGTGATGGAGCTTGCTTTCTCAGACAATCTCACTCGCATTTGTCACCTCATCACAGGGAGCCAGGAGTGCCCATACCTCTGAGAGCTGGCCTCACAGGGATGCTGCAGGTGCAGGTCCGGTTGGGCGGACTCCTCCCGCGGCACAGCTCCTTGCCGCTGTCCACATTCCTCACCACGCACTGCGAGTGTCTGGGAGCCAGGCTTCCCACCATGGTCACTGTGCTCTGCGGGGAAGAAGATACAGGCAGCAGATGATTGGTTTCTGCATGGTCTCCATCCCTCCGTGAGCTCAAAGGCGTTCATCCTCGACCTGCCCCAGAAAGAAGAGCTGATGGAAAGAGGTGTTGGGTCGGCCCTCCGGCTTTGCTCTTTTGGGAATCTCACAGTCCTGTTCTTGGGCCATATTTCTGTTCTGAGTGTGTCTTTCTTATCAGCTTTTAAGTAAGAGCTCCCTGAATAGCCCAGATATTAATCCTTATCTACCATGGTTTTGACACTTATTTTCACCTAATCTACTGCTTATCTTGCAACTTTGGTGTATAGTATCTTCTACCCTCCCACAGTAAGTTTGAATGTAGCCAAATACAGGGTTTCCAGTCTTTGACTATAGGTGTCTCCCACAGACACATATAAGATTATCCCACTGTCTTTATTGCTTGATTTTTTTTTTAAACTTAAATCTTTGATCCATCTGGAATTTATTTTTATATGTAGTGTGAGATAAGAGCCCAACTTAATTTCTATCCAGATGGTTAATCAGCTTTGTCATAACCACGTACTAGAAACAAAAACAAACCCAAAGCCCCCTCTTTTTCCTACTGAGCGCAAGTACCATTTTTGTCATAGATTATATTACCATGCATTTGGAGTCTATTTCTGAACTCTGCTCTGTTCTCATAATCTATCGATCTATTCTGATGTCATTAAGCCTTTACTACTGTGACTAACCATATTTAACATCTGATAAAGCAGATAGCTCCCTATTTCTCTTCACAGTGTTTCAGACATTATTCACCCATACGAACCACCCTTCTCCAAAAGGGGCGAGATTGTGAGTCTAACCAGCACTGTGCAAAATACTCATATGTGCGCTAATTTAAAAATGTATTCATATCTTTATGATATCAAGTACTCCCCTCCAAACACATGATTTGTATTTTCATTTGTTTCTTTTGCATCCAATGCTCATTTCAAAGAGCCTCAAACGTCCATGTGTTAGGATACACTTGCCACATCTTCCATTTCTTTTTCAAAAATGTTTGTTTATTTATGTATTTTATTCATTTATCCGAAAGGCAGACCAGTGGAGAGAGAGAAAGAAAAAGAGTGTGTGTGTGGGGGGGGAAGGATAGATTGATTTTCCATCCACTGGCTAATTCTCCCAATGTCCATGACAGCCAGGACGGGGCCTGGTTGAAGGCACGAGCCCAGAACTCCATCCACGTCTCCCTCGTGCGTGGGAGGGACCAAGCACTTGATCTCGCCCCTAGGGAGAGTGTGAACAGGAAGTCAGAAGCAGAAGCAGAGCCAGGACTCATTGCAGGCACATGGCACCAGACGCAGGAACCCCCACTCCTCCTCTTCCTTAATGTGAAGGCTATCCATCACTATTTAAAGAAGGGAACCTATGAATTCTACCTTTAAATTTCTTCATGGGGGTTGGCAGGATGGTATAGTATCCTAATCCTCCATCTGCACCACTGACTTCTTCTATGGGTGCCAGTTCACTTCCCGGCTGCGCCACTTCTGATCCAGCTCCCTGAGGATGGCCTGGGAAGGTAGCAGAAGATGGCACAGGGGAGAAGCCCCTGGCTCCTGGCATCGGATCGATCCAGCTCTAGCCATTGTGACCCTCTGGGCAGTGAACCGGCAGATGGAAAATTTCTTTCTTTTTCTCTCTCTCTGTAACTCTTCCAAGTAAAATAAACAAGTTTTTAAGACAAGTACTTAAATTGTTGATTGTGGTCCACAATCCAACGTAATTGGATTTGGGAGGAGGAGTATGTGTGTGTGTGTGTACAGGAGGTATCCTTGAAGGCCTTCAAATTTCCCCTGCAGAATTTTTTTTTAATCCAAAAGGTGAGGCAGTCAGGTCTCCCAATTCAGAAAGCAATACCTCTAATTGTATTACTTTTTATTAATTATGTCTATTGCCTCAGGTGCATGAAGGGGACCTGGCAGGCAGGTGGGAGGAGCCAGAAGCTGTGGGGATGGGAGAAGGGGCACCTCACCCCGTACTGTGATGGTCCAGACACCCTGGTAGTTATTCTCTGCTCCTGAGCTCCAGGAAGACTTTCTGCACTGCCACCGAGGACTGCCTGCCTCTTTATTCCTCCAGTGAGATTGCCAAGCCCATTCTGTATCCTGGGAGTCCCCCCATCTTTCCATTTTCAACAGATTCTGTTTCCAGGCTGCAGAATCATGTGGATGGAGGAAGATCAGTTCAATCATCCCAACCTGACCTGGCCTGACCTCCCACCAGCTCCAGGGCCAGGAGCCAGAAGCGAACCCCAAAGCACTCCCTCCAGGTCATCAAACCCCTGAGCTCTCATTCTTACTGACTTCTTCAGATTGGAATGCACATCTGCCCCACCCATCCTAGGATGCAGTCACGTCATACACCTTGTACAAACACGTCTTGAATCCATTAACCAAGCACTGTGACAAAAAAATATCAGAAAGCTTGGAAAAATCCAGTATTCATCAACTCTTCTAAATTTTTTACATTCCCTTTCTGTTCTTACACACACACACACACACACACACACACAGTCCTTATATAATTGTAATCATTCCATTTATTTATTCCGTAAATGTGCCAGGTGCCAAGCATTGCCATTGAATATATTACCAAGCCAAACACCTAGAGTCTTTGCCTGGAAGTATACAGAATACTTCAGTAGGCTGGAACCGGAAGTTCCTTCCCCACCTCCTGCATCAAGAGATCATGAAAACTGGATGAAAGTCTAAGCGAGGATGGGATGGTGCAAATGAGAAAAATTCGCTCTGCACATGTTGCCTTGAAAGGGAACATGGAGTAGGACTGGAAGTAGAGGACATGGATGGAAAGGACCTGGATGAGTAAATGCATGAGGCAATTGCCACAGCTGCCATACACAGAGATGGTATAGCCAGAGGAAAGAGACACATTTGGAGTAGAAGATTTCGGTTTTGGAAGTAGGAGAGGTCTTTACAAATACATTTTATGAATAAACCATGCCTCGATTTCAAAATGTTTATGCCAACATAAGCTTATCTTTTAATGTGATTTTTCCATGAATTTAGAAAGAACACTGATTTACATTTATTTGAAAAGCAGAGAGAAAGGGAAGTGGAGAACAGAGATTTCCCATTCATTGGTTCATTCTCCAAATGCCTGCAGCAGCCTGGATTGCCTGCAAGTGCCAGCATTCACATGGGTGCTGGTTTGTGTCCCAGCTCTTGCACTTCCCATCCAGCTTCCTGCTCACGGTCTGGGAAAGCAGCAGAGAATGGTCCAAAGTCTTCAGACCTTGCACTTGCATAGGAGACCCAGAAGGAGCTCTTGGCTTAGAATCAGGTAGGCTTTAGCTATCGTGGCCATCTGGAGAGTGAACCAGTGGATAGAAGATCTTTTTATTCCGTCTCTCTTTCTCTACAACTCTGCCTTTCCAATTAAAAAAATGTTTTTTGAAACAAAAATGAAGATAAACCAAGTTAGATACGGGCCTGGAGTTTGAGGAACAATCTGAGCTGGAGATAAAGGAGACAGGAACATAGACGGCAGATAAAAGCTAGGGAAACCAATACAATTGTTTACAAACAAAGCACAGAGTAACAGCCCAAACTGAGCTGCAATAATTAGAATCAGAAAGCAGAGCCAAGCAAGGAGGCGGTGGCAGGGCCAGACGTAGGAGAGCGTAGATCATGGAAGAGTGGGTCAGTGGGAGAGCTGCACTTCGTACCACAGCCCCTCCTGATGCATCCCATACCACACAGCCTGGGTTTGCGTCTTGCCTCTCCTTCTAGCCAGCTTTTTGTTAATGATAGTTCAAGTACCTGGGTCTTGGCCAATCCAGGTGGAGATTCTAGCTCCTAGCTTTAGCCTGGCTCAGCCCCAGCTGTTGCAGGCTCTTGGGAACTGAACCACACATGGAAGATTGATTACTTATTTTCTCTCTCTGTTGGTCTGCCTTTCAAATAAATAAAAATGAATAAATAGATGCTTTTTTTTTAAACGAATACTTCCAACCAGCTATATGATAGGATGAGTTTACAAGTTCACTAGTAAACTTAGCTAATTGCAGATCGGGCAATCAGGGGAGAAGACAGCAGGTTGGAGTTGATGGAAGACAGCATGCTTTCTTTTTCTTTTTTTCCAGATGTGGTAGGAAGAGTGAGTTGCCAGGGAGGTGAAAGTATTTTTGCTTGACTTTATGTTCTAGCAAAGTATGGTTAGAAAGCTAAAGCTTTTGGGTTCGGTGCAATGGCATAGTGGTTAAGGTCCTTGCCTTGCATGAGCCGGGATCCCATTAGGAGCTGGTTCTAATCCCGGCAGCCCCGCTTCCCATCCAGCTCCCTGCTTGTGGCCTGGGAAAGCAGTTGAGGATGGCCTAAAGCCTTGGGACCCTGCACCCACGCGGGAGACCTGGAAGAGGCTCCTGGCTTCAGAGTGGCTCAGCTCCAGCTGTTGCAGCCACTTGGGGAGTGAATCATTGTATGGAAGATCTTCCTCTCTGTCTCTCTTCTCTGTATACCTGCCTTTTCAATAAAAATAAAATAAATCTTAAAAAAAAAAAAAAGAAAGCTGAAGCTTTTAAATACAACATGGAAATCCTCATCTGGCTGATGGTTCCTTCTTAAAATAATACGAATAAAGAGAGGGAGGCCACCGGAGCTGAGACGGGACTTGGCTACCGGGAAGGTGAGTTGGTGTTAAGATCCACAGGGCCAACGCTGTGTCAGGCCCACCACCTTTTCTTACTTAACTAATCTGCTTATTGCCAAGCTGTTTGGAAATTTCCAGATATTAGATTCTACAACGGCCCCAGCTACGGCTCAGTCACGCTTAGGGTCTTTCTTCTTCCACTTCACTCCTACAGGATCCCAAGCCTGGAGCCAGGGCTTCAAACAGAATGCATTCACTTATGATTTTGGAAACACACTGCCAGTTGCTTTCCAAAAAGGTTATGCTGCCTGGTATTGCCAACGCTGGGTGTGAATATAGCTGATTTTGCTTTAATTTGTATTTATTTCATAACAAATGAGGTTGAACATATTTCCTGAATCTTTTCTGGTGAAAATGCATGCCTTTGCCCTCTTTTTAGTTTGTCTTCATGCTTCTCCTCTCTTTCCTTGGCCTCATTATTTTGGCATTAATATTCTGTCTATGGTAACTTTTTCCTACCATGTGTGCTTTAGTTAACTCTTATTCTCTTCTTTACAGATTTTTGTTCAAAGGAAAATACGTATTTAAATAATTATTTTCTTTTGTCATCCGTAATGTGCTGCTTCACAGCTAAGAAAATGATCAGACATTCAAATTATTTGATGTCGAATTCCATTTCAATTCTTCTGCATGCTGTATTTTATATTAATTTCTTAATCAGCCTAAAATGTTCTTTTCATATTTAATATAAAATATGATTGCTTTCATAGTGCAGGCAGTCATTTCAGCGATTTTTTAAAAAATCCTTTTGTCCCCTCTTATTTTATATCAGGTCCATGAAATTTCTACATTTATTACTGAGATTTCTATTATATTTGATGAGTCTGTGGAAAAATGGAATCAGAAGAGAAGCTTATTTTGGTGAAAAAAAAAATCTTAGATTCACACATACAACGAGTCTTCAAAAACTCCATAATATGTGTATTATAAAAAGCTACGCATGATTTCAATTTTTTGGAATCAAAATAAATAAGCTTTAATTCCATTTTTCTAAGAACATTTCAAAATATTTTTCTTTATTTTTAAAGATTTATTCTATTTTTATTGGAAAGTCAGCTATACAGAGAGGTAGAGAATTAGACAGGAAGATCTTCCGTCTGTTGACTCACTCCCCAAATGGCTGCAATGGCTGGAGCTGAGCCAATCCGAAGCCAGGAGCTCAGAGCCTCTTCCGGGTCTCCCACGTGGGTGCAGGGTCCTAAGGCTTTGGGCTGCCCTCAATTACTTTCCCATGCCACATGCAGGGAGCTGGATGGGAAGCAGGGCTGCCACGATTAGAACCAGCACCCATATGGGATCTCTGTGCATGCAAGGCAAGGACTTTAGCCACTAGGCTACTGCACTGGGCCCTCAAAATACTTTTCAAAGCATATTTTTCATGAACTTTTAAAGTGCTAAGTACTTTCATATTCCTATTGTAAAATCAAAATTATGGAATTATTATTTAATATCTATCATATATCATTAATATATCATTTATATATCATATATCATTACACATATACACAGCATATGCATAAATAAGTTCACCATCTAAGAGTGGTGATACTGACTAACCTAATTTCTTTTTTTCAAAATATATTCAACTTTTACTGGGATCACAGGATATCTAGAAAAACAGGTTAGGGTAGAAGTTCTATTTTCATGCTACTTTCTCACAAGATACACACAGCATGGGATGGGCATGTGGTACAGCATCTTAGGATAGCCACAGCCCATGGTGGAGTGACTGGGTTCGAGCCTAGCTCCACTTCCAATCGTGCTGCTCACAAGTCCCCTGGAACACAGCAGACGACAGCTCGAGCATCCGAGTCCCTGCCACCCGCATGGGAGACACGGCCTGACTGCTGGTCTCCTGGTTTCAGCCTGCCCCTGCCCCAGCCACTGTGGGCATTTGAGGAGTAAACATGCCGATGGAAGATCTTTGTCTGCCTGTCTCTGTCTCCACCTTTCAAATAAAAATTAACAAACAAATAATCCTTAAAAAACTCCTCAGACAATGTGTCTGGATACATTCAAGATATTTGTCATATCTTCCAGGAAAACACCTTGTATACTGTTTATTTTTATTTATGCTTATGGTTTTAATTGATAAGGCTTCACCGTCATGAATTATAAATAGCCTCAATAGACTACTGTTTTGCTGTCTAATTAGTTTTTTTAAAAGTGGCTTAAGATAAGCTGCTGTGAAGCCAAAATCACTGCTTGTTTTTTTTTTCCTTTTTCGTAGTTGTATTCAGCCAACATATACCTCCTAGTAAAAATAATTCTAAAACACGGGGCATAGAACTTGCTCTCTAAGTTTATGTCTGAACATTTCCACTGTTTTTATGAATGAGACTTATTTTTTCTTAGTTGAGTTAAAGTTTGTTTTACCTGAAATATAGCGAGGGCTTTTTTAATTCTTAAAAAACTTGATCTTTATGTTATCTGAAAAGTAAAGCATCAGAGAGAGGCCTTCCATCTGCTGGGACTCGGGCCAGGCACTCAATATGGAATGTGGGGCTCCCAGGTGGTGAGTTAGCCTAATTACAGTCCTTGTCCACCACATCCAACTTCCAGTACTTCCTTCACTTCTGTTCATTTGAGTAATTTTTGAAATCCAAATATGTAGCTTCTTCAGGTTTGTAGCTACTTCCAATGAGCAAATAATGGAATAAAAATGGGTTTCACTGCCACGGTTGTTTCTGGGCAGAGTCATGGTCAATGCTCACGGGGCCAGTGGTGCTAGAATTCCTTGTTTCAGTGCCGATTCATGAAAGATTGGCTCTTAGTGCTTCTCCCTTAGAAAACATGCTGTTTCTGAGACACTTTATTCCTCTGCCTTTTCTATTTTGGTTACTGTAAACCATTTTTACCAAACCTTAAAGATTTCTACCTAGGTGTAAACCCCTGTCATTGTACACAATGCACAAACAGGATTGCGTCACTTGTCCTCTTGCGTCTTTGCGGAGGTGAGGTTTCATGTGTCCTCCTGTTGCCCTAGTCTCTGCCTTACCTCTCCACTGCTCTCAAATAATTATACAAACACATATGGACATAAGCCTAGAGAGGGACATTGTGACTAATATAAGATCCATTGTGACCAATATAAGATCTTATCACACACACTTTACTGCACCTTGCTATTTTTATTCAAACTTTACAGAAATCCCCCCAAGGACACTAACTGGGATTGCTCTAACATGAAGTCCATGATGAGGACAAGGACAGACTATCTTGTAATTTCTTCATGTAAAGAAATAATGGTTCTGCATATATGAAGGTTTTCATATCCCCATAAAGATGGTGGCAGGTGGGTAAGGCGGCCACCTGTGACACCAGCAACCTATATGGGTGCCAGTTTGCATCCCGACTGCTCCACTTCCCATTCAGTCCCTTCAAAATGGCCTGGAAAAAGCAGCAGAGGGTGGCTCAGGTGCTTGGGACCCTACCATTGCTATAGGAGACTGGGATGGAGTTCCTGGCTACTGACCTTTGGACTGGCCCAGCCCTGGCTGTTGTGGTCACTTGGGGAGTGAACCAGTGGATGGAAGAGCTCAGTCTCTCTCAGTCCTTACCTCTTTCTGTGTAACTTTCTATGATTTGCAAAACACATAAATCAATCTTGAAAAAAAAAAAGAGTACTGGAAGATGACCAAGCATTTGATAGGCAATTAGCAAGCATGCTTTTCATTGAATGAATAGGTGAAATTGGGAAAACCAAATACAGCTATCCATGCAGGGTCAGATATGATGAAAACAAAGAAAGATCTGAGATTTTCAGGTAAGACATAGATGCCCTAAGAGTAGGAAATACTTTGAAATAATATGATCAAGAAATGGACCTGATGTCTTATCAACATTATTAAAAAATCCGTTCAAAGTTGACTTCAAATATAGGTTTAACCAAATACCTAATTCCTTGCCTCTTTCATCTTGGAAGTGAGGATGAGCTGGAACAGTGAGGTAATGGCCATATGGAAGATTCCAGGAGAATCAAGGTGAGCCACAATGGGATTCGAGGTAGAGAAGAAATCACTAGGGATTGGTTGGGTAGTCATCATTTTCTGGAATGTTCCAGACTGGATATAAATTATGATTAATTTATACAAGTGTATCCATACATAGATAAGCAAATTGTGTAAGCAATAATTTATATCTAATGGACATACCTATATGTAGATGCCTAAGCATCTTCCACATCAGATTCATTCACTCTGACTCGGGGTTGGTGGGAGTTTGTAAGAAGGCTCTCAAAGTTCTTCCTTCCCCTACGGCTCCAAAGGCTGACAACAGAAAGTGTCTCCCACAACACACAAATAACGACATCCATGAGTTCTGATCAGCTGTAACTTGAAAGCTTGATTCTTTTATTATTTATCACTCATTAAATGCTCTGGCTCTCCTTTATTAAATGTTAAATCATCTTAAGTGGTATGGTTCTTGCTATTTGAAATGGCAAAGTGTAAGGGAAAAGAGAAAGTAGCCCATTTCCTTGTTAATGTGGCATTCACATAAAACTTAGTAAGCTCAACAGACAGGTCAACCGGCTGCTGATGGGGACTCAGTACAATTATTCATAACACAAGAGCCATAATTAGGGAGAAAATGTCTCCTCACTGACACTGCAGGGCAGGAATTGCATTTCTCTGTAGGGCATGAAGGGTTTATGTAACAGAAAATGCTAGAATATGCTCTGTGCTCCCTTTCTCTCATCTGTTGACAACAGCCCGCTGGCTTTGCAAGGAGCCTCATTTGCAGTCATCATGGCCCAAACTGGTTTTCTCTCCATCCCTGACATCAGGTCCACAAAAGTTGCTGGGAGAAGCTTGAACCGGGGGATGAAGAACCATAGGGTAGGACACACATCTACAGTTCAGCCATATTGAAGGAATCATGTTGACCCTGAATCTGGACTTCTCACTAGTTGTGAAATCAATGTATATGACTTATGTTACAAGTCCATCCTTTGTTCAAGCTTACAATTGAGGGTCATATTTAGCTCAACAAAATGACAAACTCTATCCAGGCAGGCCTGTGACGTGACTTGGCTCCTACTATGTCCCCAGAACACATGGTAGGCACTCCAAAATCATGAATACAACGAATGGACTTCAACCAAGCTTCTTTGATTACAAACAGATACACACAAAGGAAGTGAGCACCAGCTGAGGATGATACAATATAGACAAAATCTTTCCTCTCACCTTATCTTTGATGCTTCGAATTATCTGAACTTTAGGACACTTTCTGCCGCCAGATGAAACATCCAGCCAGTTCTGCAAATTCTCTGAATGTACACAATCTTCTTGAAAAGTGCACCTTTAAAACAAAACAAAAAAGAGCAAGAAAACAGCAGCTCCATACATGCATTAGTTAAAACTTTCTCTTGGCTTCAGTACAAAATGCCAGGCTTTGTATAGTGGATTATTGATTTTGAACAAGAATAGGAACATGATGCTAAAACTATGAAAAGCAACAAGAAAACATCAGAGCATTTTTTCCCCATCATGTCTAGCAACGGTGAACAAATGCAGACAACATGTTGAACTTGGACTCCCGAACCATCCCTCGAGATGACATTACCAAACACATTAGAAGCATGCGCTCTCAGGATTCTGCAATAAAGAGCTCCCTTTGCTAAACACCTAGTGAAGGAAAAGTTCATATGTTCGGGACCCTGTGGGTTTGCAATTCATTCTCTTCACTTCAAGCTACTATGCAATGTCTTTGTTTGACAATAACTACCACAAAGCTGCTATTTCATGTTTTGCACCATGATAATTAAATAAAAATATTTCAAGGGCAGAGTCTGCCCAAGAATTCAATAAGACATTCCACAACCATCTGCTGCATAACATGTATTTAGATAGATAACAAATGCTATCAAAAGTTATGGGTGGGATATTTTCCAGGGCCACTTCTCCAAGTCAGATAGCCCAGAGGATGCCCCCAAAGAAGTCTTAAACTATGACCAGGGCCAATGGCTGGGAAACTGAGTGGTGAGAATGCTGACTTGCTTGAGCTGTCGGGTCACTCGAGGTCACGCTAACTTGAGAACCCCTGCCTCACCAGATGGGCCACCAAACTGACAAAGCAAAGGAATATCAGGTGCCACATTATCTTGGAATGGTGATGAACTCCGCAGGCATTCTGCTAGACAGTAACAAGGAAGAACACAATGTTTCTAGTGCTTGTATCTCCTCATGGTCAAAGGTTAAAGGGGTAAGAAGCCAGGGACCAGGGAGTTCTAAAACCACCCAAGACATAAATAAAAGGAATCAAATGAGAGCCACAATCGGGTAGAAAGCTTCTGAAGAGCTGAAGTGGAATAAGATATGATTAGGTCATCCAATTCCACAAAGGTTTATTTCTTGCTCCCGCCCTCCTCCTTCTCTCCCTCATCTCTCTCTCTGAATTCTTCAGAATTTAGATCTCATGGTTTCATCTTTGAGCCCCACGCTAATTTGAATATGGCAAAAATAGAACAGGAAGTCACCGAGTTTCACTTGGCATCATCCTCAAGCATAATACTCGTAGCATATCATCCTCTTCTGACATCTGGGGGAAACCCTGCCCACGGTGGGCACCCCTGTGTGCCTGCGCCCCTGCCTCTGCATCAGCTGCTTCCCCAACATCACAACCCATGGGATTTTCATTAGCAATCCTCCAGAGTCATCCATCTACCTGACCCTTGACCGCTGGCTCGTCCGTTACAGCCATTAAGTTCAAATTAAACCACCCCTCAATGTCAGGCAGAGTTTGCCATGCAGGCACAAGGATGGCTGGAACTGAAACCATAGAGGATGGAGACGTGGGCTCCTTCTTTTGTATCTGAGAGCAATCATGACTGTGAAAAATGTCCCTGCCTCTCGTGGGTACTTGGGTTGATAGAAGGTACTTCCTCTGCCTAGAAGTTAAAAAAAAAAAAAAGCAACCAATTCTAGAGCAACTAGTGCACAAATATTTTTGTAGGCTTTTAATGTTGCCTGGGAGTCAAGGCCTTGGCTGCCAAAAGAACAAGTGTAAGATATTTTATACAAATAGTGCTCCAAGTTGCCAATTTGTAGGCAGAGACAGTAGTGCTCCCGGGCTAGCACTGCCTTTCCTGAACTCTTACAGCATTTCGTGTCGGAACCACACATTTTGGCATTTAATCAGATGCTGCCTGGAATTACAACTTCACTGTTTCTTATGTCTATGTCATCTCCCCCATGTGAGCTCTAAGCTCCTTGGAGGAAGGGAAAGCATCTTTAATATTTCTTCGGCAAATCCCTCAATGTCTGCAGCCCAAGATGTAAACACTAGGGTTCTTATAAATATTTGTGAATGAATGGATGAACTATGAAATCTCTCTGGGTCTTCTCCGTGGGTGATTTTTCTCTCTAAAGTTTTGACTAATGTCTGACTCTCCTTTGAGAAACTAGTTTTGATGTTCAAAATCAGTTCAAACCTAGGGATGGAATCAGGAATCCAGAAGTTGAGGTTGATTTTTTTTTTGAAAGAAAATAATGAATCAGAATCCCTGTTCTGCACAGCATAAAAACCAAACAATATTAACTAAAAAAAATTCTTGTTGATAGAAAAAAAGATACCCATGAAATCTCTGAACTCTCATTTTGCCTCCCAACAGTAAAAGGAAAAAAAAAAACATAAAACACCCTTTTACATAAAAAGCAAACCATGACACAAAAAAATGTATAACCAGATGGTCAACCCACAACATTCTCTTCTCAACATTACTTCTCAAATAACTGCAGATTGTAAAATCCTTATGACAGCAAATTACCCACACATCCAATGGTGGGGGCAGATCTTGGAGTTTCCACATTTTAAAGTAAACAAAATCAGTTAGCTTGAAACAATTCCTTTTGAAAGCCATCATTCTTATCCCTGTGTGTCAATGGAAGCAATGGTCAAGTGCATAAACATCTAAGCTATTGCCTAAATAGAATTAAAATCGCATCATCAGACATGAATCTTGGTGAGGTTGATTCCTCAAGGAGGCATTCTCAGATACCCTGGTTTCTTAACAGGCTCCATTTCCATTTCTTCAGGCTACTGATCAGAGGAAAATTGGAATCTGATTAGAACGCATGCATTCTAGAACAAATGTCACAGATATATTTGCTTTCTTTTACCTGTGCTGTTGCTCTTACTCAATTCTCTACTGTGGATCCGTCTTAGTCAGTTTCACATTGCTATCACAGACTATCCAAGGCTGAGTAATTTATAAAGAACAGAGATTGCTTTAGCATTTGTCTGGGGTTGAGAAATACAAGGCCCAGTGGCCCACACCCCGTGAGCAAGCACTTTCTTGCTGAGACCCCCATGGTAGAAGGCAGAAGGACAACGAGGGTGCCAGCAGTAATCCTTTCATGACCTACACACCTCCAGTTGGGCCATACCTCTCAACACTGTTGGACTGGGGATTAAGTTTCTCCTACATGCTTTTGGGGGTTGTCAGTCCATCCCTGGCTCCCAACATTCATGTCCTTCTCACACACGTAAAATAAAAATTTCCCATCCTCTTAGCCTCAGTATCTTAACTTGTTCTAGCATCAACTATGAAGTCCAAAGATTTTAATCTAAATCAAATAGAAATGAGACTCAAGCCATGCTTCATCCTGAGGCAAATTCCTCTCCAGCTGTGAGCCTGTGAAATTGAACAAGTTATGCGCTTCTGAAATAAAATGAGGAGACAGGTAGAAGGCAGAAATTTCCATTCTAAACTGGAGAAGTAGGCAAGAAGAAAAGGGGTCACTGGTCCCAAGAATATTCAAAACTCAGCACTGTAAACAATATGAAGTCTTACGGTCCAGAATATTCTGTTGATTCTATGTCCCACACTGGGGCCGATGTAAACCCCCACAAACCCTTACAGGTTTGAGGGCCTCTGACTACCCAGTAGCAATGACAGGTTGAAGTCTTGTACCGGATGCTTTCTCAGGCTGGAGCTGCACAGTGGTGGCCCTACAGTTCTGGAATGTTGGAGACAATTCCCACAGCTTCACTAGGCACTGTCCAAGTAAGGGCAGGTTTCAGCCTGCAACACCAGGCTCTCTGCAGCATCCCATGGCATGTATGTGGAGCTCACTGTGCCCCCACAGTGTGTAACTCTGCACCTGCCAAGGTCTAGCACTTACATCTCCAGAGCAGCGGCCTAACCTGTAACCTGGGCCTGCTTGAGCCACATTTGGGGTAGCCAAGGAGCACTGAGCCAGAACTATCGTGGCCCTGGGAAGTGGATGCTGAGGTCCTGGGGTCACTCCCCAGACATCTTGCCTTTTAGGTACTATCTTGTCTCATAGATCTCAAGGTGCTTTCCAGATTCTTCTGTTGCTTTTTTTTTTTTTTTTTTTTTTTTTTTTTTTTGGTGAGTAGCTCCTGGCTTCCTTGTCCCCATATTCATCTTCTTAGCAAGTGGTCACTTGGCCCTGCTCTTGGTTTGCTCTCCTATTGATGCCTTTTTTCACTGGTTACTTGGCCAGGCTGTGAATTTTCCTTCTATGCTTCTGTTAGTTATAAATCCTGCTTTCAAATCATTTTGTCTCCTCTCACCTCTTACTCTATGTAGTTCAAGGTAGCCACGCAGCTCCTTCAATATTTTAGTGTCAGACAGCCTAATTCATCACTCTTGGGTTCTGCCTTCCACCAAGTCCTAGGACATGGATACTCCCTCTAAGCTGCAGCTGTGTGGGAAGGATGGCTTTACCCTGGCTTCCAGTACCTCGTTCCTCCCTGGAATGGCCTTTACTATCCCTATTTAAATCATGACCACTGAAGCAACACCTGCGAAGTTCCAGACTTTTCCCCACACTACTTGTCTTCATCTGAGCCCCTGTGCAGCAATTTAGGCTTCTTTTAGTCTGCTCCTTCAAATTCTTCCAGCCTGTACATCCTTACCCACCCCCAAAGCCACTTTCAGATTTATAGGTGTCTATTAAAGCAACAGCCCCACTTTCCAGGACCAATTTTCTTTAAAAAACATTTTTTGAGATAACATTTTCATTTTACTTTATAGTCACAAGCTTAATGCTCCACTAAATAAAGAGTTCAGCAAACCAAAAGCAAGAAGAATATAGTTTAGTGAGACTACAAGCAAGCGCCATAAACAACAGTTGGATGAAAAGAGGTCCTCTACACCCCTGTACAGGAAATTCAGGCATCGCCACAGGTCACCCAGGCTACACGGTCCATACTCATAACAACAGACCTGACAAAGATTCAGAACACAATTGGGCAACACACTATGGCTCTCTGTGTTTTTGTTTCTTCGATTTTTTTAAAATTTAGCTTCCACATATAAGGAAGAATGTGCTTAATTTGTGTCTGGCTCATTTCACTCAAGGCAATGTGCTCCAGTTGTAACCATTTTGATGCAAATCACAGAATTTCATTCTTTTTATAGCTGAATAATATTCCATTGCATTTTGTATAGGCCACATTTTCTTTAGCCTTTCATCTGATGAGGGACACTTGGCTGAGTCCACAATTTGGCTACTGTGAACGACATTGCTTATAAACATGGTGGTGCAAATATCTTACTGATACAAGGTGTTCATGTCTTCTGAGTCTTTGCCCAGGAGTGGGATGCCTGGACTATTTTCTCTCCTAGTCTATTCTGTGTTGCTATGGCAGGAAAAAAAAAGTTCATTTGCTACAATTCTGAAGGATAGAAAGTCCAAGGTCAAGAGGTCTGAACTTGGTGAGGGCCTTCTAGCTGCATCATCTCAAGAAGGAACTGGGAAGGGCCAAGAGATGGAACTCGCAACCTCAAACTCTTTCATAATCAGCATTCATCCATGCATGAGAGTGGGGTCCTCAGTATCTAAACACCACCCTCTAGGTCCCATCTCTCAACATGGAGGTACTGGAAATTAAGTCCCCAGCACATGCTTTGGAAGGGAACACATTCAAACCACGCAAAGGACCTTGGACTGAGCATTAGTATCCTGCTCTCTCTTCTCTATTTCTACTTAGATTTCATATCTACATGATGAAGTCAACAAGCAGACAAAGCCTAATAGCAAACTAGAAAACAGCATTTGCCCAGATACAAAGGAAAGAAAGCCTGCAGAAGCAAAAATCCCCCAACCAGAAAGTTACTTAAAAAAAAATTCTCAATAAGTGAAAAACACTGTGTATGTTAATAATTGAACCAATAAAACCATTTCAGAAGTCTTGTTCCTGCTACTTTGCTGTAAAATCTGCTGTATGCAGAGTTTCATTCACTCAGTGAGAGTCTGAGATTGTCACTCAACTCTATTAACACACTGAAGCCCTGGCTCCCACCTCCAACTCATAACAGATCTCTTTAGGAACAAGAAAGTCCAGACACTTGCTTCTAAGTTTGCTGTTTGAAATTCAGAAAATGATTTCCTGTAGCAAATTGGTTTCCCAAGAATATAGAAATCTGTACAACCCATAGCATGTCCCTGAGCACCCACCCGACCCACGCACCGGCTTGAAGGAAGCGTTAGCACTCTGTAGCCTGTCTTGTGCAGTTCTCACAACAACCTCCTTCCATGGGGATGACACAGGGTCCCAGAGATAGACTGGAACATGCCAAGGTCACACAGCTTTAAGTGCCAGGCATCTGACTTCATGGCTACACATTGGGGCTACTTGGCTGGGTGGCTTCCTGTGGGCCCCAAGCACTATTTACAATAAAGGCATTCAGGGTCCCTCCTGGCTTCCTGGGGCATCAACAGTAGCTGAGAGGGCGGGGTTGGGCTGGGATGAGCATGCAAGTATAGGAGCTCCAGAAACAGAACAGAGAAGGTGAGGTCACCTCCAGGAGGAGGGGGGTGGCAAGGATTTAAGAAGGAAATACAACGATGAGGCTTCTGAGAGACCTATAATTTTCATCTATCACTAGACTGAAATAGAAAACCTTCAGCTAGAGGTTAAAATTCAGGGCGGCCTTGGACTTAGCAATCTATTGTGTTTCAAAAAAATTTCCTTGCAAACCATCTGTTCGTAATATGGGGAACATTTCTCCCCATAGAAATCATGTTATAAACAATGATTAGGTTTCCAGGTTAGTTCAGAAAACACATTCACCCACAATGTCACTTCCATACCACGTATTTGCAACAGAAGAGGAGCCGAGAACAACAAGATTACAACCATTTGCCTCCTGTAGCACTTTTTCTTCTTCTTTACTTATTTGTGTTTCTGTTCAGCTGGTAGTCTGGGAACAGTGCCCAGCTGGATCGACTTTTACATTTATTATTACAGTATTGTATTTATATGGCATTTTCTTTTTTTTAAATGGGTATGGCTTAAATTATTAATTATTTTCATGCCAACAGAAAGAATAAGGGGACCTACCTCTGAAAAGCAACTTAGCTGCCAGACAATTGGAATGCCTAGGGGCCAGGCAGGGTTTTCCTGGAGACTCTAACTCTATTGGGTTGGGATGGCTTGGTCAAAATCTGCCACTTATTCAACCTTGAAATAAAAACTCTGAACTCAGAAAAGTACCTGTTCCTTCCTGATACTCAAATTTCATCAGTATTCTCTAATCGAATTGTTTACCAAGTTCAGACAGTCCCTGAAGGAATCTGATAACTAAATCGCAGGCAACTGGCTTAAACCTGGGGGTTAGTGTGACCAGTTTCAAAGATGATATCCTGATACAGTCTCAGAAAACTTTTCACAAGGACATTACTGTCTGTCTCTGTCTCTCTCCCTCCCCACTCCCTTCCCCTCTCTCCCTCTCACAAGGAATAGGCAAGCCTCCTACACACTGGGGACAGGGGAGTGACCATGGGTTTGTTACAAAAGCATACCAAGGTCTCCTACTAAGTGTTTTGAAACAGATGTCTGCATCTTCAGCAAAGGCACAGAGCTCAAAGGAGGGACCAGGTGGCCTCTGGAATTGAAGGGCTTGGATTACAATTGCCATTCTAGCAGAGGAAGAAACCAAGCTCTGCTGAATAGAATAGAAAGTCACTGTGACCAACTCAACTCTAAATTCAAGCCCTCAGGAATCAGGAGAGGGTGATGCCAAAACGCAAGACCAAAATAGCTCGCTGGGAGAGCTGAAAAATTGGATCTTCATCACTGGAACTGCAAGTCAATTTACATGGTAAAATTATGCTAATAACAGAGACAATTTAGACGGATTTCTTCTTCCAAAAGCAAAAACATCTAACATGCCAGGCCACATCTTTTCACATGACTTGATTCGTTTATTTTTCACAACAAACCTGAGAAGCAGCTACAGTAATTGCCCCTGCTTTGCATATAGGGTAAACAGAGGCAGCAAAGGATCTTTACCGTGTTTCCTACTGTCACACAGTAAGTTAAGGAGCTGAGATGCAAAATCAGGTAGCGTAGCTTCGACATCCACCATCCCATCTGCTCTGCGCTACTCTACTCTAACACCAGACCACAGACCAGGTGTTCACATGAAAAACAGATTCCTTTCTTGCAGTTCTGGAAGCTGCAAAGTCCAAAGGCAAGGAGCTTACAGCTGGCCAAAGCCTTCTTGTTGCCCAACCCCACGGTGCAGGTGGAAGAGCAAAAGGGTGTGCAAGAGAAAGCAAGCAATCCAGGGAGCCTCCCACCCTAACACCTGCCAGCTGGTCCTGTCTCCCAGCACTGCTGCCCTGGGGGTTGAGTTTCCAACACATGAACATCGGGGGACCTTCCACAGCATCTTCCCAGGGATCACGGGCCACATACTGCTCCTGGGGACTCCTGGGGTTGACACGCATCCTCATCGTCTCCTGATGCTGCAATGAGGGTGTTACCACCTTCCCGTCAGAGCAAGGACACCGAGCAGCAGAGAGCTTGGTTAACTTGAGGTTTGGCACTAGTATCTTCACTGTGAATACTTTACCCAATTGCTCAAAAAATGTTAAAAGATTTATCAGAACAGCAACATCACAAATGCTACGTAAGGAGATTCTCCCGGGACAGGGTCATTTGGGAAAAACACAGGCTTTATTCGATTGCCCAGCGTTTCTCAAAGTGCATGCCTTGAGTTACATTTGGCTTCAACATTAGAGTTTAGGAAATACCAGGTTGATGATGCTGAACGGCGTCCCTTCTGAAGGTTTTCCCAAAGCATGAACTTGCGGCTATGCTCTGTGATTTTTCAAGGCAAGCATGAGGCACTGTCTCCCATCATGGTGTGCAGATGGCCCTGTGTGGAGGATGGAAATCCAGCCACACACGTACTGGGAACAGAGTCGGATCTTGCTTAAGGAGCAGTGACTTACACTCTGTGCCCTTGGTGACATGTTTGACGACTCACTCATCCGACTAATGATGGCCAATTCAATGTAATGCATTCCTCCATGTTATCCTCCCCCCAGCCCCACCCACAGCTTCTTACCTGAGCTTCAGCAGCAACTGCCTGACCCCCTGGTGTTGCCACCAAAGCCTTTCTCAAGCTGATCACATCATCCCTGCCTAAAAGGATTCAATGGTATCCTTGACCTTCTACCCCCACAGCCACTCTCCCCTGACACAGTGCTCTAGTCCTTACTTTCTCCTCCCGACTTACCAGGAGGAAAGAACCTGTCTGAAATAGCCTGGTCAAGAAAGAAGGTACTTCAGCTCAGAGACCGGAAGAAGACTAGACAGACATGCCAAGAGTGAGGAGAGGATATTCAGGCAAAATAAACAGCACCCCGTGGGTGGGGAATCTGGCGGGGCTTGGGTCTCCTGTCTGGGTCCTAGGGCCCGCATAATAGGTGGGGGTTGGATTTGTGAGCCCCAGGGGTGGGGGATCTCACGGTGCTTGGGACACCTGGCCCAGCTTCTCGGACTCACCAGCAAGAACATGCCCTACTTGATGAAAAAGGTGGAGCAGGCCTGTTGTAAAAAGAGATAGCACATTTGGTGCTGTAGCAGAAGAACAGAATTAACTGGACAATAACCCCAAACAAGCGATGACAGTGAGTGGAACCAATGGACATTGGGAGGGCAACATCATCATGGATCGGTGAAATCGGCAGCATTCCAGAACTATCCAAACCACTTGGACAGAATCCTCAGAACATGTCCACATTGAAACTCTGGGTTGATATGAGGTGGCGGTTCCTCATCCCTGGGTGCTGGGACGTGTGGAAAATTGTGAGTGGTATTCCCCTTTGTTTCTCCCCTTCCCGCAGGAACAAAAAGAAGAAATAGCAAATTTGGAAGCAACGAATTCACCCAATTTCCCTAAACCTTGATCCTTTCCACCCTGATCAACCACATAATCATTATTTTTAAAAATGATAAATTAATATTTTTAAAAAGAGAAAAAACAAATAAACAGCACGTGCAATTCCCCTGAAAGGCCCTTCAGCAGGCTCTTCCAGGGACTGGTTAAAAAGACCCGCCGCGTTGGAACCTCATTATTGGCAAGGGCCAGTGGTTTTGCCATTCATAGACTGGTGGGCTGGAGCAATGCTCCTGACCTCTCTGTGTCACACACTCTCCACTTGCAAAAATGCAACTAGGAGCAGTTCCCATGAAGTTGTTATAAGAATACCTCAATAAGACCTGGTGCGATAGCCTAGCAGCTGAAGTCCTTGCCTCACAGGTGCCGGGATCCCATATGGGTGCCAGTTCTAACCCCAGCGGCCCTGCTTCCCATCCAACTCCAGGCTTGTGGCCTGGGAAAGCAGTCGAGGACGGCCCAAAGCCTTGGGACCCTGCACCTGCATGGGAGAGCTGGAGGAGGCTCCAGGCTCCTGGCTTCAGATCAGATCATCAATGGCAGTCACGGCCACTTGGGGAGTGAATCATTGGATGGAAGATCATTCTCTCTGTCTCTCCTCCTCTCTGTATATCTGACTTTGCAATAAAAATAAATCTTTAAAAAAACACCTCAATAAATATTAGCAGTTGTTATAACATGGGCAAATGAAATACAGAATCTTGCAAAAATGTGGATGGCATCACCAGACAAATACAGCATGATAGTGCCAAGCAAGGGATTCAGGCAGTCAGGCTGACTGCACAGGCATCCATCTGCATTGCCAACGTAATGCCAGTTTCATATCCAACATTGCCTTAGTGCGTCCGGGGGCAGACACAGGGCAAGCCTTCTTGGAAGATTCTTAATCACGTCCCTTCTTCCTCCCAGCACTGAAAGGGTCCCTGGGGCCTCCTCAGGCCTTGAGCACCAGCTTAGCTAAGCACTGATGAGTTTGTTCTGAGCCTGCAGCCCGCTGTAACCTGCGGGGCTTCTGCAGGGCCCGGCTGCGTTCATGTCTGTTTCTCCCTGGAGCCCACGGCCGGCACTGCACACGCCTTCACCGAATTGGATTAAGGATTAAATTTTAAAGTGGCAGAATTCTCGTCTGTGTCTCTATGAGAACAGGTAGCATAAGCCATCTCACTGATGTCTGTTCACGGGGCTGGCCTGTTCACCCACACAGTACACTACCAGTCTGTTTTGAAATTCCTTAGCACATGTAAAATGCACTCACACCAATGGGATTTGCAGCCCAAACGTGGCTCTTCCGTGAATGATGAGTGTCCAAAAAGTTGGTTGTTTTTATTTCCACGTGCAAATAGTAAACTGAAGAATTTAGGGATGGCATTGAAAAAAAAAACAAAACACACACACACACAGAGGCAGTGGGGCCTTAGTCACTACATAGCATGTTAAGCCTCTCCCTGTAGCATCCCACATGAGTGCCGGATCAAGTCCCAGCTGCTCCACTTCCAATCCCGTTCCCTGCTAATGGCCTAGCAAAGCAGTGGAAGATGGCTCAAGTGTTTGGACCCCTGCACCTGTGTGGGAGGCCTGGAAGAAGCTCTTTGTTCCTCCTGTCTTTGGACCTGCCCAGTTCTAACCACTGTGGCCATTTGGGAGTGAACCAGGAGATGGAAGCTCTCCCTGGCTCTCCTTCTATCAGTAACTCTGCCTTTCAAAAACAAACAAAACCTTAAAAAGCCGGGGGAGGGATTGGGGAGGGCAACACAGGCAGTGCCAAAATAGAAAAAAAATGCTGCTTGGGAGACATCTACATCTCCTGTCAGAGTGCCTGGGTTCAAGTTCTGGCTGCACTTCTAATTGTAGCTTTCCCATTGTACCTCCCAGTGCGTGGGAGGCAGCACGTGACAGCCCTAGTGGTTGGGTACCTGCCCTCCCCGAGGAGCTTCAGACTGAGTTCCTGGGCCGTGCTGCAGCCTGGCCAGACTTGGATGCTGCAGGCATTTAGAGAGTGAACCAGCAGAAAAGAAAGTCAGCAGCTGATTCATCAATCTACCTCTGTTTCAAATAAACACAAATGAATAAAATTTTAAACACAAAACATGCTGCCTCCTGAGTGAAGCTGGTCTGGGTTTGGAGCTGCCATGCATACATTTTCTGTGCCATCGGGGTACATCCTTGAGCCTCAGTCTCCCCACCAAAGTCATCCAAACCCCATCCTGCTGAGACTATTACTAAATCCCACGTCTGGCCTGTTCCAAGCGGGGTACTGCCCATAAGGCAGAACCAAATGTCCAAATGCTACAAACTATTACCACATCAGGCCTGGCAGGAAGGCCTCGGTAGAAGATGGATACAAGGTTTGCAAATGAAGGAGCTGTTGGGAACAGGACAAACACTAGATCACAAAGACAAGTGAAAACATTCAAGGAATTTTGAAAAGCCAATCAATATGTGCTTATGAAAGCACACGCTGCTTGAGATAAGGTCATTTGAAAAAAACTATCGCATTAGAACATATATTTACTGAAAGGGGTCTTCTTAATGGCACTTGTTAGCAGTCAGGGAGCATCAATTAAAGAGATGGTGCAGAGAAAGGAGGCCAGCGGCCCTCCGCGGCCAGAAGTCCTGGCTTCCGAGCAAGGTGAGCGCTCTCTGTGTGCCAACCACTGCCAGCCGTGTCTTGGATGGCCAGAATGTGACTGCACCTGTGTAATCACTGCTGCACCTTCCACTTGGGACTCTTCCCAGCTGTTCTCCCAGCTGATACGGGGGTAAAGAGCCCAGAGCAGCCAGGTGGGCCCCAGCCTCTCTCCAAGATCAGAAGGCTCCTCCCAGCCTGCCAACCCCCTCCAGCATTCTCGGTGGCCCAGATGCACAGTCCAGCCGGTGCCAGGGTAATTCAGGAATGCCTGAGGCCCACATGGCACCATCCTCTTTGCTCCCCCACTGCTCCCACCCACAGACAGTTGCCCTACTTGCATGTACACAATTAGTCGGCACAATGGGGTCTTTGCATAAGAAGGAGGGGCCATCCCCAAATCCCATTATTATCATTCTTGCTGTCATGAAGGCCACACTAGGCCAGAAAGAAGGGTTATTGTACAGCCGTCAAGCCTGAGACCAGCACAAGGACATGTCCTGGATCAGGAGGAGCGGAGGGGGGAAGGCTGCGCTGGAACCAAATTGACCCCCCCCACCCCCGTCCACGTCTTCAGGTGGCTGTTGGAACATAAGTGACTCCACCACCCTGACGAAGTCAAGATCACACTTCCAGCCAGGAATATTTGGACTGTTGAATCATTCTAACCTCATCTCTGTACATAAGGTCAGCATCCGCCTTGATGAACACTTGCTACAGGTCACCCACACGTGCAAACGAAAGGCTGTTGCCTTCTCCCATCCCCCATGGTCGAGATGTATAAAAGCCCAGTGCTGTATACCCTGGGTGGCCATTTCCCTCACACAGTCACCCCACCATGTGGAACTGGTCCTGGGCTGCCTCCAGCCAGGGAGTGGTCCATTAGACTCTCTCTCCTGACTAATAAAACTCTGCCTAAACTAAAAGTCTCTCTTTCTCTCCCAATCTCCTCCTAACCTAACAGTGGTCACTCAGTAAAACATCACCCCAAGCACCTACAGAGGCCCCAACGCTAAAGGTATCCCTTCAGCTCTTAGTGCCCATGCCCCCTGCCCAGGTAGGCCTACCAGGAATGCCAGTTTAAAACTGTGACATCCTGGAGCCCATATTATGACGCCACAAGCCAAGCCACTGCCTGTGACACCAGCATCCCTATCAGGGCATTGGTTTAAGTCCTTGCTGCTCTGTTTCCCCACGGTGTTTCCTGCTCAGGTACCTGGAAAAGCAGCAACAGATGGCCCCAGTGTTTGGGTCCCTACCACCCACATGAAAGACTGCGTTGGAGGTTCAGGCTCACAGCTTCAGCCGGACCAGCCCAAGCCACTGCAGCCATTGGTAGAGTGAATTATCAGATGGCAGATCTCTCTCTTCCTCTGTGTCAATAAATCTTTTTTAAAAATACTAACACCCTAAACGCATCAGCTTTTTGGGATTTTGACTAAGCATCTATGGAAGGAAGGAGGTTTGTTCGGCCTCGTGGGTCATGGGGGCTGTTCAATCCAAAGCTGGCAGACCCACTGCTTTGGCCATCTGAAAAGGCCAGGGGACAACGGCAGGCCGCGTGCAGAGCAAGGTCACAGGCGATCCTGCATACAGACAGAGCATCCAGGCCCAACGACATTAAAAACAACATCCTTTACTCATTTTTGTTTCTTTTAAAAGTATATGAGAAAAAGAGACAGGGAAAGAGCTTCCACCTTCTGGTTCACCTTCCAAATGGCCACTACAGCTAGGGCTACGCCATGTCAAAGCCAAGAGACCAGAGCTCAATCCAGGTCTCCCAGCATGGGTGTGAGGGACCCCCATTAAGGAGCCATCCCCTGCTTCCCCATCAGGTTAAGCATCAACAAGAAGCTCGAATTGGAAGTGGAGGCGGGACTTGAACCTATGCAGCCTATATGGGTGGGAGACACCTTGACTCCTCCTCCTAACTCGGCTTTTGTAACCAACCTTCTTACAAGAAGACACTTCTGAGGGCAAGTACCAGTACGCTATAGACCAGACTCAGCTCCCACCCCCGATCACTGGGTCATGGCTCCCCTATCCCAGTACCATCTGTTATGACTTCAGGATTTACAGAGCGGAGCAGCCTCAGGAGCCACGCCTTAGCCATACTGCAGCATGCCCCCTGGCTCCAACCAGCACTCCCCTTTCTCAAACTAATTTTTATTCATGAACTGGTTAGCCCTAGACACTCTATTTCCTTGCAGACTTTTACATGGTCCATCTCCCCTCGCGTGCACCTCAGCCTGCCACCTTCTTTGGAAAGCAGGGTCTCTGCAATTAGTACAGGATGTAGAGAACAAATTGTCTTGGAAGCAGGATGTGCGATGACTGGTATCTTCACAGGAGAAGGGAGAGGGAGGTTCCAACACAGCCAGGGAAGAAGTCTGTGAGAAAATCCAGGCTGAGACAGACTCACCTACTACAAGCTCGGAGACACCCAGAGCCACCAGGATGGGCCGGAAACTAACACCTTGTGGGAAGGAGCTCCCCGAGGACAAGGTCAAGGCTGCTCGCTGCTAGTGCTCGGAATCCTAACATGTAAGCAAGTGTCTGCCCGCATGAGGTCTCTATCATATTGCACGGATGTGCAGATACTTCGGCTGCCAAGTAAGAAGTGCTGCAGGCAGGGAGGGGGCTGAGGTCTCCAGCCACACCTGTGCTGTGGCCCCACCTATAGCACACGAACACCACAGCCTTACAGCAGCAGGAAACCACAGCAGCCAGTTTTCCCCGCTGACAACTGGTACCCGTTAAGTGCACCCAACATAGCTGCCAATACACCGTCACCATGACCTTTATCTAATTTTCCTAGCATTACGATAAAGGTACTGTGACTGACAAACCTGCCTCCAGCATTCACCTGACACCTGAGATTGAAAAAGAAGGCAAGGAAATGGGCAGTACACAAACCCTGTCCCAAATTCCACTCATTTTTGCATATTCAAACAAACCCCTGCCCTCCCGAAGCCTCCAGTCCGTACAAAGAGACAGACCCAAACCCTGTGCGCAGCCCTCTCTCGGGCATTCTCCCTCTCAGAGCATGTACTTGTACTTCACTTGTCAATAAATCTCACTTCTCTGATAGCCTTTCCTTATATCTCATCGTCAAGTTCCTTCTTGTGTGGGAAACAAGAACCGGGACCCGGTCATACCACAGCACGAGGGTTTCTGTAACCTTTCCTGAATGCCACGTCCTTCGCATGCACATCAGTTCTCATGAGAAGATTACCTGGCGCGTGCTCCAGGCTCTCCCCTCTTCCCATCGTCATGAAGTGTGTCTCTTGTTCCTACTCCCCGTTTCTGCAATAGTGGATAAAGTCATGACCTGGGAGTTAGAGATAAGTCTACTTTTTCCTTTTTTTAAAAAATTTATTTATTTTTATTGCAAAGTCAGATAGAGAGGAAGATCCTCCGTCCGACAATCCACTCTCCAAGCGTCTGCCGCAACAGCCAGAGCCATGCCGATCTGAAGCCAGGAGCCTCCTATAGGTCTCCAAGGTGGGTGCAGGGTCCCAAGGCCTTGGGCTGTCCCCGACTGCCTTCCCAGGCCACAGGCAGGGAGCTGCATGGGAATCAGAGCTGCGGGGACCAGCACCGGAGCCCACGTGGGATCCTGGCACATTCAAGGCGAGGAACTTAACCACTAGGCCACTGTGCTGGGCCCTAAGTCTACATTTAAACCCTATCTCCACCACTTAAGTTTACATTTAAACCCTATCTCCACCACTTCTGATTTTTTTTAAGATTTATTTATTTTTATTGGAAAATCAGATATACAGAGAGGAAGCCGCACTGATCCAAACCCAGGAACTAGGAGCCTCCTCCAGGTCTCTCACATGCGTACAGGGTCCGAAGGCCTTGGGCCATCCTTGACTGTTTTCCCAAGCCACAAGCAGGGAGCTGGAAAGGAAGTAGAGTAGCCTGGACTCAAACCGGCACCCATATGGGATCCCAGTGCATGTAAAACAAGGATTTAGCAACTAGGCTACCACGCTGAACCCTAAGCCTACATTTAAACCCTAGCTCCACCACTTATGAAACTTGTGAAAGATGAATAATGGCCCCCAAAAAGTGTCCACACCCTGAGACTCAGCAACTGTGACTTTGGGACCTCACATGGCAAAAGGAACTCTGAGACTTGACTAACTTAATGATCAGAAATGGCCAGGAGATTCTGGAATCTCTAGACAGATGCTGTGTCATCATAAGGAGGTGGGAAAGTCAGTGCAGGCTAGAGAAAGAAGCAGAGTTCAGTGCTAGAGGAAATCAAAGATGCTACACTGCTGTCTTGTTGGAGAAGCAGGACGGGGCCAGCAGCCAGGGTAGGGAGGCAACCTCCAAAATCTACAACAGCTAAGCAAATGGATTCTTTCCACAGACCTGTTGACAGCCAGATTGTTAATCTAGTGGATGGTATTTCAGATTTGTGACTTCTAAGACAAGGAACTCACATGGGTTGGTGCCACCAGGGATGTGACCATTAATCACAGCAAAACTCTGGTTTGTTCTGACCTACAAAGTGGGAATGGGCATAGCAAATGTTTTGTAGGATGCTGGGGGACCCAAAGGGACATGACATGGGATGGGAAGGCCAGTGTCCCAGGCTGGACTCCAGCAGGCTTCCTGTGGACAGGGTACTGACACCACACTAAAGGACTGACAGGGCACAGCCAGTGACTCCTTACTGCTGCAAAGGCCTCGGTGGTCCTTGGTGCCCACAGCCTGACTCTCCTGAGGGCCAACAGACCAATTCGAGCTTCAGAAGACTGTGACCATAGGTCACCGCGTGCCCCATGGATAGCCCTGGGAGGTCTGGGTCCCCTTAGGGTTAATGATCTGCCTGGGCAGGAGCTACAGGCAGCAGGGCCTCTTACAGGACAGACCTAACATAGGCGAGCAGGGCAAGGCAGCAGGAAGTGGTGGCCAAGCAAGCCATCGACTGTCACTCTGGGACATGGGGACAAACGTATTTAGCTTTCAGATTTCAGCTTCCTCTCCTCTGCTAAGAAGTCCCCTTCTGTTTCTCTCTGTCCTTTGGGGCATCTGGCAGCCAGATTCTGGGGTTAGGAGTGCTCTTATTTGTATTCTCATGTATAGAACAGCCTAGCCAGCAGTTCCAAAGTCCTGAAAGCGGCTCCCGGGGCCCGCCTGAAAGTCTTCCAACTGGCCCCAAGGATGGAGAGCACACAGAAAAGTGTGGTGGGCGGTGGGTAGGGAGGGAAAGGAGAGGTTCCAGAGGGCAAAACTAAATGTAGATACATAACCAAGAGCAGCGTCCAGAGCCCCTAGCTGCCCAGGGGCCGTGTCCCCACCTTGTACGTATCTGTGCTGGATGGAGCCTGAAGAGATGGGACAGTAGAGGCAGGTGTGGCCGTTCCTGAGTGGCCCCCTTACCGAAGAGGACACAGGTCTAGCTCTAGTGTACGACAGAGACCAAAGCAAGTGAGCTCCATGGTGACAGTGAGACAGGTTGGGAAGGCATCAGATTCGCAGAAAGAGCCACCAGGAGAAGTGCTTTGGATAAAACACACCAGTGGGAAGTGGTCCTTCCAGGGTACAGGCTGGGAGGAAGCATCACCCACTGCACCACCATCAGCATAAAACTCACACATGGGGCCAGCACTGGGGCACAGCCAGTTCAATCACTGTGATGCTGGCATCCCATATGAATGCCAGTTCCAAGTGCAGGCTGTTCTGCTTCTGATCTAGCTCCCTGCTAATGTATCTGGGAAAGCAGCAGAGAATGACCTGGCACTTGGACCCCTGCCACTCTTGTAGGGGGACCTGGACAGGCCCAGGCAAGCCCTAGCTGTTGCAGACAGTTGGGCAATGAACCAAGGAATGGAAAACTGTGTGTGAGTGAGAGGGATAAATAAACAAGTCTTTAAAAAATAACCCACAAATACGATCATGCTATGGCAGTCTCCTAACTCTGTTGAGTGAGCTCCCAGCAACAAGAACGTCTAAACTCAGAGCTGGCCACCTGCCGGACCGACCCAGTACTCCCAACTCCTTCCACCCTCCAGAGGCACGGCCATCACCCAGTGTGCCACTCCAGAAACAGACCTCTGGCTGCGCTGGTTCTTGTGCCTCCCCCTCATCCCTTGGTGATACTCCACTCAGGTTCAAAGCTGTATGTTGTTCCCCACCTTGGGGACAACCAATGCCCTCTTCTGGGCTTCCACCAAAGCCTTCAGCACTTCCTGTGAGGCAGGCAGGGTGCTTAGGGCAGGATCTGTAAGCTCTCACTGACTGCTCCCCACAGCGCTCTGGGGAGCCTGACTTTATGGGAGAGGAGATCTGGCACAGAGCAGTGAAGAAGCCTTCAGGTTGCACAGCACCTGGGGTTCAATGCCAAACCAGCTGACTGTGGACCTCTACTGTTCCTGTCTTGGTGTACTATGTATGCTCATAGGGTGGAAATTGATGCCTGGTCTGCTGGGGGTCCCAAAGATGCTGCTCCTCAGTCAGGGACCTCAATGGCCATCTGGTTTCCCAAGCCAGACCTTGTATGTCTTCTCCTATAGGCTCAGCACCAGTTTCTGCAGTGTTGGTCAAAAACCCATGGCTCAGGGGCACACCCAGCCCTGGGTCTCTCAACAACCCTCCTCCACCTGTTTTAGGTGCTTATCTTTGGATCCCAACCCAGTGTCTGGGACATTGGACGAAGCCAATACATGAAGGCACTTCAAGCAGTTCAAGCAAGGACTGGCACTGTGAAGTGGCCAACTGTGATACTGGCATCCCCTCTCAGAGTACCAGTTCCAACACAGATTCCTAGTAACATGCTTAGGAAAGCAGTGGAAGAGGGCTCAAGTGATTGGGCTCCTGACATCCACGTGGAAAACTTGGAAGAAATTTCTGGATCTTGGCTTCAGCCTGGCCCAGTCCCAGCCATGGTGGCCATTTGGGGATTTAGGGAGTGAATTAGCAGATGAAAAATCTTTCACTCTGTTTCTTCTCCTCATTTACTCTTTCAAATAAGTTAATAACCTTTAAAAATTATGGAAAACGGCACCAGAAGATAACTCTAAGCTGGTGCAAACAAAGAATGAAATCCATGCCACTTTTCATCAACTTTCTGAAGCTCTCTCATATGCATGGATTTCAAATATATATATATATTGCATCACAATCAATATCTTTAATTCCTTGTTTCCTGGAAGGTTTGGCAGCACCCTTGCGTGTTCGAGGGCGATACTTCTTACTATCTTTGTGAGAACGTAGATCAAGGGAAAAAGCATACATCTCGCAGAAAAACTGTGGCCACCCTGATATTCTAGTTTTTATTTTATAGTCCTATTTTTTTGTGTGTGTCAGACACAAGCAGGGGATGCAATTAATCACCCAGCCCCATCACTGCTATCTTCTAAACAGTTCTCAAATCCACCCACTTCTTCCCATCACTAACACTACTGCTGGCATTCAGCCCCCAGTCTCTTGCTGGTTTACAGCTGCCTGCTAAGTGACCTGTTGCTTGTGTGTCTGACTCCTTGGGATGCTTGTTCTCACACAGGGCTGATCTGCTCAGTTCTCTAAATCCCTGCAAAGGCCCCCAAGATCCTTCTAACCCAAGGCCAAATCCACTGACCTGACTTCTGAGATCCCGTCTCACCTGCACTGCCTACCCTCCCCTGCTATGCCGTGTGCTTATCCAGACTGAGTTTTAGATCATGGTCTCCTACAGCTTCTAGTCTTTAGCCTGGCCTGTCCCCTCTGCTGGCCTTTCTCTTAGCCGGGCCAGTCCCCTCCACCTGCCTCTCTTTTAGCCGGTACAGTTCCCTCATCCGGCCTCCCTCTTAGCTGGGCCTGTCCCCTCTGCCAGCCTCCCTCATCTCCTCTTTACGAACTGATGGCTGCCTAAATTTAGAAAGGCTCTTCCCTGGCCTTCCAAACCCTTAGCTCCCCCTGAGCGGGCCTTTCTTCCACTCATTGGCTTGACTAATGGGTAGCCTTGACGGGTGTTAGCAATGCTGTAATCGCACAGTGTATCACCTGCTGCCACGTCACCTTGCGAAGTCTCCCACTAGCATAGCATTTCCCCTCCTCAGTGATGCTGGGTGTGGCTAGGGAGACTGCTTTATGAATGGAATGCCTGTAACATGCATGAGCAGAGGCTTTGTGTGTGTTGTACAGCTTAGGTCTCTCATGCTTGTCAGCTGCCTTTAGAAGAATATAAGAGGTCTAGAAAAGCTAACAGAAAATACATATTTTTTTAAAAATCCATGGCTGTCAAACATTTTTTGCACCAAAATAAAATTATCATTTAATTCCATTTTCCATGAACTTTTTGAAATTTCCATGTATGTACAGAACAAGATCTATGAAGCAGATTGGAGTTCAACCTGCAGTGCCACACAGACTCCTCCCCCTCTGTGAGAAAGATACAGCAGCAGGAAAAGGAGTGCCTACAGATGTTCTGGCAAACCATTAGGAATTTGGACTCCAGCATTTTACTAAAAGAGACACTTGATCATGAGAATGTAATGAAGGTGAGAACAAATTCCCACCCCAAACGTCAAGCAAAGGACTAGCACAGCGTTCCAGCGTTCAGCGCACAGCTTAGTAACTACCGGTGGCCGGGTGCGTGACAGACTGAAGGCGTGCTGGAGGTTCACAGCTCGGCCTTGCTAGCTTGCACATGAACTCCTTAGAGGCAGGAATGGCGACTGATTACTCTCCACAGAACCTAATGAGCCCACTCTCTGCAGTGAGCTCTTGGCAGACAGTCAACAAATATTTGTTTGAAATCAGATACTCTGAATATTGAGGGCTGGCTTGGGAACTCACCTGTAATTGATGACAATGTGTCCATGGGCAAAAGCACTGTGTGTGCCAAAAAAACTTGCAAATGAACTTTGGGAGACTCACCTGTTCGCTCCCGGGTTCAGGGATTGCCAGTTTTGTGGAAATCCACAACTGAACACATGTGCTCCACTTTGCAATCTGGGAGAAACTGAGAAACTGCTTCCAAACCCAAGACATTCAGCCTGCAAAAAATTCACTTTCCGCCTACACAGACATGGTCGGCACAGGTTGGCTTTCAGGTTCCAACAATACAATACTAGACTTTGCAGAGCCCATTGTTGGTCTAATTGCTTTCTGTCTGCTTACAATGGATGCCTATTCTTATCATCTAATCAGAAGGAAGTAAAGATGCTTCTCTTCCAAGCCCAGCCCCAAATCCACTTTCTAGACACGGATGCAAGAAAGCTCAACCTCCTCAACAGAAAAAAAAAAATTTTATTTTTCTAAATAAATCTGTGACATTTAAGATAAACACAGTGGGCTGCTCTACAGTTATAAGGAAACATCCCCCTTTAGAATTCCTGATTTTGAATGGTACTGGGAGCTTACCATGACTCACAGATCTGAGCTGAGTTTCGTTTTATTGCAGGCCAGAAGCATGCCAGTTGGAATCCCAGTGATCTGACATGGCTATGATGAACCTTCACTCTAGGACTCTGGAATGCTCTCTGAGGCTTAGGCACAAGTGTCATCAACTTGCCATCAACAGGATTTACTGATCACTCCCACTTCATTCATTCAACTTATTTTTTAGCATCATTTGACAAAGGGAGCCTGGCAAGAAATAAGTTCTTTTCAGACACTGATGAGCCATGAAGAAAATGAGACCGTGGCATACTGTGAGTGATGATAGGCTGCACACTGCTAGGTGTCCGGATGGAGAGAGATGGGTGTTCTGGGACCAGATACCCAAGAGTCAGTCATGAAAGATTCAGCCAAGAACACTCTAGACGGTGGAAAGGGCTAATGCAAAGGGCCTGGGGTAGAAACACGCTTGGCATGTTAACTAGAATCAGCAGCTGGGGTAGTGTGACAAAGGAGCAGTGATGAAGAACCCCACCACAGAAAGCCCTGGCAGCAAAGGGGGTGAAAGCCAGAGTGAGCCAATTTAGATGTTTGAAAGGACCACTGGCCTTGTGCTGCCTTGGGGTGGGCTGAGGCAGCAAGAGCAGAAGCAGGGAAGCAGGCAGCTGCAGAAGCCACAGGCCCCACTAGAGGCCCCATGTCCTCAACCTCTGCCCATCTTCCTGAGCTCACTGAAGCACACAGCATCCCCACGTCCCTCGCAAGAGCTGGTTACATTCTCATTCATTCTCTCTCTCTCTCTCTCTCAGAGCCACACTGCCTCTTCTGGAAGATTCTTCTGTCTCTCTAATTCCTCCTTGAAGCCCAGGCCATCAGCTGACACCACTGACAGCTTACTTTGCCACAGTCCGCTAAGAGCACCCACTCGTCCACCTGCCTGCATTTCTGGAGCTCAAATGTATCACTGTCTTTAGCCTTGCTCCATCACCTTGAGGTACCTGCTGATGGTCTGACAGGCACCCCAGTTCCCTGATCCTTCTCTGCCCTGCGCCCTCCAGCAGTGGCATAACCATGCGCTAGCCCTTGACATCACCAATGTTCAGCACCACCAGCAGCCACCCTTCTCCAGTCACTACGCTCTTTCCAATCCCTCAGTCACGGTCTCCACCACACTGAAGCTTCCACCCGCTCACATGCCAAGGGCTCCTGTCTGCATTCCCTGCCCTGCGCAGAGCCCAGGCATCTACTGCTGCACGTGCCAATGGCTCCAGCCTCCGCATCAGCTCCCAGGCCCATCCCTTCCTCCACTGATGTATCTGCCCTAACCCTGGTGTTGGGGAAACTTCTCCCTCACTCTAAAACCATGTCCCTAAAGTCGTACTTGGCTTGAGAGAAGCCAAACTAGGCTTGCCTGCTCTCAGCCCAAAGGAGGACTACCATCCTCAGCCAGGCTCCCAGGCTGCCCAGCAATGACTACCCACCAGGAGCCCTCACAAAGTTCCCACAGAATGCACGTTATGGAAACACTGCATGGTTTTGACACATTTTTTGCACCAAAAAGTAGTTTCCTTTAATTTCATTTTCTGTGAACTTATTGAAATACTCTCATATTTCTCTATCCTCTGTTCTTTCTCCCCAGTCTTCCATGTCATTCCTGTCCCTCTCTTTTTGTCTCTTTAACTTCAGGGCTTTCCTACCCACCCCCCCACCACTCTCTCTGGTCCAAAGTCACTGCATAAAGGAGACCTGAGCGAGGGCCTGGTCCCTCCATTGCCCTCCTGCTACTAAGCATGCATTCCCTCTGCTGCTGTGTGGGCCCAGACTCAGTCTGTGCACCTGGCCACCTGTACCTTCGAGTGCTCAGAGACGGTCATCCACCGGCCTCTCTACTCCCTGCCGCAGCATCGGCCGTTTCCCTTCCTCCACCTGCACAGACACAGCTGCTTCACGCATGTTTTAAAAAGAAAAAAGCAGCACACCCTCCTTGCATCTGCTATTCCCTGCCTTCCTCAGGGCAGCCCCTCTAAGGAGTCTTCCTTGCCATCTGTCCTCCCCATTGTCTCTTGGGGCTTAAGCCTCACTCCAAACTAGGGCCACAGTCACGGCCCCCTGTCATCATTTTCTAAGTTCAACAAATCAGTTCCGTTGGCTCCCTTCCTCCTCTGATCTCAAGTGCCACCTAAACTCCACCATCATGCCTGAGTCACAGCAGGGGCTCGGAAACCTCTTACGAACTCCAGACCTGAGATCATCCACTCAGGGTCATTGGCTATCCATGGCAATCTAATTACAACCAGCATCACCAGCCTTGTTGAACAGACTTCCCACCTTTAGCACCACAAACACAGCCCAAGGGACGCGATGTCATCCCCCAGGGACCTAAAGGACCACTACAAGGCTGCTTGGTGAGTCGGAGAGGATAAAACATCGTTCCTGATCGTTGCATTTCTTAAACTCCGGTCTCGGGCAGGTGACAAGAAGAAAATGATCCTACCCAATTACAATTATTCATGAGAATGTTCACGACCCTGCTTTTCTTTTGTCTGCCAGCCGCTCTGACGGAAGCAGCCCAGTGAGGAAGCAGAGCGCAAGGCGAGAGCAATTGCTCCTCTTGCCGAAGCTCCAATTGCGATTTCCTCCATGAACTCTTAATTAATTCCATCCCCAGGTCTTAGGTTTGTTTCCTGAACCTCCTGCTTCGATGAGATTCCCCCCTTTCTCCTCCATGTATCTTGGCTTCCCCACCCCTTCTGTTCCCAGGATCTCTTTCCATCCTAAACTGCCCCCTGCTTTCACCACGCTGCACCTGCCTGGCTCTTTCTTCTTTGCCACCTTCGAGAGCTGAAGGCAGCTAACTGACAGACACCGTTAGGGTTTTTTTTCCCTTCCTGCCTGAGCCGCAGCCCCGCACTCCTGCTATCCTCCCGGCTTCTACCGAGTGCTGGGTTGCCATGGCAACAGCGGATCCAACCAGGCTGGTCCCAGCCACACTAGGAACTGCCACGGAGAGAAAGCTGTTCATTCCAAGTCGCCCCTGAGCCTAGATGGGTCATGAACACCATCATTTAAGAGCAGACAGGGCAGATTCTGTCCAGAGACTGGACTCTCTCTGGCTCGAAGGGCACAGCAGGTGATCACAAGGACAACCGTAATAAGGCTTCCAGTGAGCTAACAGAATATATGACACGATGAGGGTTCATTTGAAAATTGTCAAACATCCCCAATCTTTTATCTTCTCTGAGGGAGAATCTATTTGACTCTCTGAAGTCTTGAGGAACTTTCTAGAAAGCAAATCCGCCTTGCTCTGACTTCTGCCCCTTAATGTGAGCTTCCCTGCCTGGCCCCCTCCCTCCCTCATGGCTCTCCAGGTTGCACGAGCCCCTTAATGGCCCCAGGTCCAGCGACTGACTACCAAGGGACATGGCAAGAAACATCTTGGTGAATTAATTAGGACTATGTGATGATATTTCCATCCTGGGAGAGATTGGTTCCTCTGGGTCATTGGAACAGATCTTTAAAAGTAGGGTAACAAGTGTTTAGCCACATGGCGCTTTCCCAGAATGTGAGGTGGTGAAGAATTCAGGAAATACCTTTGCAGTGAGAGACACCAGCCGCAGTGAGGGTCTCCTCCCGCTAAGCACTCCGAGCAGGATTTTCGTTTGCTGCAGTTTGCAACAGGAATTCTCCTCACCTAGAAATAAAGGGAATAGCTCAGAAGGAGTCACAAGCCACACCAGAAAACCAACAGCACCTTATCTGATGAAGAACACATTATCAACTTGAACTTGGAATGTCTTCGGAAGGGCAGGTCTGAAGTCCTAGGGTAGGAAGTAATTATATGAGAATCCCCTGGGGGTGCTTTTAAAAGTCCATGCAGGGGTTGGGGTTGTGGCATAGTAGGATGAACCATCGCTGGTGACACTAGCATCCCATTTTGGAGCATCAGTTGAGAAGGTTTCAACTGTTTCACTTCTTTAAAAAATTTTTTTATTTATTTCTTTGAAAGGAAGAGTTGAGAGAGACAGAGAGAGATCTTCTAAGTACTGGTTCACTTCCCAAATGACTGTAATGGCCAGAGCTAAGCCAGTCTGAAACCAGGAATTAGAAGCTTCTTCTGGGTCTCCCATGAGGGTGCAAACTCAAGCACTGAGCCAGCTTCCACTACTTTTCCAGCACTATTAGCAGGGGGCTGGATCAGGAGCAGCCAGGATTCAAACCTGTATGGGATGCCTGAGCTGCAAGTGGTGGCTTAACCAACTATGTCACGAATTTGGCCCTCAACTGTTCCACATCCAATCCAGCACCTTGCTAATGCACCGGGGAGGGCAGCACAAGATGGCCCAAGTGCTTGGACCACTGCATGCATGTGGGAGACTCAGAAGGAGTCCCAGGCTCATGGCTTTGGCCTGGTCCAACCTTGGATGTTGTTGAGTAGTAAATCAGTAAATTTGAGGAATAAATCAGTCAATAAAAGATCACTTTCTCTTTCTTGCTCTCTGTCATTCTGTACTTCAAATAAATTCAGTAAATCTCTTTTTAAGAAAAAAAAAAGTAGTTCTTATATTCGACCCTCTGTACAAGAGTTCTGTGGATTCAACCAAATGTGGATTGAAACTATTCAGGAAAAATAACTATGTCTCTATTGAACATGCACATTTTTTTCTTGTAGAAATTTCCTAAACAACATAATATAAACCTAAGTTCCATGGCATTTACACTGTATTAAACATTATAACTAATCATGAGATGACTTACTGAATAGCGAAGGATGTGCGTAGGTTCTGTGGGAACTCAAAGCCATTTCCCATAAGAGACATGAGCACATGGACTCTGGGACCTGGGAAGAGTCCTGGAGCCAGTCCCACAGGGACAGGAAGGTATAAGTATAATCACAGAGTCTTGATGAGGACTCACTAAGTCCTGGAGTGGGGCCTGTCAATCTGTATTGTTAGGGTCTGACTACAGTCAGACTTGCTGATTCACTTCCTTAGGGATCACGATCAGATCACTTGGGTGGCACATGGAGACGGGCAGCGTGTGGTCAGTGGCACCTGGTGACAGCAAAAGCCTCTGCCTCAGAGGTGTGAGGATGAGGTTGGCATTGGATATGGAAATGAGGGGGCTGGGGATGGGGCAGCTCACTCCCTGCAGCTCCTGCCTCACTCACTCCTCTCCACTGGGGTTGCAGAGAAGAGAAACAGCCCCTGGAGCAGCGTGTTCCAGGTGTCAGGGCAGGCAGCTATGCTGGGCAGAGTGTGGGCATGGACACAGTCGGTCAGAGCTTGGAGCCGGGCCACAGGAGGCAGAGAGAAGCCAAGTATCCCATGGTGCATTTCCCATAGGCAAAAACACACAGTTGGGGTGGAGGGAGGGAAGGGGAAACGAGGAAACACGTGAAACCCGCTGTGCTAGGAAGTTGTGTGTGCATGCTAGAAAGGCCAGAGATAGGAAGGGTTCTATAAAGTTCTTTAGGTTCTTGGGTGATTTCATGAAATATGTGCCTTTCCATGTCACAGTCCCAGATGCTGCTGACAGTTTCTGCTGGCCAACTACCCAGTCTGGGCCAGAAGGAACCCAGAATGGGGCTATTCCCCATGTTTTTTAACCCATCTTTTAAAAAAAAGATTTACTTATTTTTATTAGAAAGGCAGATTTACAGAAAGAAGGCGAAACAGAGAGAAAGAGCTTCTGTCCACTGGTTCACTCCCCAAGTGGCCTCAACAAGCAGAGCTGAAGCGATCTGAAACCAGGAGCTTCTTCCAGGTCTCCCACATGCGTGCAGTGTCCCAAGGCTTTGGGCTGTCCTTGACTGCTTTACCAGGCCACAAGCAGGGAGCTGGATGGGAAGCAGGGTCACTGGGATTAGAATCGGTGCCCATATGGGATCCCAATGCACCTGAGGCAAAAATTCAACTTGGAGCCATCACACTGGGTCCACAACACATCTTTTTAAGATGGAGGAATTTTTGGTGTCACATGTTCTCACTTCTCCATTCTCAGTGATGACGGTCCAGCTGGTATCGTGGGGGTTACTGTGATACGGTAGAGGTGATTGCACATACTGGCACATACCAATGGCTCAATCAACATTGCTTCCTGCTGCTATTTGAGCGAAGCCTTCTGTGGTCCAGCAAATGTGAAATCTTACACTAAATAGATTTCCTAAGCACAAAGGCTTCTGAGGGTATTGGACCAATGTTGATCACCACTCGGGAGGGGTACAGTAACAAACGCTATTCTGGTAGAATATGAGTTTCCAGAACATTTTTTGAAAATTCTTGCTCGATGCATTTAAACGCACAAGCAGAACTTTATGTAAAAGAGAAGAACACCATAAATACTTCATTGGACTTGCTCTCTAATAGCACACTGTACTGAGTATGTCACCTCAGTGCATATATCTCCATGTGATTATTTTTAATGGCCACACACACCATCTGATGGATATCCTGTGGCTGATTAATTTGGCTGTTAACTCCCTCCCCAAGGGTGTAGGAAAGGCCTTTTCTTGGTTCTTGCCTCTCTAGGGGTTATTTTCGCTGAACCAGAGTCAACTAATGGGCTCTGTAGCAGTAATCCTAAACAAGGAGGGTAGGAAGCACAGGTGTCAGATCCCTAGCAGAATTCTACCTCCACACTTCAGGTTCTGAATGATACCAGAATCCTGTATCCTCCAGAAAGTGCGGGCCTGTCCACTGCTGGTGGCCTGTACAGTGGCTCCCAGTCTAGAGGCCGGGCTTTCTGGAGCCTAGGAAAGGGGAGTTTGGAGCTATCTTTGCAACATTTAACCCAGTGGGATGGAAAAACACAGAGCTGAAGCAAGCCTTCAAGCATCTGGGCCTTGAGGCTGGAATTTTATCAGCTCCCAGCGGCAACGCAGTCAGCAGTCTGACTGGCAGTTTTGAGATGGCCTTGATAAACACAGCCTGGGAATGGGAACTGTTACTTCATACGTTCAGTTTGCTGAGTAGACCCCCCACTCCCACAAAACAAGAAATCTTTCAAATATGTGCTCCCCAGGGAAGAAACACAAAGGGTAAGTGTCTGGATGGCGAAGCATGCTGGCAGAGATTCTACATGGTGAAGAGTGGTGGACAAGCAGAGTGCAAGCCAATGGTCTAAACCATCTCAAGGTGGTCATTTTGATACAAACAACTTTCCACTAGGCAAAGAACAAGATGGCTTCTGAAGAATGCCACAAGGACACAGTGCTTGCATACCCATTCTGTGACTCAAAACTCACAGCTCACAGGCACTGTTCTCTTTAGCACTAAGGGATCAATGCAAACTGGTAGTAAGCATGGGGTATCTGCCACATCCATTACGCGACTATTGACGTTTCAATGAATCTTCGTATCTTATATGTTCATACTCTCATGGCTCAACACATCACCGAGATCAAGAACACCCTGTCTAGTTTTTACAAATTTGAGATTTGACCTTTGGGATCAGGGAAGAGTTGGAGTCCCACTCCTGATCTATGTATATTTCTTCAGGCAAGTACTTTAACTTCTTCAAATCTCAGATTCTTCCCATGTAAAATATGTGTACCCTTATCTTCTATATTAACATAATTCATCAGCACTGGCTTATTACACTTACAAGTGCGTGTTGCGTGTCTGTATGTGTGTCTAAGCACACACCTAAGGCAGCAAGGAAGACCACACAAAGGACAGCACGGCGTCAGCTGGGACCCTGCAAACATTCACTCCCTTTCCTTTCATCTTTGGAAATGAAGACAATGCAAAAAGATCCAATGTTTATTTCAGCAAGTAGAATTGAGAAGAAAAACAAAAACAGCCAAATAAATTACGAGACAGTAGGTGAATGCCATACATGTCTTGCCTTGTGAATGTGTATGAGACAGTGGCCTGATATTAGCCCCCAAGTCCAAAGTCAGTCCCATTGAGTATATTCATAAATGCATCGAGCCGCTCAGTTCCTGCACAATAAACGTGTAAATTCAGTTAGCTCGCCGATTATGCATCATTTGCAAAGCACACCCTCAGAAAAACTTGACACTGGAAATACAGCCAATAATACAATTGTCTAAATAGGTAATATTTCTTGCTTACTTACTGACAGTAGGTGAGATTTTTAATTCCATGCCTGTGAACCGCAGCGGAGCCTCTTGAAGCCTGCAGCTGTGTTTAAACTCAGTAGTTCAAAGTAAAAGCTTCGTTTCCAGATAATGACATCAATTAAACAATTTTGATTCAGAAGTCAGAAGCAATAACCAGGATTGCTACCTACCTCTTTGCCGGCTGTTAGATAGATGTACATGTTCTTCACAGGATCAGGAACCAGCTTGTAGAAAACAGGAGTTTCTTCTTTAATTTCATAGATAACCTCAGGACAATTTGAAGTCAAATTATCACCAAGAACAACCTATTAAAACAGAGAGGGAGGGAGAGATCATTTCTATTACCTGCTTGGAATCATAGGGTAGCCAAGCTTGCCAATCCACCCCAAGCCTCATCTTGTCCTTATTCAGTATATAGACTGGCCAAGGGACCACGTTCCTTGATCATCCTCTCATTAGTCCTCAATAAGGCAGATGACAACAGTAGAGAATCAGGGCTTTTGGAGGAGGCAAAGTTATCCAAATTCAACACACACAAAAGCCACTCTTGGGGTGGACATCTAGTACAGCAGCTTAAGTTGCTGCCTGGGATGCCTGCTTCACGTGCACAGGGAGTGCTACTGCGAGTTCTGGTACTCCACTTCTGATCCAGCTTCCTGTCAACATGCAGGGAACTAGAAGATAACGACTCAAGTACCCTAGATCTCTGCCACCCACTGGATGGAGTTCTACGCTCCTTGCTTTGGTTTGGTCCAGCCCTGACTATTGCGGGCGTTTGGAGAGTGAACCAGCAGGTGAAGATCTTCTATCTCTGCATCTACCTTTTAAATAAAGTGAACATAAATTACTTAGCCAGAAGAGACAGCTTTGCTAGTACTACGCCAAGAGTGACCTTGAAGTTGCTCCCAACATAAATTTGCACAAATTTCTCTAATTTTCCTACAAGGTCTGACCTTACTATGCCTTTTAAAGTAACCAAAACAACTTATAGAAATAAACAAGCAGGCATTTGCTTACATATGAAGCATGAGCAAGTATGATCAATACTGAGTGACTTTGAGACTGAATGTATCTGACTTTTTACTTATCTTCAGTCCATGAGTATCTACTAACTTTCATCATCTACCAGGTACTGTTTTAGGTATTTGGAAAACATCAAAAAACAAAACTGAGTGGCAGGGAGTACGGGGCAGGGTGAAGAGGGGCAGGAATTCAGCCCTTGTAGAACTTACATTCATGCATGTGTGCGTGTGTGTGAGTATGAGTGTGTGCATGTGCATGGCAGGCAATAAAAATAAAAGAGTGAACCACAGAAAACACTAGAAGGTGCTGAGTACAATAGGTCGAAGTAAAGCAAGGAAAGAAGGTGGTGACTGCATAGTGAAGACAGGCCTCATTGGAAGGTGACATGACTTAGAAACTTACAGGAGGCATTTAGGTACCTGAACTGGGCATAGTCTTCAGAGAGGCCCTGCTGGTGCAAGGGCCTTCAAAATAGTAGGAAGTCGGTGTGAACAGAGCAGAGTGAGGTGGGCAAAGGGGCAGTGAGATTCTAGGGGAAGGATAAAACAGGGTCTGGTTGGCTGGTGCCAAAGAATCACCTTTGACTCCAAATGAGAGAGGAGGGCCCATTGAGTAAAAATGATGGGAAGGCAGAGATGGTAGCGTGGTTGTGATGCCAGGCAAGACAGTGCGACCATAATCTGGGAACAATACAAGGCTGGCTTGGGCTTCCACTTGCTTTCTGCGCACACACACATGCACACACACACACACACACCCTAATACCACCTGTACCTGTATGACTTTAAACTAGTAACTTACTTCAACCTTCTTGGGCCTTAACTTTCTGATCTCTAGCAGGAGGACTGCAAGGGTAACCTGGTTTGGGATCCTGGCTGCTGGCTTCAGCCCCCAGTTAGAGACCACAGCAGGTATCTAGGAATTGAACCAGAGAGTAGGAGTTCTGTCTCTCTTTCTTTCTCTCTCCAACAAGTAAAATGGAATTTAATTTTAAAGTATTCAGAAAACCTGCACCTGTTACTGAACCTGTATGGTTCTTGGAAACAACTGAGTGGAGCCAAGAATGCCTTCCTTCTATTCCTATTTTGTAAAGATCAAACAAGAATTATGAAAGCGCCTCAGCACAGAACCAGCCCTCGGAGGATGACAATCCATACTGCCGGCTCTTTTCGGGCAGCAGCCATATCTTCATCATCTTTGATTCCTTCTCTGGACCCAACACAACACTTTGAAGTGTTCACCGGTTTGAACACATCCAGGTAGATGATCTATATTCACATCTCGACTACCGTGGACATCAGTTACATGAGCCCGCAAAGAAAAACCAGCACCTGTGAGTCTTTTCAGACCATCTGCTTTCATGTATCTACTGATCAATAATATGCCCGTACCCATGTTTCCTGACAGTAATCAGATATTTGCTGTTGAACTAAAGCTCCCTGGCAGTTTGGCACAGAGGATTTTTCTCCCCCCACCCCCAAACATCTGGATTCTCGGCCTGAGTCTGGTTTTGCCCTATGAGCTCTTCCATCATCTGCTGGGCTCACGCAGGGGCCCTGAATTGAGCATCAAATTCATAATAAAGCTGCAAAAGTCATCTTACTAACCAGCTGCATCACACACCATCATTGTAAACACAAGGATTAGGTCCCAAGACAGGCAGCAACAGTCTGTGCCCCTCCTTTGTGTTGCTGCTGCTGCTGCTTAATTATTTGAATGTCAGACTTCCAGAGGATGAGATTTTCCATCTGCTAGCTCATTCCCCAAATGGCCACAACGGCAGCATTGGGTCAGTCCAAAGTCGGGAGTCACAGGTCTCCCATGTGGGTGCAGGGACCCAAGCACTGCTGCCGACTTCCACTGCTCCTTGCACATTAGCAGGGAGCTAGAGCAGAAGTGGAGCACAGTAGGAACATAACCCATGTCTATATGGGATGCCAATGTTGCAGCTGGCAGCTTAACCTGCCCCAAGTGCCAGCCCCTCTTTGTATGATAACTATAGCTACACCATGCAACATGGTAGCCTCTAGCCACATACGGCTATTTAAGTTTAAATTAAACTCAAAATTCAGTTCCTCTATCACAGTAGCCATACTGCAGGTGTTCACTGGCCACAGCTACAGACACAGAGCACGTCCATCATCAGAGAAAGTTCTAGAGGACAGGGCTACCCTATGGAAACCTGACTGGAGGGTACCATTAGATAAGGCACTGAACAAGGTGTGGGCTTGCCGGATCTGAGTCACTGCTTTGTCAATCAGCTGCGGCTCACACAGCTCATAGGCTCTTGAAAGTGGTGTATGAAAAAGAGGAACAGAAAGTGGACTTAAAATGCAAAGCTTGATGGATGCTGCTGCCCAGGGAGGTCTCTTCTGGAACTCATCACATCAAAAGTCTCCTTCACCAGCACTGCTTAGGATGTATTTGCAACAACACAGTTGAACCTGAACCTAACTAAATTCATTAGTGCGAACTGCCACGTGGCAGGTGGAAGAAGCAGAGTAGTGCCACAGGTTGAATGATACAATAAGGAAGCAAAAAGCCAAATCCATCATGTGATACAAAGGATGTGGTTTTTAAGAGTCCCTGGCAGAGAAAAGCAAGGAGTTTGCTCTAAGGGACAGAGAACAGCCCACTGTGGTCTGAGGGCTCTGTTTTATTTGGAGAAAATCATTTTTAAAACATGTTTGCGTCAATAGGGAGAAAATGTAGCTAAAGGGACGAACTAGGGACTAACTAAGGAATGACTTAACTTTTGTTGGATATGATAATGGCATTATGATTACAGGTACTACGATTTTAAGACCATTGTCTTTGAGAGATGCAAAATGGACAGCATTGGGGAAAATGACACAGTATCTGGGATTTGCTTGAAAATAAGGAAGTTGATCCAAAAAGAATCAAAACAAAACCCCCACCAAATGTCCACTGTCAGTCAATTAGCTTTCATGGGTGCCTTACTGTATTCCCTGGCACCACTGACTTACCAACTTGACCACTTGGAGTTGAGGCACCAGCATTCTCTCAGAAGTCTAAATTAGGGCACAGAAGCACTTTCCTCCCTAATTTACCAAAGTGGACCAAGGCCTAGGGTTTATCAGGTCCCTGAACAAGCTCCTCTGTGTGGAGCTTGTCCACTGCAGGTTGCCTTGCTAACTACAGATGCTACATATGAACTTAACATTTCATCCATGGTGCATTTGGATCTTTCTGGAAGACAACCTAGCACTTTCTATCAAAATAAAACACATACACAGCCCTGGACCCTGCAGCTCATCATGTACACACAAATGTCATACTTGCATAGGCACTGTGGCACCCTGTGTGGCTAATAAAAGACTACAGCTGCCTAAAGGCCCAACGACGAAGGGACTGCTCAGACTAGAAAGGAAACAATGGGAAACAAAGTAATGCAAAAGTTCCTGCAATCTTACATGTTCTTTTTCAACATGTTAAAAATGTACTCATGTTGTTGGGCCCGGCGGCGTGGCCTAGTGGCTAAAGTCCTCGCCTTGAATGCCCCGGGATCCCATATGGGCGCCGGTTCTGATCCCGGCAGCTCCACTTCCCATCCGGCTCCCTGCTTGTGGCCTGGGAAAGCAGTCGAGGACAGCCCAAAGCTTTGGGACCCTGCACCCACATGGGAGACCTGGAAGAGGTTCCTGGTTCCTGGCATCGGATCGGCGCGCACCGGCCCGTTGTGGCTCACTTGGGGAGTGAACTATCGGATGGAAGATCTTCCTCTCTGTCTCTCCTCCTCTCCTCCTCTCTGTATATCCGGCTTTCCAATAATAAAAATCTTATAAAAAAAATGTACTCACATTGTTTAGCAATGCAAACACTAGTTTACATGTCTGTCTGCAACATTCTACATGGAGGATCAAGGAAGTAGATGAACATTCTCTCCGTCTCATGTGAACATAGACACACTGGGGGAGCCTCCCTGAAGCTGCCATCACTGGCTGCCTAGCAAGGCAGCAATCGGTGACGTTACATGCATCCTCTTCTACATTTTGAAAAATGGCAGTGTATTACCTGTGAAGAACACATACAGTTTAAAGTGGAAAGGTGCCTGAGGATGGATGGTCCGGACTGTTTTTGTTTAGCTAGATTATGCCAGAAATGATCTCCATAACCCATAACACAGCACAAGAACACCCAGGGCCGGGGCCTGTTTCCACACTCCTCCACTTCCTATCACTAACACCCTCTTCCCACCTCACCCCAGCTCGGCCGGGGACACCCACGGAGCACTGGGACCTTATAACTACAAAACCCATACAAACATCAACAGAACAGAAAGCTGCTAAGAGGGGACCATGGGAGGCCTTACTTTCTCTGCTTGGCTTTGCTGGGCAGCCTCAGAAAATGAACATGATCCGTGCAATGATGTAGCGAGAAACAGTGAGTCACAGAAACCCAAAATGGGTTGAACTTTGCATAAGAGAAACCTTATCCAATTTTCTCTCTCTCACTCACTCGCACACTCGCATGCACACAAACACACATGCTCCTAATGCACAGTGTGGATTTTCATTTGTCGTGACCTTAATGGGCAATCACTAGGAACCTCCTCCAGGGACTCCTTCATCCTCCAAGCCTGAAACATCACTGCCTCTCAGAAGTTCTCCCTGATTGCCTACGTGTTGTGATTACCCCCACTGCCACCCTCTGCCCACCACTGTTCCCAGCAGTTGACAGGCAAGGTGGCCTTATCACAGATCCATTTCAGCTCATTTTCTGCACTTTTTTCTTTCGGACAGCAAGAGCAGGCATCTGCTTTGTTCACGTTTGCATATTCAGCACCCAGAACCGTGCCAAAAAATATTTAGTGCTCGATAAATAATTATTGAAGGAAAAACTATTAGCATGGAGGATTTCATAGGGCTCTTCAGATTCTTCTGGCTGAAACCTGTGTAGAAAACATATTTTCTCTGATGGAGGATTTCAGTTTGTGTCAACATCTTGCTTCTGTTGACATCTTCTGGAAGCTTCATGGTAGGCTACCAGTCCTGGGATTTTTTTGTTACACAAAAAAAAATCTCCCAAAGGCATAGCTAAATTTAACCGAGTGGATACTTGCACAACAGAGAGTTGAGGTACGGTTCAACACCACCCACAAGAAGGATGCCATGGTGAGGAAGACAAAAGAGGAGAAAATTTTAACAGAGAACTTTTGGGGTTTGGGTGGGTTTTTTTCTTTTCTTTTTTATAATTACCATGAGATGGAAAAGTCATGGGTATTCAAAAAAAGCTAGGATATTTGATGCCACACTTCTTTTCCTATGCCTCATTCTGTGGAAGCTAACAAGTCGAAGGGCAAACAAGCCAATTCTCTCATTTATTTGTTTTGTTCTATAAACAGTTTCCAAGAAACACTGTGAAGGAGGCTGAAATCGCATGTGCACATAGACACACAGAACACAAGATAATTATCTAATAGCATTCAATGTGCCTCACTAGTTAGCAGTAATAAAGATGAAATATAAAGATTAAAGCAAATTTCCCTTTTGTTTCCAATCGCCGTATTTCAATGGAAGTAATAGGAGAAGCACATGGCATGGAGCAGAGGCGCCAGGTGTGTGCACTGCAGGCAGCTACAGCTCCAAATTGGGAGACTCTTACGAGCCCACAAATGGGAATGAATGGGGGTGTGAACCTGACATAGGTTTTACATGACATTCTTTTCGTTTTCTTTCTAATTCTTCATCATCTCATTACTTGAGAGGCAGAGACACAGAACTCTCATTTATCGGTTCACTCCCCAGTTGCCCACGACAGCCAAGTGGGGCCAGCAAGTGGGAACTCAAGCCAGGTCCCTCATGTGGGTGGCAGAGGCCCAATTCCATGAGCCACTAGCAGCTCTTTCCCAGTAGTGTTGTCATGGGAAGCTAGAACTGGGAGCAGAACTGAGACCTTGAACCCAGAAACTCTGACCTGGGGTGGAGTGTCCCAAATGGTCAAACTGGGCTAAACCAACCAGCAGCCAGATGGCTGCCCTCCACAGTGCACTTAAAAACCAACCAAGGAACTCATTCCCAAGTGGCACATGGCTGCTATTTTCCTTTTCTAGTCCTTTATTGCCTACTTAACCATCCTTAGCATCACCAGCTTCTGGCCCCAGGTCCTGTCTTGGGCTCCCCGAAGCCTCCTTTTTTCTTTTTTCTTTGTTTGTTTGTTTGTTTGTTTACTTGAGAGACAGAGAGAGAGAGTGCACATGAGCAGATCAATCTCCAAATGCCAGCAAGAGCTGTGGCTGGACCAGGAGCCAGGAACTCAACCCAGGTTTCCTCCAGGGTGGCAAGAACCCAACTGCCCCAGCCAATAGCTGCTGCCTCCCAGGGTCTGCATGCACAGGAAGCAGGAGCTGGGTAATGAACCTAGGCACTCTCATGTGGAACACAGGTGTTCCTAGCCGGTCTCTTAAATCCTAGACCATATGCCTTCCCTTTTTCCCTATTCGAACACTCCCTGAAAGTATAAATAGAGCTCATCCTTCTAAAAGAGTTTAAATTTCTTTTTCTCTGATGTTCACTCAAAGCTTTCATAAGCAGAGTCAGGGCTGACTCTTCAGGTGCTACACAGTTTGACTCTGGTTTGAGTGAAGGAAGAACTTTCTGGCACTGGTATAATTTTATTCCATAGACATGATCAAGGCAATCCATTCTTGGGAGTGGAGTTTTGAAAACCACGTGAGTTGTCAGTTCTGTTGGTCCCATGAGAAGTAGCTCTAGGCCAGACACAGGGATGAGGCATGATACAATTCAGTCCCAGGGATGTTAAAGAACCCAACACTTGCTCCCTGTCACTCAAGCCACCCAAAAAAATCAACTTGAGGGGCCAGCATTGCAAAGTGGTGGGTTAAGTTGCACTCCATGATGTTGGCATCCCATATTGGTGCCAGTGTCTGTCCCAGCTGCTCCACTTCTGATCCAGATGGCCCGTGTGTTTGAGCCCCTACAGCCATGTAAGAGACCTGAAGGAAACTCCTCACTACTGGCGTTGACCTGGTTATTGCAGCCACGTGGGGAGTGGGTCAACAGATGGGAGGATTTCTCTTTCTCTCTCTCTCTCTCTCTCTCTCTCTGTATAACTCTTTCAAATCAATAGATCTTAAAAATGAACAAACAAACAAAAAACCTAATAAGCTTGAAAGCAAAATTCCCTTCTTTTCTCAAAAGCAGCCCACTGGAGTAAAAAGCTGGGAGTCCCCCAAGGGGGGACCAGAGGTTCCCAAGAGACACTTGTAACCACTAGCTTAGCACTTGGCAGTGTTACCAGTAGGCTGTCACCAAACAGGGACAAACACTAATCACACAAGACAGGAGCTTCGTCATGAAACCTGAACCCCTGCATCTTATACCAACCCAGAAATCTAAGTCCTAGAAGAAGTCATGAAAACCAGTCCCATAAACTCTCCCAAGCCCTTGAGACTGGATTTAAGCTGTGAAGACAAGGCAGCTGATGGATAAATGCTTGGGCTCTGGGGACAGATTGCTCCAATTCAAATCACTTTGAGAAGCCACCTAGCCTTGCTAAGCCTTGGGGCTTTTTTTGTTTATTCGGTGGGGATGGTTGCAGTAGTGACGGGTAAGGATTAAATGAGCTAACCTGCGCCAATGCCGGTTCTAACAGTTGGCACAGAGTAAGAGCTCAGAAAAGTCACTAGAATGATTCATCATCCACTGCCTTCTTATCTTTTATGCTTACAAGGAAGGTTAATGGGCATGTATAATGTCACCAATTTCAAATTTCATGCATATTCTGTTATTACTGATTTTTACCACCTAGAAAAGCTCAAAAGATTCTGTTCTGCCCTCGAACTCAGGACAATTTTCTGTGTGTCACAGAGTCAGCTCAAAGGAATCCACACCAAACCCTTGGCTGTACCACAACCTGGCAACAGATATATGTGTGCTTCTAGAAAACGCAGGCAGTGGGCAACATGTGCAAAATGAATTCCCCAACTCTGAGTTCAGTGTGGCCATGCTTTTCAGCTGATCTCTTTGGAGACTCTGACAACTGAAGAAATTATTGCATGCAATCATGTGCAGAAAGGAAGTTAGATGGGGAAATAACAGGGCGGGGGTGGAGGGTGCCTGGCTACAGCTCAGCCCAAGACCATGAGGCCTGCACATCTGTAAAATAAAGGGCAGACTGGATGTTCTCCAAGGACCTGTTGAACTCTAAATTCTTTCCATTTTTCTAAAATCTTATAAAGGGACGAGGACACAGAGGCAGCAGAAAGCGGGCAATAAAAGTATTAGTCTAGTGCTGAGTCTTCATTGTTAGTCACCCTTCTCTCTGCAATCTTGCCTTTGGAGATGGGGCCATCTCTTTCAGAAGAAGTGTATCTACCGCAAAACTCTGAAAGCAATCCCCTATCTTGGTTTAAGTTCAAACTAATGTTTCTACACAGCAGAATTTGACCCAGCTATCAAAAAACACTGTTTTCAAAGGGTTCGCACTAACATTTTCACATAAGCCTCTTCCCTCATTAACTGAAGGAAAGAAAGATGCAAAAGGGTAAAGTCTGACCTCAACTATGTAAAAAACAAGGATCCGAAATGCTGACGGCGGCCGCCTCTACTCAAGGCAATGAGGAGTCATTTTCTTCCTTGCCTTTCTCATAACCACTGCTACACTGCAACTTTCTCCAGGAGCAGAAACTAGTTTCCCAATAAGGAAAAATTATTCCCATGCATGAAGTTTGAAATGGCCTCAAATTATATTAAAACTCTGTGAGGGGTACAGAGGGCTCAGCAGGCAGGTTTCTGTTGGTGCGGGTCAAAATCAGACACTGGGGCCCCCCTTGTCACAGTTTCCTGCCTCTCTGCCAGCCAGGCACAGATCATGGTGCCCCGCAGGCATCACAACACCACTGACCGGATCACTTGGAAACTGATGAGTCAGGCTCCCAGTGATCCAAGCCCTCTTTTCCTCCTCCCACCGTCTGCCTGCCTAGGGCTGGGTTTTGCTTTTGGCATCATTAGTAGTGCCAGGTTGCAGCTTAAGAAGTCAAGCTTGTGTCTATCAATGTTCAGTTTTGTTTTGTTTTTTTCCCCTCCCTAACAGTTCTGGTTACAAATCTAGCAAGGTGGATGCTCCAAGCTTTTGCCTAAAAGGATTTGAGGATTATCCAGCGGCTACCCAAGCACCAGCCCAGTCCTGGGGCTTTAGATACCTGGATAATTTCAGGGACTGCAACCCAGAATTTGCATATAGGATACAGGAAGGAGTCTTGGGAATTGCTGAGTGGTCCTAGGGAGGCTGGGGCAGGGAAGATGGGGTACAGGGTGCAAGTCAGATCAGATTCATTCCTCACCATTACCTCCTCTAGGAAGGTACTTTCCTGGGGGCAGCTCTGCTTAGGGTCGTTAATTCTGAAGATGTTACTGTGCCAGATAGCTTGTCTCCTTCTCACCTAATTCTTCCCTGAGCCTCCAGGGACTCCCAGAATCCTCCTGAATGGGTAACCCAGGGCCTAGGCCAGCAGCTGCAAAGTGGATGTTGCAAGAGTGGGTTATGAATGTGCTTTCTGAATCTGCTCCATGTTCAAACCCCTGCTCTATCCTTGCATGTCCACAGCTAAAACACTCTATTTCTGTTTGGGTCTTGATCTCCCTCACCTGTAAAATGGGTCTAGTAGACCCAGCTCCCAGGGGCATGGAGCGAACTGAATTCATTTTAGGTACTGTCAGGTGACTTCATGTCACAACACAAACAGAAAGCCAGCCTACCCTTATCAGTCAGTCAAACCTCCTACACATGAGGCTTTGCACCCAGTTTCTGAAAGGGGACACCCCACCCAACAGATATAATGGTAAGACAAAAATGTCTGCCAGCAAACCCTGCTCTGTTCAGCAGCATAGAGAACTGGTCAACTGTGCCTGGGCAGACACCAGGCCACCATTGGGAGGAGCTATTTCTAGCCAAGTGTTCCTTCACCCCCACTTCACCATGTCACAGTTTGGCTAGCTTCACTTGGGAGAACCAGTACTCTTGTCAAAACACTCCTTGAAAACATCCCAAATCGGAAGAGCTCATCGGTGAGGAGGCCCAGGAAGGAAGGAAGGATGAGACCTGTCCCGCCAGGCTATCGGGTCCCGCCCCGCCTGGCCAGGTCAGTGCAGGCCCAAACATTACTCTGTGTGCACCATGCTGCTGGGCGTTGGCTGCACCCCAGGAACTGGAGTGAATACAAAGGAAAGATGTTCAATGTATACTGGAAATGAATTTGTACACAAACAAACTCCCTCCCATATGTTACTGGGCTTCCTCCAAAGGAAACAGATTAAATCAAGTGCCTACCAGGCACTCGGCTCCACATCAGGCTGTAGGAACACACAGCCCCCTTCTGGGGAATGCCAAGCTAAGGAAGGCAAGACAAACCATTGGGGCGGAGAGAGACCAAGCTGAAAGAGATGATGCCGATCAGTGCATTGGGAACTGAAGGCAGGTCACCCCGCATGGAGCCATCCACAAAGACCAAGTGGGGTTTGGGCTGAGCCCGAAGCTCCCACAGCAGGCTCCTTCACATCACAGAGAAGAAAGGAGTAAAGCATTCCAGACTGGGGAATGTAGAAGCAGGATGCTGGCAGGCACATCTGGAGCAAGAGGCAGAGAATGGGCAAGCAGGATTAAGCATGCAGAAGAGATAAGCAGAAAGCAGCAGAAGGAGCAAGGGGCTTCCTAGCTCATCTAGGATAATCTCACTTTACAACTGTAATCATGGTTCAGAGAGGTGTCCACCTAAAGTCACACAGCCACCTGTCAAGAGGAGATGAGCCGGGAAAACAAGCCTCTCAGGATTTGTTTAAGGATCTCAGCTGAGGGCTGGGTATCGTGGTGCAGTGGGTTAGGATGCTGCCGGGGACATGTTCCCATGACTGAGGGCTGATTCTCAAGTCCTAGCTACTCTGCCTGCGATCAAGTTTCCTGCAGGCACATGGAGATAGGCAGCAAAGGTTCTTTTAAAAGTTCATGCAAAGGGCTGGCACTATAGTACAACAGGTCAAGTTGCCACCCGTGTGCAAAGCTGGCATCCCAAAAGGGTGCTGGTTTGCGTCCCAATGGCTCTACTTGCAATCCAGCTTTCTACTAATGGCCTAATAAAACAACAGAGGATGGTGCAAGTGCTTGGACCCCCGCTACCTACTGGGAGACCTGGACGGAGTTCTAGACTCCTGGCTTTGCCTGACCCAGCCCCGCCCAGCCCAGCTCAGCTCAGGTCATTGTGGCTATTTGAGAAGTAAAATAGTAGCTCACTGAACTCTTTCTTCCATTCTCTCAGTAACTCTGCCTTTAAAATAACTTTTTTAAAGTTCATTGAAACCACATTTTGTGGGGAAAAAATTATATATGGATCTCCAACTTTTTGCACCAACACAAACAGGCCTTTCAATTCCAGGATGCATAAACTTTCTGAAACCTCCTCATGTGACCTAAGGAGCATGGCAGATAAATAAACAAAAGCCCCAGTGGGACACCAATCAAACAGACGTTTGAAGAAGGCACGGAAAACCAACCTTAAGTAACTGGCCATCTCCGGTTCCCAGGAACACCACTGTCCTGTTCATCACCACGGTGCCGTACACGGAGGTGAGGTCGGAGTGAATCAGGGTGGCCGAGGCGATGGGCTGCACTCTTTCCGGTTGATCTCCTTCTTTCTGTACATGCACATAAATACACAAGTCAGAGACCATTTTTAAGGGCCATTCTTCATGCCTTCCCCGGAGGGTACTCAAACCCTTCTCCTTAGACAAGATACCCCAGAGGGCCGTTCTCCACCACCTTTCCTGCAAACCCCCTTGCATGTCCGATCCAGGCGAGGACACTTGTCTACCCTGTACTGACACAGATCAACCGCCAGCAGGGAGCTAGCCATCCATTTCACACTGTCCCAGCTGAGAGAGGCAGCCCAGTCCTATTTCCTTGCCGACAGGGAGGGAGCCCACTGCAGAACTGGGAAGGGGACTTGGACTTGGCTCTTTTGGTAGGATGCTTGCCTAAATTCATTTCAGCAATACTGGCTTCTGGGATGGTCAACACAAACATTCCCAGGATAGGAACAGGCAGGATCCTCTGGGGTGGCAAGGCAGAGAGGGGGACATTCTGAATTTACATGGAGGGTGCCACGTGATGCCCAAAGACAGGGGAACCAAAGGCACATGGTTAAGAGCCAAAGCCACGATCACGGACGGAGGGTATCACAAAGCCACAGAGCTAAAAGGGGAAGGGAACAGCAGGGCTGGACCCGATGCAGATGCTGTTATGTTTGCTTTGTTTTGTTTGAGGAGGAAATAAAAAACTCCCAACTCCAAAGCACTGACATGCTCCCAGGCTCTGAGCGTGTGCAATCACATGCCTGCTCCTGAGCGTCAACCAAAGCCCCTGTTGGAGCTCGAAGCAGAGATGTGGTCGACAGAAATTCTTTTCGTTTCTGAGAATGAAGTCCCCCTTGCTACTTCCTGCCTCCAACGACAGGAAGCAAAGTCTGTGACACATGCCTGGAGAAGAAACGGAGCTGTGGCTTCCGAACACACTGCGATAGCACACTTTATCTGCCAGGGCTCCCTTCCCAACCTCGCTTGGGATCGCAAAGGCACACCTCCCTTTCCGCCAATGGCAGAGCCAGCCAAGTTCTACCTAGCACCTCCCAAAACGGGCAGGGGGAGGCTAAGACTTATTAACTTCATTATGTTATTGCCAACAGTGTTTATGTCTTTCAATTTATATCTTATTAAAATATTCATTATTTTTAAACCCACAAGTTTCATTAACATCTAAACTAAATGGATTCATGGTTTAAGTTGATTTCTGTAGCTTTAAAGTGCTGCCTAGATTTTTTTGTGGACGTTACACTGGATGAAAGAAGATAAGCCAGCATGGATGCTTCCAGGGCCCCATCATTTTTCAAGGAAAAGATGTCATCAACTAAGAGAAAAGGACTTCTCTGCATAAGACATTCTACAGAGAACTCAGTGTAGGAAGATTTCTGGAAAGCCTCTTAGAGATGTGCCCCCGCCCCCTTCCCCCTGCCCCTGTTAAAAGATAGCACTTCTCAGGGAGTCAGGGAAGAGGGAAGGTATCCTGTTCAAATGGAAGTTGAGTGGGAGGAAACATTCTCCATGGGTCTGAGAATTGGAACAACAAATCACTCTTGAGATAAGGAAGCCATGTGACCATGAGCAGAAAAAAAAAGAGAAAAATTGGATGACCTTTAAATTAAATGAATGAATAAATAAATAATAAATAAAAGCATACTACATTTCTTGCTTTAAAATAAAGCCTCAGTTTTTCAAACACAAAATCGGCCGACCATGCCTATTACGTTCATTCACTATGTGAGCAATTCAGAGAGGCTAACTCAGGGAACTTTGGGAGCATCTTCGCCTGGCCTTTCGGAAGAGTCTAATACTTGGGGCTAGAGGACATCTCTCTCCTTCCTCTCAAAACACAGAACGATGATTTCAGATTACAGATGCTCCAAAGGGTCTCAATGGGACAGTGGGCACCCTGGGCTAGTATGCAGGGGGGTGCTTAACACCTGTTACCTAGTCCAAGGACCAAGACATCACAGATGGTCTTTGCAGTGGTGGGATGAGATAACCCTAATTGTAAAAGTCTGGCTCCAAACACAGAAATCCAGAGGCAGCTCGACACTCTAAAAGGAATAAGGAAGAAACTGGTTCAAAATGGCCACCCCACCTTGACTAGGGCCCTTCCCTACCTCCTCGCTTTTCAAGTCATTTTCTAAGTTAAGTTTTGAATCAGCAGCATGAGAAAGCAGTGTTCCCAAACTTTGAGAGATTGGTGGCAGGAACCAAAGCGCCAGAGACTTGCCTGTATCGGAGCTTGGTTGTCACTCACTAGGTAGTCTGGAACTTTCCTTTAACCTTGTTGGGGTTGATTTCTCAACTGGCTACTAAGGTTGCCTGGTGGGACAGTTGTGAAGAGGACAGAACAACTGTCACACCTGCTACCGTGGATCAGAAGTGGGAGTTTTTCTCTTCTTCCCCAAGAGATGCAGTCTAGGGAAGGGAGCCAACAGCCTGCCCTGGAATCTTACCTCCCACTCTGCAATGCTAATAAAGACAACAGTAATCATTCCATAGGCTTCTCATAGGATGAGTTAATAACCAACCTCACCAAAGCTGAGGGCAGTGTCACACACAGAGGGACAGGTACCCCACCCCTGCTGTCATTACCTTACTGTATAACACAGATGTTCCCACACCCATGGCAGGTATTCCTATTAAAAACAACTCTACTTTTGGTTAGATGGCACTAAACCCAAGCCACAAGGTCACCTATTGCCCACTGACACATACCTGTTTTCCCACGCCTTGAGTTATAGGTAGCCACCACAAGGTCCAGTGCTGAGCACTAATGAAGTCCCTCGGGGCAGGGGTGGGGGAAGAGGAGAGGGGTTAGTTCTAGGAATAAATTTCCTCCTCGATAAAGATGGCTCTTGATAAGAGCCTGTCCATCCTCTCCCTCACTGCCTCCTGTGGAATGCAGTTACACAGGGTCATCACCTGCAGATTTGAGAGGTAGGGGGAAGGGTGGCCATTTTGCTCCATGAAATTCAAGATGGCGGATCAACATCAAACTAAGACCAGTGCAGGGGACAGAAAGGAGACGCTGAGCTCTTCAGCATCCCTCTAAGCTATCAACCTCCTTCCGCTCTACTTTTTTTTTTTTTTAAAGATCTGTCTTCTTTTTTTCTTTTAAATTGCAAAGTCTGATATATAGAGAGGAGGACAGAGAGGAAGATCTTCCGTCCGATGATTCACTGCCCAAGTGACCGCAATGGCCAAAGCTGAGCAGATCCAAAACCAGGAGCTCTTCTGGGTCTCCCACGTGGGTGCAGGGTCTCAGGGCTTTGGGCCATCCATGACTGCTTTCCCAGGTCACAAGTAGGGTGCTGGATGGGAAGCGGGGCTGCCTGGATCAGAACAGGTGCACATATGGGGTCCAGGCACATTCAAACCAGAAGACTTTAGCAGCTAGGCCGCCACGCCAGGCCCCACCCTACCCTTTTTACGAAGTGAACAGATGTTGCGGTTTAACCCACTGCTGATGGGGTTTTTGGTTACTAGAACCAAATGCAAATCGCTGTTGAAGAAACGAGAATCACGAACCTGTCACAGCAAGCAGCAGACCATAGCTGAAGGACCAGGAACTAGACAAGTCGTGCCCTTCCCCAGCACGGAGGACCCTGGCCACAGTTAACAGCCGTGTACTGTAGCCAGTTAATAGCCGTGAACTTGGAAGCAAAGGCAAAGAGGAAGCCTGGGCCTCGTGAACACTCTGGGGGCTGAATGGAAATGGATTCTTTTGTGCTGAAAACACCCAGAAATGGACAGGTCCAAGTGAATGCAGAAAGGAGCCTTTTGAATGGCTTTCTTATGCTCATTTCAGCAAATGAAAACAAAAGACTGGTTCCAGAGAAACCTGCTCACAACAGAGATGTTAATACCTAGGAAGCTGGGCAGAAAATGGAGGGAAATAGTGCAGTCGGCCCCCTGTGTCCAGAAATTATTCCTCCTCTCCCTCCACCCCAAGCCCATTTTCTATCTTGCCCTTTTCTCCCCTTAGGGCATAATCACTAACGTTGCTCCCAGCCTATTCTGTCTAGTTTATTATGTGTAATTTATTTCTGAATCCCAGCCTCTGCCTGTCCGTCTGTGTGTAACAAGGTTAATGCCTCATAATGATGCTTTTGCCAGGTCTGCCTTTTATGACAAAAGCCAATTCTGATTTAGCACCAAACCCTGGCTCCCCTTTGGGCTTTCTCGGTTTCCTCAGAGTTGTCACTCTTTCACTTTGCAGCCATCTCTAACCATGACATCACGCCTACACGTTAGCCAGCTCCAGGAGGAACCTTTGCTCAGCAGAGGATACGACAACACATGTATATGTGTAGGAGGGAGTGGTGGGCACATCACAGGGCAAGCAGCCGGACCTCCCAACTCCAGCACATCATTTCTCATCGGCAACAAGCATTTCCCATTGTGTGTGCCACACACTGCACATCCTACAAAGTCTAGGGGGCACCAGTCTGGTTTTCTAGGGTCTAGCATCTGGCATAGGGCAGCATCACAGACCCATCCTTGCCATCCCTGCACAAGGCAGGGTACTCACAGCCATGCTGCTACTTTTGTGGCAAAGCCCAGAGGCAACACGCACAAAAGGGAGGCCTCAGGGCCTACACTGTGGTGCAGCAGGTTAAGCCACCACCTGCAATGCCGGCATCTCATACGTGTGCTGTTTTAAGTTCTAGCTGCTCCACTTCCAATCCAGCTCCCTGCTAATGCACCTGAGAAAGTAGCAGGAAAAGGCCCAATTGCTTGGGCCCCTTGCACTCTCATGGGAGATCTGGATGGAGTTCCATGGACTCCTGGCTTTATCCTGGTTCAGCCCCAACCAACAGATGGAAGATCTCAATCTTTCTCTCTCTCTCTCATAAAATGCATAAGTCTTTAAGCACACACACAAAATGGGGCTTCAACCATAGGAAACCCAGTACAAGTAAATCTCTTCTAGACTATCGAAAGGAGTTCTACCTGTTGAATGTTCTTTACATGGCTGGCAAATACCTAGCTGGTGTTAAGCAATTTCTTCTATTGCACTTTTTATTTGGAAGGCAGAGAGAGAAAGAGAGAGGAAGTTAATACTTTTCTCTGCTGGTTCACTACCCAAATGTCTGCAAAGGGGAGCTGAAACAGGCCGAAGCTGGGAGTCAAGAAGTTAATCCAGGTCTCCCACTTGGGTGACAGGAATCCAATGACCTGAACCATCACTGCTGCCTCCCAGGGTCTATATTAGCAAGAAATTGGAGTTAGGAGCCAGAGACAGGAACTCAGTTGCTCTAATGTGTCACATAGGCATTTTGGTCCAGGACTTAACTGTTAGGGTAAGCACCCACCCCCTATATCTTACAGATTGATGAAATGCCTCTTCTTCCTGCATTTCAATCCTCTCGGGATGCAACTGCTTTGAAGCAGCTTTTTCATCATTTCCTGTTACCAAAGGCAGTTAGAAAACCACTGAAGAAGTCCAAATTCTGATCTCTGCTCTGTCCATCATGGGCTGCTCTATACTGGCAAGCAAAATCCCTGAACCTCAACACCCACATCTGTAAAACAGACAGGGTAACGCCACACGCCCTGTCAATCGGCACTTGCTGGGAGGCCCAAGTGAAATCCTCTATGTGAAAATAGAGAATGATCTTTATCAAGCCAGGGAGATGGTATGAACAATTATTAACCTGAGTCGGATGGTGATTTTATTAGCCATTAGGGCCCCTGTCATTTTGCTTTATACCTCTAGGAGTCACGGCATTGTTGGAGTTCTGAACAAGTTGATGGCATCTCTCTGATCATCTGAAGCAGCAATTTGCATCGGGGCTCTGATGATCAGAAGGGAAAGTCCAAACTGTGCAGGGGGAATGCACAAGGGGAGTTTGGGGACGCCTTCAGACTGCCTCTATTCCAGACGCGCATTGCGGCAGGTGGCATAGCCCCAGAAAGGTGCAAAGGGGAAAGCTTGCCTTTCACAGCCTCGCACCTGCTTCTCCACCTTCTCTCCTTCTCAGGGCCTCAGAATCCTCAAGCCTGGCCCTACCCCCACCTCTGCCCCCCTGCCAAATCCACACCCCAAAATGCATCCTTCTTTCTGCCTGCTTTACACTCCTCCCCCACCCACATTTCCATCCCTTCCCTGCACTCAAGCAACTCAGAACAAGGTAGGAGCAGCAGTAGATATTCCAGCCGCAGTTTCCCAGATTCCCCCCACTACAAGAGCCTTGGTCAACCACTCCGCAGCCAGGAGGAAGCTCCTGGAGTTCTGGAAGAGGAAGGTCCTGTATCACCTACTTTCAGCTGCACTGAGCCTACAAGTGGCTGGTGGTGGCCCCGCCACCAGGCTGCTGTCAGAGTCCCTGCCACAATTCTGTGTATCTCCAGGTGAATGGCATCAGCCCCAGAGAACCAAGGAACCCAGAGTCACTGCCAATAGGTTTCCCAGACTTCTATTTCTTCCAACGCCATTCCTCCCCCTTCTGCCGCATCGTGGTCAGCAGCGTCACCACACCCTTGACCTTTCTCTTTCTGTCATCCCCCATGTCCAAAACCCTCAGCAGAAGTTCCCAACAGTCTCACATCCATCTCCTCTCCCACTACTGTCTGCACCACCCCATGGCTCCATCACCTCCTTCCTGGTCAGCTGGCATTCATCCATAATCCCTCCTCCATCAGGAGCCAGAGAGACCTTTCACAATATAAAGGGAAAAGAGGCCATGTCACTCTCTTGCCTAAAATCCTGAGAACAAAATCAACGTTCCCTCAGGGCCCACGTGAGCCAGTGCTGACCACTGCTTCAAACAGGTCTTGGCACTCTTCTCCTTCACTGTGTGTCAGCTCCCACGGTGACTTAGTCACAGGTGTCACCACAGGCTACGGTCTCTCTGTCTCTGGACCTCTATATATGTTTTCTTCTATCCTTACCTCCTGCTCCTAATCTGCCTTAACTCCCTTGGAGGTTGGATTAAAAAAAAAAAAGATTTATTTATTTGAAAGGCAGTGTTACCAAGAGAGGAGAGAAGAGCCAGAGAGATCTTCCATCTGTTGGTTCACTCATCAAATATCTGCAAAAACTGGCCAAAGCCAGGAGCTGCTTCTGGGACCCCCATATGGGTGCAGCTCAAGGCCTGGGCCATCTTCCACTGCTTTCCCAGGCACATTAGCAGAAAGCTATATTGGTAGTGGAGCAGCTCAGACTGGAACCAGCACTCATATGGGATGTCAGCACTCCAAGCCAAGGCTTAACCCACTGGTCCCAGGCTGGTTCTTCTTAATGCTTCAGGTTTTAAGATGTTCTTTCTAAAAAGATATATGACCATAGTGCTCCTCTATCCATTCCTCAGTTGCTATTCTGAACACAGCACTCCGTTTATTTCTTTCAAAGCACTATGGGTATGAGTGTATGTGTATAGTGGGATTTGAAGCAGCACCTAAGTAAACACTTGGGAAGCCAATATACTGTGCTGGAATTCCTGGCTCCAGTTCTGCTCTCAGTCCTGGCCTCCGGCTAACGCACTCTCTGGGAACCAGCAGTGGATGGCTCAAACATGTGGGTCCTTGTTACCCCATGGCAGACTCTATGGGGTTCCTGGCTCCTGCAGCAGCTTTGGTCTAGCCCAGCCCCAACTGCTGTTGCTATCTGGTGACTGAACCAGTGAATGAACCACCTCTCTCTCTCTCTGACATTCAAGCAAGGCAAGTCAATAAAAGGTTTTCTTAAATTAAAAACAAAAAAAAGAAACTCATGATTCTTTTTCTAAAATGCTATCATTACTACTTTGAAAATGTCTGAATTGTCTGACTCTAAGCTCTACAATAGCTCACCTTATTCTACACTTTGAATGCAGCATCTGTCTTAGCATCTGGCATATAACAAGTTGTCAATAAATATTTATGGATCATGGTTGAAAGATCTTGGTCCAAATCTTATCAGACAACTATGGCACTTGGCTGTACACTCCTAGCCATGACAAAGTTCTTCAATGGAGACAAAAAAAATGTGTCTTAAACAGCGAGTCTTGGCTCTGTGCTGGGGTCAATAAGAAACGGCCCACACCTGTTACTACCAAGTGTCTTGGTTAACGGCTATTTCACTGAGAGTTTGTAAGAGTGTGTGAGTGTGTCATCATCTCAGGCCACAGTTGGCCTACAAAGTCAGCATGCTTAAAACATGCTCCAAGAAGTAATCCGTGTGCTCTCTGCTCCCACTTCAGCCAAGGGTAACAGGCCTGCTTTGCTCTTATGTTAGAAAAGCATCATTTTATGAACATGACCTAACACTGTGTCTACTCTTTAAAAACAGCGAATGGTCTACAGAAGAGCATACAGAACAAGAGATTTAAAGTAAAACAAACAAACAAAAACAACTGTGGCTTCAAGTGCAAGCTGTGTTATGTATGAGTTCTGAGTGTGTAGACAGCCACCTGTCCTCTCTGCGGCACCTCCACCCCCTACCCCCGCCACACACACCTGCTCCAACACTCATTCAGACATCCGTCCCCCACCCACCCACCCACCCACCCATCCACCAATCCATTCATTCAGCCCTCCATTATTTACAGAACAAGTCCTTGATCTGTGAACTGCAGATGGGAATAAACTCCCTACTGTCAAAATAAGCCAATCAAACGGTTTTGAAACAAAATATCACACTTTACATTTCACTTGTTTGGTTTCTGAAACACTAAGGAACCTGAACCAATGGTTGGAGTGGAAACTCCACTGAGAACACACAGTTCGTGGATACAGTTCAAGGACTTCATAAAACTGGCTGAGAGAAAAAAAAAAGACATCTTTTCTTCAGTGTGCCCAAAATGAAACTTAATAACAGATTCAGGCCACAGTAGTACTAACCGTACCTGCGACTCTGTCATCGGGTGCAATCAGATATTTTCATATCATGTTATAGTTGCTGCAGATATATGAAAATACCGTTTGCAGTCATCTCCACTGTGAAATTACGGTGGTTACTGCTGCTACATCTTGCCACTGAATGTGTTAAGCTATGTCACTATATCTCAAATGCAAAAAAAAAAATGTTTTGGCATATCTGCATATCAATAAAAATGGCTTGTTTTTACAACCCTAGATTGTTTTTTTCTTTTATGCCTGAAAACCATTAGTCTGAGAAGGGTCTACAGGCTGGCTGGTAGTGCATAGTCACAGATAAGCATACTGAACTGCTGCTGACATGAGGTGACACCTGTAGCTATAGCCATTTGAAGCTACTCCTCCTCTGGCCCCAAGAAGTGAGGGTCAACAGTTGGAATCCAATGGTTAAAAAGGGTCACTGGATGAGACAGGAACTGCAGGAGGATGCCAATGAGCTAGGGTGAGGAACAGCTGGTAAGCTAGACAAGACACTTCTGCCACCAGGTTTGGGGTGCGGACCATGGGGACCAGCCACTGACAAGGACCCCTGCCTCCCCAGGCAGGGAGGTGCAGGGAAGCATCCTTCTTCCCTGGCAGCCACCTGCCCTCTGCCCTTTCGGAACAACACAGCTTTGGCATCACCCCTTCGGGTAGCACTGATCGCCCTGGGCTAAGCTCTCCCTCTCTGGCAGGAAATAATGAGCACCTGCAGACCTGAGGGCGGCAGGCTCACTCACCAGGTGTCTGGGGATCAGAGCCCTAGCCCTGCCCTAAAGGCACCCTCCATGCTTTCCTGGAGCAGTCCTCATGCCTAACTTGTTTGGCCAAGACCAAGTTCACTACTCCTGGACACAGATATCCAAACATCAACAAAAATGCGACCCATCTCCTCCTGCGTCACAGCATCTCTGGATGGTATATCCAGTGATCTTGTCCCTCCTCTCCACGCTCCCTGTCACAGCCTGCACCCAGGTCGGGCCCCCTCCAGCTGGAGAATTAAGACACACAAAGCCCATGAAGAAAGATCTCTCCATGCCTGTCATCATCACTCTGCACTGAGGTGACACCAGCCCTTGCTTGCACCTGCAACAGCCTCCCTAAGGTATTCGTGCCCCCATCGCAGCAAATCTCCATTCCCTCAACAAAGTCGCTCCTCTGCTTGGAAAAGAAACCCTAATTTCCTTCCCATGGCTTTGGAGGCCTGCAGGATTGAACAGGTGCTTCCTTCTCCCCTCACTCCTCCCCAGCCTCAACCTCACTAACCTGTTACCCTTAAGACTGACCAAGTCATGTCCTTTGGACCCATTGCCTTTGGTCACCAGTCGTCCAGGAGCCTCTGCTTCCAGCTCTCCATCATGGAGTAGCCTAAGACTCACTTTTCTGCCTGGTTTTAACTCAACCTTCACAACATCTTTCTTCCACCCAACATGGCTTTCTTACATCAGCTGTTTATTCTCTTGCCTCGGCTTCCTCAACTTCTCTCTGTAAATCTGACTTTCCAATAAAAATAAATAAATGTTTAAAAAAAATACTTGGTGGAAAAAAAATGAACTCAAAAGATCATATACTTTGCCTGGTTTAAAATCAGCTCTTGCAAGAACTTTCTCACCATATTCCACCCAACACAATTCTGTTTCACCTCTTGCCTCAGCTTCCTCAACTGCAAAAGAAATGAGCAAGATTCTACCTGCTGCAAAAATGAGGATTAAACTAGTTGTTATTGGAAAAATGTTGAGAATGATGCCATATGGTAGGTGTTCTATAAGGTTTCGCTATCATCTTAAAATAAAAATAACTTTTTGCTAAATGTTTATTGCTTGCCCTAATTACTCCTGATATGAATATTTTCTCACACTGCCGGGCATGTAATCAGAACAGAAGAAATTGTTTCTTCGAATCCATGGTTGTGGGCTGCTGTGCCTCCCGTCTTGCCTCCTTTAGCTTCCAAGTAACCTTTCTAGAACATACTCAGACGGTGTCTGCCTCTAACCCTGCTGTTGCTCCCCATCAGCCTCTGCCATGGTTCTCTTGCGAAGTTCTTTTGATAAGCTGGACGCATGGCTGTGGCCAGGGGCAGGGCAAATTGTAGGAGCTGGGGACTTCTGAACCCCTGCTTTTCCCTGTTACTCCCAGCACTTGGCAATGCTCTCACCGGAGAAGCAGGTCAATGAGGATTTGCTAACCTTTGCTAATCTGATGGGGCTTCTGATGGAGAATTTATTTTTTTAAAGGCCAGGTCTGGAGAGCCTGAAAACAACTACCCTTCAGGATCAGGTCCAAAATCACCTTTGCTTGTTTCATTAAGCCCCGCGCCATCTGGACCCACACACGCGTTGCTGGCCACTCCCCAGCCAGAATGAACCGCTTGTGGTTCAGAGGCTTATTCAACTTCCCACGTGTACACAAGCTGTGCCCTCTCTCTGCAACTCCCTTCCCTGCCCTCTCCACTTAGCTTCAAGACGCAGCTCAAGCGTCACCTCCCTGTAGCCTGCGGATTCTCCCTGGCTGAACTTGCAGCTCTTCTTGGGGCTTCCCCAGAACCTTTTTGGTAACTCTATGAGCACTGGATGCTCCCCCCAACAGAACTGGTCAGCACACCACCACCTGTGGGCACACCCGACCTGCAGCCTGTTTGGCCCAGGAGCAAAGAACAGTTCTAACATTCTTAAACGGTTGAAAAAAATTCTTTAAAAAAAGAATAATTCATGACCAAAAAAACGCTAGGGAGTCCAGATTTCAAAACCCATATAGTTTTCTTGGAACATAGCCCTGTGCTCAGCTCAATGTTGTTGAGACTGCATTCTTATTACAATGGCAGGTGGAGGCAATGAGGAACAGAATCAACAGGACCATAACATGTTGGTGATGGATTCTCTCTATAAAAAATCAGCCAGGGAGCTAGGACAGGAAAGGGGTGCAAATCTCTCCTAATTTCTTCTCGAGGAAAAACACTACACACAACTCACGCATAGACAACAGAAGTGATGAGAAAACCAATGATAGAAACTTTAAAACACAGGTGATGGCTGTACTTGTTTTTGTGACCATACCAAAAGCAGAACCTCATCAAGACAGACATAAAATCAGGAAAACTCCTAAGCATATTTCACAACAATCAAACCAACCACTACCATGCCGCTGCTCGGATGATCAGACCAGACACATCAGGCCTGTTGACTGCCCCCACGTAGGCTTTGGGATTCCTCCATGTTCATTCCATGTGCCACTGCATGGGATCGAGGCAGTCTGAAATGTATTCAGGTAGGTGGGGTAGGCCCTGGAGGAAGCAGAGGAGGCCATGTGGGAGCAGGAAGTAGCGAAGGAGCCAGGCTAAGTAATGCTGGCAATGAAGCTGAGAACAAGCCCCCATCCATTCCTGATGCTCAGCTCCCCTGAGCAGCCCAGAAGCCAGAACCATCTTGCAACTCCATGTCAAGGACCCCAGCACTACACTATTAATAATCATGATGATGGTCATGGATGGACCCCATGCAATGGCTCAAGATGTGTTCATTCTCTGCATATCTGCTCATGAATCCTGACAACAGACCTCTGAAATCAACAGGATCCCTACTGAGAGATGGAGAAACTGAGGCACAGAAAAGCTAACTCATTTTCCCTGGCTTACACAAACACGAAGCGACAGCTCTGGTTCCAGTTGACCTAACCCTAGAGACTGTGCAATGGAACAATCTCACTTCTATCCCCGGATGACTATGTCAATCCACGTTTCTGACTGCAAGGTCCCCTGTCCCCTTATTTTAGAGCTTATGCAAGTAGAACTTGGCAACTTCTTGCACCTGATTAGGATGAAAATCAGAATCAGGAATGATGCTGTGCAGAATGCCTGGTGTGTGGAATTGGGTGCAGGAGGACAGCGAAGAACCAGACAAGAAGCTACCCCATATCCTGGCAGGAAATGCAAATAAAACAATTAGGTGTTAACAGTGAAAAAAGAAATTGCTTAATAGCCAATAGGTTTTGGAGACTCAGAATGCAGGTCCCCAAATGGCAAAGCTTTATTAAGAGGGCTTTCTAGGTTTCCTTTAAACATTTTCTATGGGTCAAAGTTAACTCTCAGATTGGCAATACCAGAAACTTGGATAGTGAATAGGAATGTGTGGGAAGAGCTTGAAGAACGAAAGGCACCACATAACCTAGGACTAGGGAAGAAAGGACACGTGATACACGAGATCTTGAGAAAAAAAGTGGGTCGATGCATGAGTGAAGCTGTTACCGGCAATGCCAGTATCTAGTTCATATCCTGGCTGCACCACTTCCAATCTAGCTCCCTGTTGAGGCACCTGGGGAAGCAGCAGCAGATGGTCCTGGTGCCTGGGCCTCTGTCACTCACATGGAAGACCCAGGTGGAGTCCTAGGCACTTTGCTATGGTCCACCCCAGCCCTGGTTGTTGCAGCTATTTGAGGAGTGAACCAGCAGATGGAAGAGCTCCTGTCCCCTCTCACTGCATCTCTGTCTCTGCCTAACTCTGCCTTTCAAATCAATCAATTTAATTTTTAAGACTTAAAAGAGACAACAGTTAAGGAAGCATGACAAGCTTTTTTTTTTACCATTATTACTAATAAGTACAGAAAATATTCATTTCCAAAAATGATCATCCAAGATCGCCCCAGTTAAACAGCAAATATGATTGATGCTGAGTAGAGAACGCCCTGTGAGGTCACATACAGGCCCGAATACAAAGAACACCAACTCTGTCTACAAGTTCACAGCTGACAAACAACTCTCCCAGAATCAGAACTGCAGGTGCTTCCAGATGCAAACTTAGAAACTCAGTTTATAACCATGGAGTCTCTGTTGTGATGTCCCCGAACAGCTGCTCTCAGCACAGCAGCTGCAGGGGCCTAGCTGGTTCTGCACAGAACAGGATTACCACCAGAACACCAAGTTTATGGTAACAGACTATCCGTGGCCATGGTTAAAAGCTCAGCTCCTGGAGCTGGACCACCCCGTTTCTAACTGCTTCGCTATTTATCAGCCATGGAACCTAACCAAAGCTCTCTGGGTTTCCATTTCCTCATCTATAATCATCATCATCATAACTATAGTGCTTGCCCCACTAGGGTGCCTGGGAATCAACAAACAATAAAGCATGCAAATTGCCTCACGCAAAATCTGGCTGTCGTAAGCACCACCCAGACAGTAGTTGCAGCGGCTTCCCCCTCTCTGAAGTGGACACTGGCACTGCTGTTGGCCTTCTGGAAGTTACTCTTGCACCTTGGATGTGTTCAGGAAGGTACACTGCATCATCAGGAACTCCTGACTGCAAAGTGACTCAACAGAACCCTGACAGAAGAGGAGCAAATGTCCCAGGAAGACTCCAGGCTGGGAGGCCGAGAGGCCGCATGGCCCAGTAACACTAGAATCTCTGCTGTGCACATGGTGGATGGCCGGGTGCTGGGCTGCTGCCTGCTGGGGAGCACATGAGTGTGCTGTGGTTGTCTGCATGACAGTTACATTAGGTCAGGCTGAAGAATTACATGAGTGTGGAGAAAAGGGATTTTCCCCTCAGGAAGTAAAATGAACAAGGAAATACTGTGAGCCACAGGAAAACGCGCCCCTCTGAAGGGCTTGAGAGAGGAGAGTGGGACACATGTTCCAGTCGCAAGCAACCCCAGGACCCGACGGCAGCAACCACAAACAAATCAGGAACCATGCGTATTCCCAAAGCTGGATTACTCACACTCTCCTATGGGCTGCTTTGGTGTGCCAGGAATGATGGGAGTTCAGAGAGAAAGTTCAATTAACTTATGCATAATTAAAAGCATTCATTTGTATATTAATCTGCGTACAGAGATGTTACTGAATAAAATGAGAAAGAAGAACTTTTTAAAAACACATCCCCAAAGTAAGGCATGTGGTGCCTTCAGAAGACACCCTCCAGGCTCCAGCCCTTGCCCCCAAAACGGGGCTGCTTCCTCTTTAAGAACCCCTTAATTGTTAGGTACCCTGAGTTGAAGCTAGAAAGGTTAACATTCACCTGGTTACCTTGAGGGAGTCACTTCACTGCACTTGAGCTTGCTCATCAGGAAAATGGAATGCTCCTCGTTAGCATCAACCCTGGAATGGATGAGAAGCTCCAAAGAATCACTAGAAAGGGGATGTAGCTGTTAAAAGTGGATCCAAAGTTGGCAGCTAGGCACAAAAACGAAGGGCCCTGTGTGCAAACAGCTGCGGACACGCTCATTGTGCAAGTGTCCCCAAAATGAATCCCGGGAAAGCTCAAGAGGCATCTCAGCCCACGGGAGAGGGCACCCAAGGAACGGCCCAATAGGATCCAGTCGGCCCTGTCACTTTGCTACCCATGGTTGATGCGAGATGGAAAACTAGGGAAAGAGCAAACAGGTCTAGCCACTGGTGCCCGGCTGCCAGTAGACTACAGTTCAAATCACCAAGCCTGTTGTATCGAGGCCCCCTCTGGCACAGCTCAAGCCTAACTCCTCTTGCAGGCACCTGTAATTCAGCAGGCCTCTCCAACATGCATTCAAGACCTGCAAATAAAATGCAGAACAAATGCAACCACATGACATCATTCCACTGAGTGACAGCCAGGGGCACGCTGATCCCATGACCCCATTACATGGGGTTGCAACCTGCTATTGTCCTTTCAGCACGGCAAAACCAGTGGCACCCAGCACAGGGCTGTTGCTGACACTCAAAGCCATCAAACAAATATTTGTTGAATTACGTATCTTCTTTCCCTATTCAATAGGTTAGAAAATTGTCAGCTTTTTCATCGAAACTAACACCTTCTTTTCCCCCCATTCAAACTCTTGAAATTCAGCTCCATTGAGGCTTTTTAATTCATACTAACAGCAAGAATTTACTTAGATTAAAAAAATAAAAACCTCTGCAGAACTCCAAGCACCCACCTGTGCAGCCATGACATGCTATTGTTTGAACCAGAGTATGTTATTTAACTTGAATGACACACTCAGGGGATAGAGACCCTGTCTTTCAGGACACACAGATCCAAGCCCACCAGGAGCTCTCCATAAATAACCGCAGCAGGAAATGCTGCCCAAGGACCCGTTTTAATTATTTATCTTTTCAATTCTAGATTCAGGGCAGCTCTGTGCCAGCAGCTTTGCTTTAGCTGAATCAACAGCGCGGTCATTTGCACCCCTGCCCCAGTAGTTCCCCATCCCAACACAAACACACCACCACCTGCCAAAGTCACAACCAAGGATTCTGAGCGCAAGCAGGCTGGCCTTTGGAAGGGAACTGAGTGCTCCAGGACCCAGTGGGTGGATGGAGTGGAACAAGGGAGAAAAACATATTTTGGCTTCGGCACATCCTCACAGCTGTCAGATGGCAGGGATTGGATCTCCATCCTCACTACCTGCCGGGGGCCTCCAGCCGACTTGTCATGAACCCCAAAGAGCAAGCGTGCCCAGGGCTTGACGCCAAGCTATACTGGAGGGGCACTCTCTAGTCTCAGAACAGAAGAGTAGACAGCAATGGGTTTGCCAGACTGGAACCATTAGATTAGAGAGAGCTAATAAAGACAGCCACTGGAGCATGTGTGTACAGAGGGTCTAAGTCATGTAGGGGGCAAACTGTGTGGCTTGGATGTTTCTAAGAACTAGAGTGGTAGAGACCGTGTCCCCCATGAGTCCCAGCACACAGCTCACAGGAAAGGAGGAGGGAGATGTCAGGGATCACACCTTGCAAAAGCCCTCCCAGCAGCTCTGTCTTCTAGAGCGAGCATTTATTCAGAGTACACTCCAGCCATTGGGGCTGAGGTGTCCTTCTACACACACACACACACACACACACACACACACACACACCCCTCCCCAATCCCCACCCTGACCCTGTGAGTATACAACAAATGGATCAACAACACATCTTCCAAGTGGAGACTTCTCTCCCCAAACAATGGCAACACCTGTAGCGGTTCCATTCTGCTCTTTTGATTTCCCTCCACTTACTAAAGGGAGGTGGCAGCGGGGGCGGGGGGGAGCCTCCGGGCAGGCTCCCCGTCTCAGGAGCCATGTGTGGAGGTGGCAAGCCAGCAGCCTTGAAAGACAAACGCTCTCTAGAGAAGTGCACAATGCCCCCATAATCCCTATTAACCGGACCCTCTTGAACTACTTTTTTTTTTCCCTAAACAAAAGCCAAGCTGCGGCTGCCCAGGGAGAAGTCAGTGGGGGTACTGGCGCGGGGGTGGGGGGAATCCTGGGTCCCTTCCCTGTTTCAGGCACAGCCCAAGGGGTGTTGCCTCTATGTCCCTCGCCAATGAGCCCAGAAACCTCCTATAGTGCCCCAACACTTTCCCTTGCCGGCCCCCTACCCTCACGGGTTGAACCCTTCGCCCACAAAGCCGCCTCCAGCCTCCCACCCTGGCCACAGCCCCGGCCACAGCCCCGCCCCCTGGCCCTGGGGTGCGAGGAGTAGGTGGGGTGGGAGGCGCGGCGGCGGGGGGGGGGGGGGGGGGCGGAACGAACGGAGCAGGCGGGCTCCCAACTCTTCCCTACCATGCCACCTGTGTGGTCAGCACGGCGGAGTGGGGGGGGGGCACAAAGGCTGGGGTGTGGCAGCAAGCCCTGAGGTTCCATGGCTTCTCAGCCGAGGGTACAGGGTGGACCACCTGCCTGCCGAGACCCTAGAAGTGGCAGTCTGGAGACTAGAAGTCCCGGGGGGGGGGAGGGCTAAAGAGGAGCTTTGGGGAGTGGGAGAAGGCCGTCCGCATTAGGCTGAGGTGGGATACAGCCACCGGAGTTTTGAGTCCAACTCCAACCCACTAGTCCCCCTCCTTTTTTGTACTCTCTCCTTTTGGGGACCTCAGGCCGAGGACTGGAGTGGCCAGAGGTCGGTGGGGGAGGGGGGAAGAAGAGGAATGCTCTCTGGGAACCACCCGGGCAGGGTGAACCCGAACCCGAGCCCCAGCCTACAGCAAGTGGGTCTTCCCCCTGCCACCCCTCCCCCCATGACACTGCTGCCCCTGGTGCCCCGAGCCCGGGACTCACGCAGTTGTGCTCGCTGGTCTGGAAGTCCCAGCTGCAGCTCTTGGCGCGCGCCTGGATCTCACTCATCCTGAAGAGGCAGAGCGCCGTGGTGGCGGGGGAGCGCCTCTCCTGGCCCTCTCCGGTGGCCGCACTGAAAACGCCCGCCCACACGTCCAGGGCCTCCACCAGGCTGGAGGAGAGGAGCAGGCGGCGGCCGTCGGGGTGGCCGTGGCCGCAGTCCAGTGCCGCCTGGCCCTGGAACTGCACCTCGGCGCTCTGCGCGATGCGCGCCATGCTGGGCCAGCCGGTGGCCGCGCCGCTCGTGTAGTTGTATGGATAGTAAGGGAAGTAGACGCTGCCGTTCCAAAGGAAGGCGTCCACGAAGTGCAGGCTGCCCGCGCCCTCGCGCAGCTTGAGGCGGCCCAGCTCCTCAGTGGCCAGGCTGCGCCCCTCCGTGTCCTTGAGCGCGATGGCCGTGTCGCGGTCGGACGCTGCGGGGTTGCAGCGGCTCGCGGTCTCGGGCTCCGGCAGGACGTAGGTGGCAGCCACGGCCAGGTACCAACGGTTCCTGTGGCCGGCACGGTAGACGACGCCTGCCGTCGAGCCTTGCGGGTGGCACGATACCACCTCGGTGCCGTTGCGCAGCGAGCTGCGGCTCAGGTTGCCCAGCGGTCGCACCTCGCAGGCGCCGCGGTCGAAGGTCCAGCCAGTGAGCAGCAGCCCCCCGGGGTCGGCTGCCCCCTCGCGGTAGGGCAACAGCAGCTTACTGAAGCTGCTCCCGGGCCGGGGCCGTGCGGGGGGCGCCAGCGAGACGGGCTCCGTGCAGTTGCCCGCCTGGTCCCGGTACAGACGCGAGAGCTGGTGCTGCAGGCTGTAGTCCAGCTGGTCCAGGCAGCTGCCGCTCGCTACGAACACGCCGTCCGCCCGGCTCGCCGCGATGGCTCCGATGGTTTGCTCCGAGCGCCACACGGGCTCGCCCGCGCCCGGGGCGGGCGCCGCCAGCGCCAGCAGATAGGCGAGCAGGGGCAGCGGCGCGGCGGGGCGCGGGGGGCGCGGAGGCGGCGGCGGTGCCTTCCTCCGAGAGACCTCCATGAGGCTGCGGGGGCCGCCCCGGGGTAGGGTGCACGGCGGCGGCGGCGGCAGCGGCGGCGGCGGTTCAAGCGCGCGGAAACCGAGACGCAGGCAGCGGCGGCGGCGGCGGCTCCTGCGCGCGCTCGGGCTCCCGCGGCCGCCCCATCCCCGCGGCTCGCCGGGGAAGGAGAGCTGGCAGGGCGGCGCGCGGCGGGCTCGCTCCGGCAGCCTGTGCGGCGGCGGCGGCAAGCCCTGCGCGCTCCGGCGCCGCTTCCTCCTCGTCCTCCTTCGCCGAAGAGTTCCTCTGTGCAACGCCTGCGCTCGCGGGGAGGCGCGGAGGGGAAGGGAGGGGACGGGCGGAGGGGAGCGCGGCAGGCGGGGAGGGCTGGAGAGCTTGGGTGCGCTTGAGCGTCTCACTTTCCCATTGTGAAAGTGGGATGCAACTGGCCCCTTCCTCATCCTCTTCCTCCTCCGCCCTCCATCGCCCGCCCTCCCTCCCTCCACGCCCATCTCCCCTCCCCTCTTGATTCGGTGCGATAGGGAGGAGGGAGGTCTCGTAATTTGGGTTACTGTGTAGGTGGCCTCTTTCATCTGTGCCTAACAAAGCTGCGCCGCCTGCCACGGCCGCCACGGCCGCCACCATCGTCCCTTGGCTTGCCCGGGGTTCCCGGGGCGCGCAGGAGGCGCACGGGGCCGCTTCCCGCGCTCCGCCTGTACGCTGGGCTGCTCGAACGCCCGGGTTTAAGAGGATGACAGCTACCCGCGCGGGGTAGGGGGGCAGCACGGACCCCGCAGGGCCAAGGGCCGAGGGGTAACCATGGAGGTCCAGGGCTCCCGCCACGAGGAGGCTTGCGAAGGCGGCTGACAGGTGTGTGATGGCGCGGGTGGGGAGACGCGCCTGGGCCGCACGCTCCCCTGTGACCCGCAGTGGCTGGCCCGGCGGTCAGGGGCGCAAGGTGAGGCATAAGGCAGGCGCCACGCTCTGATTCTAGAAGATCCCCGGAGCCCGAGCGCGCCCATCTTTGCAAAGGTTCTGTCATCTCCCTTGGCAACGGAGTCCAGGCTCTCCAATGCAGCGCTAAGAAAGTTCCACTCATCAGCTAACCTTCCTGATCCCGGCTATCCCTTTACTGAGCATTTACTATGCGCCGACTGCTGTTCTCTCACCGCATGGATTAAGACTCATTTAATACTCATAACAACCGATTTAATTAGGGTCTGTTATTGTCAGCTCTCCTTAGTAGTCGAGAACCATCATGGATGAGGAAGCTGAGGAGGAGCTCACTGGCAGACAGCACAGTTCAGATTCCCACCTCCAGGCTTCTTGGGCGTGTGGCTGGAATCCAGTGCCACCTGTGGCCATTGCAGCAGTGCCTCAGGAGTCAAGTCTCCACTCAAGACTGAAAAGTTCCCCAAATTCCATAGTCACATATGCCCAGCTGTGCCCAGCCCCACCCCACACAGCCCTGTCACCCTACAGCCGGGTACCCCTACTTCCCTGGAGACCCTCCTACCATCTCATCCCTTCCCACGGCTTTTCTTTGGAGCCCCTCACTCAGGGGCCGCATCTCGGTTGGGAAATCTCCAGGGCCCCCAAGAACTTCAAGAGAGTAGGCATTCCCAGAAGAGGCACCCCCCCCAGGGCTGGGAGGTAGCTGGTGGCCCTGACAGCACCTTACAGTGTGACTGATTGCAGGAAGCCCCTGCGACCCTTCCAGATCCTTAGGAAACCACCTCAGGTCCTTCCTGGGCTATTACCAAGCCAATGGCCCCAGGGAGGGTGGCTGGCCACCTCCTTCTTATTTCCTTCCTTCCGGGGTTCCCTGCTGCAGATTGTTTCTGTTTGGGTTGAGTGTCGCCCACTGCAGGAGGAGCAAGCAGGGCCAACTTTCAACAACTGGAGCAGTGCTCCAAGTTCTCTCTGGTGCCCAGGGATAAGGCGGACACTCTAGACAGCTTAAAGCAAGGAGGGTTGAGGGCAGTCAGGAGGCAGCCAAGTGCAGGTCTCAGCTCCCCAGACGCAGCTAAAGGATCATGTCATTCCAGCAGTGGCTCTCAGCCGCTGAATTCAGAGTGGTCATCTTGCTATTCATGAGCTCCTCGTTTGAAATTGGATAACATTATCTTTGTCTGCCAGTAGGCAGCCAACGCTTTCCTGTGAGCTGCAAGGTCGCCCCCTCTGCTGTGTTCAGGGTGGCTGCAGTGGCAGTGAGGGGAGTGGAGGAAGCAGAGGACCGGGCAGGCAACCCTAGCTAAACAAATCGGATGCTTGATTGGCTCCAAAATAATCAGACTTACTTCCCCCGTTCCCTAGCTGCCTGGGATGGCTTAAGAATCTGTGTGCTGCTAGAAAGAGCAGCAATAAGAATCTAAAAACCCTCTGCTAAAGCTCCCGGACCCCTGTGTGGCATGGTAGGGATTTAAGCACTCTATCACTATATCACAATCGTTTTCCTCTGTGAAGGAGGAGGAGCACCAGGGTGGTGGCTGGCTTCCCCCAGCCGGCTGTGGCTGTGTTGTTATGTGCAGAGAAGCAAGAGTTCCATTCCATTGCCAAGATAGTTTTACTTCACTGGTAACCAAGTCATTTCTCTGAGTCCTGTAGAGTCGGTACAATCAGTCCAGGCCAACCTGGGAGCTATTTGGATTAAACAGACTCTGTGGTGCGGCATTTTGATCATTGCTCAATTCATTGCTGCCTCGTTTTGGGGGGAAAAAAAGAGAAAGAAAAGAAAAATACATCTAAATACACTAGCAGCAAGAAGTGTGAAGTGGTTTTGATGGCTACGGTTTCCTGCCTTCCCATGGAGCCGCGCTGTCACCAATAAGCTTCTTTTTCCTCCTGTTTAATCGTATGCAGGCTCCCACGGCGAGAGAAATCGGAATTTGTGCTTACTTTTGGGTATGAAACACGTAGGCGAGTCGGAAGCCTATAAATGCATTCTGTGCCGAGTCTGCCCCATTTTGTACCAGCGTGTTTACCCCTTCCCATTTTTCTCGCGTACTAAAGCTCCACCTTCAGGATGCAAATTCACATTTGAGAAGTGTGAGGAATGCGAGTGACTGAAATCTCAACACTGAGGCTTGTGAGTTGGGCCATTTTGGCTCTCCTTCTCTCGCACAGCATGCTCTGACCCGAGGACGCCAGCTCTGTGGGTGACCAGGCTTCCTGCTCCAAGTGGCCAAGCCCATGATGTCACTTAGGGTGCTGCATTTCAGAACTCCTGATGAGATGATGGTGCCGACTTCTTCTCCAGGCTGGCTTGCTTTCCTAGAAACAGGCAGTTCGGGCGGGTGGTTTATCTGTGATGTTCACGAGATGGGCGAGTCTTAAGGAGGAAGTATCCCCTCCCTCAGGCACCGAAGGGCATCTGGGTTCACCGGGTCATCCACCACCTGATTCGTTGCTGCTGGACACCACTTCACAGAGTCAGTGGTTTCCTGCTGAGGCTGCAGGCATCGACAACTGTGCAGTGGGCCATTGGTCACAGTCACAAGATGGTTATGACCAGGGCTTCACTTTTTTGACTTCTTTTTTTTTTTTTTTTCTTTTTCAGTCTGACAGTGGTCATCTGTAGGACTGACTGCTGGGCTGGCCTAGATTAAAATCAACTAAGCATATCAGTATAGGTGATCAGCACATTTCTGTATAGGCCTCATCTGTGTAGCAAAAACCGCATGGGCAGAATGGGGGAACTGGGCAGAATGGGGGAACCAGCTTGTGGAAGAGGTCCAGGGCTGGCCTCGCCTCTGAGATTTCAGACGGTCCCTTGCGCCCGCCTCTGCATGGCTCTGCTGGTATCTATGTGGTCTTCCAAACAGAGGCCCTTATCAAATCTCCCAGCTCCTCTGGGTGACTGGCAGGGCAAAAAGCAACGCACTCGTCTCTTGTCTGGTCTGGTGACGACTAGGTGGCTGAGAGCTGATGATGGGGACTGCTGTTTAATCCATTTGGTGCTGAGAGATGAAGTGAACACAGTTCCATCACTGTGAAAAGTCAGGCACGCACAGGACAGTGAAGATGTGGCTGCAGGCAGCAGTGCCTCCATTTCCCTGCCACCAGCACAGCCCGAGATGAGAACCGCACACTCTTGGGCCTGGTAACTGCGGCCCCACGCCTCGGGGTGATGTGATGAACACTCAGGAGGCATGCCTGCAATCAGTGGCTTTTGAGGTCCCCCATAACCCCCCCCAAAACAGGCCAGTATGGTTTAATGGTCATTTCATTAATGATTGTAGATGGGAGGCCTATTAGAAAGCAACTCTTTCTTCAAGGTTTGACGGTTTTCTTTAAGCTAAATAAGGGCCTTGGCTCAGCGTTACGGATGGACATGGCATTGGGCATTGTGTGTAGAAAGAAGGCAACATGTCCCGCATGCTTAAGAGACTCAGAGCTACCACATCCACCCTGGCACTCTAACAATGAACCACAGTGTCGAGGGGCTTGCCTCAAACGTCTACCAAAACTCCTGGTGGTTAGGAATCTGAGAGCATTTCCAGGTAACTGAGCAGCCATCAGGATGGCTTTTCTAGACCTGCTGGAGTTCATCCTGCATGAAGTGTGCAAACTCATCCGTTAGTTACTGCTCCAGACTGGGGAGTACCTCTGGAACTTGAGCAGTCTCTTACAAAACAAACTTTCCCCCTGATGCTCACCAGAGTCGAGTGTGTCCTTGCTCGTGTGTATCCGGTCGTTCCTTTGAGATAAGGAGCCAAAAGGGCATGGAGGAGGATTAGACACAAAATGCTGATCACTCTTGCCTGCGGCATCATTGCCCACATCTCTGCTCTGCCATCACATCTCTGAGGTTCCCTGTTCAGCAATCCTTGGTTCAGTCCCCTGATAAACAGCTTGGCATAACACCACTCAAAGAGAAGAGCTGCCAGAAATGGGGCCTTCGTGGGAATAACAACTCTCAAAATGAATAGCAGATGATAAGATAAACAACACAGAGATAACTCCACTTGTGCTTCCACAGTCTCCGGTCTCCAGTGGGAAGAGGCGCTGTGCCCACAAAGTTGTCTCTCGGCTTTTTGACAAGTGGCTTGGCCCTGTCTTGCCAGGCTCCTTCAGATGCTCTCGTCATGTTGTAGAAAATATGCTCACCTCAGCGGGCAGGAGGCAACAGGCTTGCAGCTGGCTCTGCATGTGGGCCTGACTGAGGGCAAGCCCACTACGGCCAGGACAGGTAGTGGTACTGCGGCCCCAACAGCATCTCTTAGCCACTCTTAGCCTCGGGCACAGAATCCGCCAAGGCCAAACTGAGGAAGACCGAGCGTTTACGTCACCTTTCTACCTCTGTTCTCTGTGTCTTTTTAAAATAAAGCTCTTCACTTGAGATCTGAGAAAGATGTATTTGTAGAGCAGGTTATGTCTGAGAAATCCCCACCCCACCCCTTTACTCCATTCTGCTCTCTTTCCCATCCTTTCTTGCTGTTTCTTCTTCCCCAATTTACCACTCTTCTATACCCATGAGTTCGATGCTGGTGAACGTCCCCACTGCTCTTTGGCTTCTTGGATTCATCAGGAGAGGCACGGTAGACAGCGAGGGTGAAGTTCCAATGTTTGCTCCTGCAGCTCCTATGCTGCACATCTGTATTCTGGCCATGGCCATGTCCCCTCTTCAAGGTCAGAGGTGCTGCAGACTGTCCTGTCACAACCACAGCACCAGCCACAGCCTGCTGTGGGTTCAGTTGCCACTTCCCTCCCCGCACTCCTCACCAGCTCTAACAGTGCAATTCTTGACTGGTCTGCTTCTATCCCACCTTTATTCCTGCATTTGTTCACAGGGTTCCAGCCAACCTATCTCCAAGCTTGGGTCCAGAAGTGACCCCAATTGACTGTGTGTGTCTCAACTGATTGTGCATGTCTGTCTGTGTTTAATGCTTATTTCTCTCCCATTTGAGAGGGGGAGAGTGAACTTCCACCTATTGATTTACTTCCCTAAATGCCCACAGTAGCCAGAGCTGGGCTGGGCTGAAGGCAGGAACTCAGAATTCCATCCAGGTCTCCCACATGGCTGGCTCAAGTGTCAAACCAGTTTCTGCTGCCTCCCGGGAATGTGGTGGCAGGAAGCTGGGTCGGCAGTGGAATGCTAGGATGGAACCAGCCCTCCAACAAGGGGCACAGCCATCCAAAGCAGCATCTTAACTATGAGGCCAAACACTGGCCTCCATGCAGTTTGTCTCCTTCCAAACGCTAGTTCCTCTAAAGCTGGCAATGCAGAGACCTCTGTACTTTTTCATTTTTATTCCTTTTTGCACACACTTGCTTCCCCTAAATCCAACCTGGTAAAACAAATACATGGAAATGCAACTGGGTAGGATTACTTTCTCACCCTCCCCCGAGTTAAAACATAAAACTTAAAGAGCTTTAAAAGTGAACCAGAATGACTAGGAGCTGCGTGTTCAGAAGAAAGCAGGGGACAGGGATGGTTCTAAGCTCTAAACCACGGCTCAACATCTGAAGCATATTTTCAAACAAGAGACAAAAACCAAGCACACTGCCTTTTTTTTTTTTTTTCCTTTTTAGACATCTCTCCTTCAGGGTGCTCCAGCAATCCCTTTGATAAAGCACAGAAATGCCATTTGTTCCCACTATCAGCAAAACAGGATTATGAAGGAATTGCCACCATTCCTCCCCCCCCAGAACCCATCCCATCTCATCCCATCTACACTAATACTGGAAAGACAAATGGAATGTTCTGGATAACTGTGCCACCCAATCCACAGCTGCCCTAAGTTCCAGAGATGCTTTTTTTTTTTTTACTTTGCTTCAACTTCTGCACTGTCACCCTCTGAACCAGCTACTTTGAAACCCAACTCCTCTCTTTTATCGGATGTGCTTAATGCTGATTAAATATTTATACTGCCAGAGGCTCTTGTGCCCCCACCATGAGAGCTACAGATTTGGAATGCTCGGGAGCTCTAATTGTGAAGGAAAGCACAGTTAGATGCATAGTCCAATAGACAAAGTTGCGTGGCCCAGTGTCAGTGATTGGTCAGGGACATAGGCCGGGGGGTGGGGAAGGGATGACATGTTGACACATGGATTTCTTGTGAACAGATGACAAGAGACGATCTGAGGTCAAAAAGCAGAACCGGGTTGATTCTAGGCCCCCTTTTGTGGCTGAGATAGGACCACTGGAACTTCCCCTTTGCCTAACTTGCGCTCCCATGTGCCTCATTCCCAACTGTGAACTAGGCGTGGTTTGCAAACCCAGGACTCTCAATCCCTCCACCTCTACCACCTGTTACTTGCAGCTTCAATGACATTACCTCTAGCCACCTGAGCCCAGTGAGTGGCATAGTATTAAGTGTTTGAGCGATAGCGAGGCCGGGGGGGGGGGGGGGGGAGGAGGGCACTGTGAAGGCGTAGGTCTACACCAGGGCGCCTGGCCAGGGCCAGTTGGAAGTGAACACCAACCTGATTTCTGCTTTCAAGCCATACTCCCTGACATGGGATTGGCTGTACCCAAGGAAAGAGGCCTGCTTCCTTTGTACAAGAAATCTAGCAAGCTAGGAGTAGTACAGATGAGGCCCAGGTACAGACCCAATGCCACTACTCAGGGACAGTGTAGCCTTGGTTTCTAATGAGGTTTAGCATCTATATTATGTAGGGGTGTGTGTGTGTGTGAGGAACACTCTTGCCTATTAAATGAGATAACAATATTTGGTAAAGATTTCAGCACAATGCCTAGCACACAGGAAACACTCAACAGATGTTATTACGATGAGTATAATATCCAACCAGGGCTCTGATGCCATGTTGGCTGACTGTATTAGTTTGCCAGGGAGACATTGGCCTGGGTACAATGCTAATATCTCATCTGGGTGCCAATTTGAGTCCTGGCTGCTCTGCTTCCCATTCAGCTTCCTGCTAATGTGACTGGGGAGGAAGTCGATGATGGCTCAAGTGCTTGGGCCTCTGCTGTCTGTGTAGCACAGCTGGATGGAGTTCCTGCTTCCTGGCTTCAGCCTGGCCCAGACCTGGTTCTTGGGGCTCTTTGGGGAGTGGATAAAAGATCTCTTTCTCTGAAACTCTTTCAAATACACAGACACATGAATCTTTCTAAAAAGAGTGTGCCTAGATATTGATACATCAGAACTAGATGGAACAGTTGAACTACTGTATCCAGAAAAACTGCCAGAACCACATCCAAGTCCACCTCTGTGGTCAGTGTGTAAGCCATTCAGTGTCAAGAAAACATCAGACACCTATGTAGATCTGATTGCTTCCAAATGGTCTAAGGGATAGGACAGCAAGCTAACCGCAAGAAGAAGGAATAGGAGGGTTTCAGAGAGAGGCAGTGAGTTCTGGGACAGCAGCAGAGTCCGAGTAACATAAAGAGGTGAGAATGAGATAAAGAAAATCAAGCAGTCTTAACTACTGCAAGCCGATAGACGGAGTGGGCAGGGAGGCAGATGGCAAAGATGTCCTTGTGTTTGAGAATACTCCTTTTGTGCAGCAGCAGAGTGCTTATTTTAGAAATATTAAAGTGTAAGGTACACTGCTTTAAGGATATTTAAGAGTCAGACTGTAAGAATAGGCCAATTAGAGGACAAGCATGATGAAAGCTCTATTACCAAACACTCTTTGCTACCCATTTTGTGTGTACCCCAGGGATGCTGTGACTGTAAGGGTGTGTGTGTGTGTGTGTGTGTGTGTGTGTGAAATTAGATTAGGGGTCACAGACATAATACAAAGCTGAGAATGCTAATAGTGAGGCTATTATTTATCTTTGTTTAGATCCCCATCCTATCTTTTCAGTTAGACTCTCAGCTTCTATGAATAGGCTCTGTGTTATTAAAAACATGAGGATCATGAGATCCTTTGATTAAGAATGGGAGAATATTAAACATGGGAGGGTTATATATGAATGAGAGTGACCACACTAAAATAAACCAGAAACACAAATCAGTAGCTGAGGAAGCTGCAGTCCTGGAGGAACCCCCAACACAGGGGCCTGCAGAGGGGGCGGCCAAGAGCATGGAGGTGTGGCGAGAGAAGGGAGCCACAAACAGAGGAGGTACACCGAGGACAATGAACCCAGCACAGCACTAGCCTGGGCCTTGGGTGCTACACAGACTTGCATAGATGAACCAGCAGCTCACAGCAACAGGCTGCTGGCACACACTCCAACTGGCATGGGGAGTCTACAGCATCCTAGACCAAAGTCCAAAAACATTGACCATGGACTGACCCCCTAGCCCAGATAAGCCCTCTGGCTTCAGATTTGTACAGCACTTACACTTCTCACTGGGACCTTACTATTATTATTGTTAAAGACCACAAGCAGGCATTAAGAAACTTCTACATACAGGGTCTTACAGTGGGAGATTCCTATTTTGTTAAACAAAACAAGGCCTTTTCAGGTTTCCATGCTCCTCTATTTGCTATCCTTTTTGTTTAAAACATCATCCCCTCTTCTCTACTTGGCAAACACTTATTCATCCATCAAGGCCCAATTTGAAAACCACTTCTCTTTGCAGTCTTGCTTGAAATGGTGTTAGAAGCTCCCTATCAAACTAAAACCTCCTTTAAAAAAATATAGAAACCAACTGTTAGCCCCACACCACGTTCCACGAGAGCTAGATAAGGGCCCTGTGGCACAGCAAGTATATATTTACTTATTCTAAAATGGTACTGAGTGACTCCTCCCTTCATGCCAGGTTCCATTGTAGCAGTAGCATGCCTGTCTAATCGATAGCCTAGGAGTGAAATCTTCGCCTTGCAACCACTCGGGATCTTCTATGGGAGTCAGTTCTTCTTCTTCTTCTTCTTCTTCTTTTTTATTTGTTTTTTTTTTTTTTATTGCAAAGTCAGATATACACAGAGGAGAGACAAAGATGAAGATCTCTCCAATGATTCACTCCCCAAGTGACCACAACGGCCAGTACTACACCAATCTGAAGCCAGGAACCAGGAACTTCTTTCCAGGTCTCCCACGTGGGTGCAGGGTCCTAAGGCTTTGGGCCGTCCTCTACTGCTTTCCCAGGCCACAAGCAGGGAGCTGGATGGGAAGTGGGGCTTCCGGGATTAGAACCGGTGCCCATATGGGATCCTGGCACTTTTGAGGTGAGGACTTTAGCTGCTAGGCCACCGTGCCAGGCCTCGGAGTCAGTTCTCAGGTATCCACGTCTCAATGCTTGGCAGCTTAGTGGGCCTTGTACAGCCATGTGGAATAAATATCGGCTGAATCATACCAGAAGCCTCTTAGGGACAGGTGTCATTCTTGGACGTCCCCAAAGCTCCAGCCACAATGCCTTCACTCGACAACTGCACCAATACATGTTGACCAACTGGTGATGTTCTCCGCAGAGACAGAGAGTAGAAAAGGAGAAAATCCTGTGCCTAATCACAAAAATATATCCTCGACGACATGGAGGAGCCACCCCAGGATGCAAGACAGAGCATTCTGCATTTGGATTATTTGTTCATTTACAGCACCTTTCAGACTTTGCTTGGAAATAACTGTGTGAAGAGCTTTATACTGTAATTATGCTAGACAAAGCTTATAATAATTATAATAATTATCAACTGCATGCCAATAATACTTTAACAATTCCACTGAGCAAAAAGATCACACATGTGTTGAACAGGTATTTATAATGAAGCTCTTTAAAACAGAAAGGGCACAGATTAAAAATTTTGCTTTTTTTTTAATATGCAAGGATTTGGACAAATAACAACCCGCTTTTTGCTGGTAGAAAACTTCTGTTTACAGTAGAAACTTTCTCTAAGTGCCCTGTGGATTGCTTCTAAGTCCAGGGAGGATGTGAGCCATATATTCATCTTGGAGACCTGGACTGATACACTGTCCTCTGTTTGACACATAGAAACAATGTTCCCTTCTGAGAACCTGTGGACTGGAGATCCACCTGTCAAGCAAGCTCTGAACTTACCCACAGGAAAAACTCAAGCTTTTAGGTACGCTAGGAGTCCCTCTAGTGGATAGAAAAGGTACTTGATACATTATTTTTATTAAATACATTTTTAAAAGCCATGCTACCTGAGGGGAGTTGCAGGGTCCCGTGGTTAACAAGACTTCACCCCTCATTAGCACCTGTTCCTGAAAGTTGGAAGTATGTCATCGATTAATAAAGTCTTGGTGAGCACTCCTCTTTCTCTCTGGCATCCATAATAATTAAGGTATCTGCCTGCAGGCCTGCAAATGCAGCATGAAATTACAGTCGGCCCTAGCACCAAGCAATAAAATGAACACTCTTTAAAACACCACCAAATAATCTCTATAAAACACTCCCAAATCAAATTCTCATCTGTAACTATTTTGGTCCAAACTGATAAGGTACCTTCATCCGAATCATGAGGGAGATTGCTTCTTTTTCAAGAATTTGCTCCTGTCTATAGCAATGGCAGCCTGTAACTTAGAGAACATGCTTTATGTCTTGTTGAAATCAGATTTACTTGGGGGTGGGATGTTGTTACTCCTTGTCACATCTTTTGACAAATCCCTGCTGTGGATGTGTGTGTGGTGTCTCTGAGTTTATCCTCAACACAGTTGTTCAGTATAAACACAACTCGGGATGCCAGAACGGGGGAGGTGAGGAAACAGATGTGCCTAAGACACAGATCATGGCCTCTGCAAAGCTGATCATCTGCTCTGATAGGTCACCTTTCTGACTCCCTTACTGAGACAGTCTGGCTTACAGGAGAGAGCTTACACTTCTTAGCGTGATATACAAGGTCCCTGCTTGCCTGTCTTAGCAACAGGATACTCTCATTGCTTTTGTTCATGTGTATCTGGGCTCTGTGCTAAGTTAGCTGGAGAGGAGCTGTCTGTGAGCAGCAAACTTGAAATCTGGAGGCTCTTGTGGCTATCTGGATCCCTGTCAAAGAAGGTGTTGATGCTAGACTGCCGTGGAGTGACACAAAGAAAAGGAAATGAAACACACTTTTCGCTAATTTGACACTCAAAGAACAGGGACACAAAAGTATACTTAAACCAAAGGTTTATGACCTTCAGGGCTTTGGCATCACTTTGGGGTCTAGAGAATGACACATGGGGTCAGAGAGAAGAGCTTCCTCCCTTTCTTCGTATGAAAGGGAACATTTAAACAAGAAAGGAAGGAGTTACATTCTGCAAGGTGCTTCTATGGGGACTCCTCAAAATGACTGGCAAGTCGTGAGATCGCACAGGCTGGGAATAATCTACCCCCGATGCTCTAGGTCTCAGCTCTCACTCTAGAGCTATCCACTGGGGAGATTATTCACTCTGAAAAGTTGTGTGAGTCAATGGTGACATGTTTAATGGTAAGGCAAAAGAACCCTTATGGCATAGACAAGAAGGAGTTAATTTTTTTCCTGCACTAGGAGTCCAGTTGCCAGTGTTGGCTGCGCCTCCGTGTTACTCTCCAAGAACCCCCCAGGCTCTTATTATCTTTCTGCTGTCACAAGATAGCTGCCACAGCTGCAGACATAATATTAGTTTTCAAGACAAGAAGGAAAGGCCAGCTTTCTCCTAGCAGGACTCTGTCTCTTCATGGCCAAATGCAAGTCACTGAGCAGACATCGGCTTCGATTTCACTGACTGGAAAGTGGCCACATCCCTACCTAACACCAGGTACTAGTGAAGAAAACGAATGGCTGGGAGTGGGTTGTGTGCCAGGGTCTGAGGAAGGAGCTTACCTTCCATGGGATCACCACAAGATTGGTGACAAAGGTTCTCTTAGCAGGCAACTGGGGGAGACAGGGGCAGCAGTGAGCTCTGTGCTCTGCTTTGGCAAGAATGATCCCTCAGCGATGCAGGAAGGTCTCCATCTTTCTCTTCCCATTGGGTAAGTTCTACTCAGCCTTTGGGTTCCTACGCCAGTATCTCTCCAGACACTCGCTCTGTGGAACTAACCAGGCCTTCCTTGATACCACCAACATACCTAGTTCAAAGCCCTTCATTTGCTCTCAGTCACTCTATTGCCATCTGTATTTGTCTGGTGTGCTCAAGGTTCCAGAACTCTTCAAAAGAAGTGGATCTACTCCACCTGTCTTTGACTCACATGTCTAGCACAATGCCTGGCACAGAAGTTTGGTACTCATGGGATGCCTATGGCGTAAACAAATACAAGATAGAAAATGATCACGTTTCCTGGGGCTTCTTCCAGCGTGAAGGTCCTCCGAACTCACACAGCAGATGCTCATTGCATTCAACCACACCTATTTATGAAGAGTCTATTGTCTGCCAAGCACCAGGGCAACACAAAGAAAGCTAACGCACGTTCTGAGGGAGGAAAGTATGCACAGGGAAGATAACTAACAATACAAAATAGCATCAGATAAGCACAAGGAATGCAGTGGTGAGAAGGAGAGCCAGGAGTTGGGACTAGGATGGAATGGTAATTAAAACTCACAGGTCATTCAAATCTTAATTTAATCAACACTTTCCCTCTCTGTCCCTCCCAGCTTCTCAGTGATGTAGGAGGATTGTCAGATTTGAATGTCATTTCTTCTGGGTGCCCTGACTATCTTGCAGTGCACCTGTAACCCAGGAGCTAAAGAACCACCGGGTGGGTAAACAGCCAAAGAGGAAACCGGGGAGCAAAGGGGAACTTGTGAATTCATAACTTAGCTAGTCCGCTCCTGAGCGGCTAAACGCTGATGCAGTTTTACCCAGCCACTGAAGATCAAACGATTCCATAGTTCACAACTGTTCTACAGCCCAAGTCTCTGTGACTGTGTGTCACTGGAAATGAGACAACTAAGCCACGTGGAAATGCACTGAGTGGATGATTTTATAGGCCCATGGCTACATGGAGCCTATGTTTTGCAGGGGGACAATACCTGATAGCTAGGGATGTGGGAGAGCAGACCTGAGAGTTTCCTAAGGGGTACTGAACATTTGGGGGGTGCAGGCTTTGGGCCTTTTGACAACCTGATGAAATCTAGGCACTCATTCCAATATGTTTCATAATGTGTAAAATAGGAGGGATGATGGGTATTAGACACAGGAAAGATACCATTGCTTGGGATACCAGAATCCCATATCAAAGTGCCTGGGTTTATGTTCCACCTCCGCCCCCCACCTTTTTTTTTTTAAAGATTTATTTGTTTATTTGAAAGGCAAAGTTATATTATGAGAGGAGGGAGAGACAAAGAGATCTTCCATCTGCTGGCTCATTCCTCAAAGGGTTGCAACACCCTGAGTCTGTGCCAGGCAGAAGTCATGAGCTCAGATAGTCTTCTGGGTCTCTCACATGGGCTATGGTGCCATCCTCCACCACTTTACCCGATGTAAGAGCAGGGAGGTGGATCAGAAGTAGAGCAGGGAATCTAGGATGCTGGCACTGCAGGTGGTGGCTTAACTGGCTATGCCACACTGCCAGCCTCCTAGATTTCTACCAGTGTGCCTCCTGGGAGGTAACAGATGATAGGTCAAGTCCTGGAGTTCCTGCTGTTCATATGGGAGACTTGGGGCCAGCCTGACCCAATCCCGGCTGTTGCTGGCATTTAGGAAGGGAATCAGCAAGTGGGAAGTCTCTGTCTCTACTTCTCTGCCTTTCGAATAAAACAAACACATAAATAATGTAAAAATACATAGGATTACAAAGGAAGCCAACTATGTTGAAATGCAGCTACAAGGGAATTTTCCAAGATGCATAATAACATACATCTCTAATAGCAGTGTAAGTGACAAGATGTGGCAGCACCTGTCATATTTAAACCTGATCTGAGGTAGTAAGAAGTAGACTCTGAGACATCAGCAACAACTGTCATGTGATTTGAAAAGATCTGGGATTTCTCGCAGTGACAAAGTCACAGGTGCTACAAATATCATCCTAGCTTGGCTGCCTACATTTGTTCACAGCTATAAATGATAAAGAGGTCAGAGAAAATAAAGCTGTAATTTTCTTTGGTCATCCAAGTTCATAGGCCCAAGTCTAAAACTGCTGTTCTGGGGACCCCATGCCACACGGTGACCATGCTGAGGACCAGGGTCAGCATATGTTTGCTTGACAGATGGGCACAGGGTCTGGAATGTCATTTCTTATCTTTTTTTCCCTCTGTAATTATACCACAATTTTTCTGTCCCTTAGGAAAGTACCCATGAGCATTTCAAGATTTTTTTTTTCTTCTTGACACCAACATTACCTTCTTTCTAATTCCCTTTTCCATGCAATTTTTGATGCACCCTGACTTGTCCTTAGCTAAATTCAACAGCAAGAGGAGAGCAGGAACCCCATGAGGCTGCTGGTGGGAGAGACAGTTATGAAGTACACGGCTGCCAACTTTCCTTGGACTGTGGTTAACGCTGCGTTACTGTGTTTCTGCTGACTTAGTAGCTGTTGAATGCTTTACCAGATGAGGAGATCTCAGAGATAGGAAATGATTCAGGAAGAGGAAATTGAAACTCTGCCTAGAAGAGCTGTTTGCTCATTGCATGACATTGCTCTTTAGTGTTGAGACCATTTGAAGAGTAAAGCAGGGCATCAAAGATCCTTCTCTTCCTTTCTGCCACTCTCCCTTTCAAGTAAAAAAAAAGTACATGTATGTGAATGAGGAACCCTCGTAAATTTCCATGTTGTAAAAAACAGGGGCAGGTATCTGGTACCATGATTAACATACTGCTTGGACCGCCTGCAGCCCCTATCTGACGTGTTCTCAGTTTGCACTGGAGCACATGTTGGTTCAGAGGAATTGCTGCATGCCACCCACATGGAAGCCCCAGATTGAGTTCCCAGCTGCAGACTTTGGTCTGGCTTAGTCATGGCTGTTGCAAAAATTTGGGGAGTGAACCAGAGGTTAGAAGATTTTCTTTCTTCTTTTCTCTCTTTCTATCTCTCCCTCTCTCCTTCCTTCTCTCCCTCTCTTTCTCTCTCCCACTTGTTTGCTGGTTTTCAAGTAAAATGAAAATAAATAAATAAAAATGAAATAAGCAAAAGTTGTAATCATAATGGACTGGGCCAGTTGCCTCAGGGTGTGGTGTTAGTTGCCCCTTGCTGTTTACTCACCAAGAGGGACACAAGGGGAAGTGTTGGGAAAGTGTTTCATTGTTGAGAAAGTTAAGTTCCTTTTTGACTTAGCATTCAGCACTCCAGGCACCCATTCTCCTTCAATAATTACCGCTTAGTTGATTAGATGTGCCTTCAAAGATTTGTGATTTTTTTTAATGCAGAAATCTATCCTACAATAGAAAATTCTACATCAAAACGGTAGGGAATTAGGAACAAACCACGTCATTTGGAAATTAAAAAAAAAAATCTCAGAAAGATCATATTTGTGGGGGCAATGCTGTCCAGAATATTGAGTTGGTGTTTGTTCATGGACAAAAATTCCTGATCAATCACACACACGTGTTACTTAAATAGCAAAAAGTGGGCCTGACACAATGACTCGGTGACTAAATCCTTCCCTCTCACACGCCAGGATCTAATATGGGTACCAGTTTGTGACCCAGCTGCTCCACTTCCCAATCACTTTCCTGTTTGTTATTTTGGAAAGCAATCGAGTAGCAGCCCAAAGCCTTGGGACCCTGCATCCGTGTGGGAGACCTGGAAGAGACTCCTGGCTCCTGGCTTTGGATCAGCTCAGCTCCAGCCAACTGGCTCAGCTCTGGTCATTGCAGACAGATCTCTGTCTTTCCTTCTTTCTGTAAATCTGCCTTTCCAATGAAAATAAGTACATCTTAACAAGAAGAAAAACAAATGAGCTGAGTACAAAACACAATTTCTGGGTAGTTGCTTTTTGCTTCTAGATCTGATTTTCACCCAATCATTTGCAGAGCACAAAATCTGTGATCATAGCCACAGGGTATTCTTTCCCTTGATTTTGGATTTCTGGAGCTATTCTTGGCAGCTGCAGTGTCGTCCCGAGCAATGAGTGGCTTCTCAACAAACATTTGCTGAACAGGATAGACTTCAAACGCTTGTTGCTGGCGAGGGAAGATGCAACAAATGCTTTATCTATAGACCTGGCAGAAGCGTTCGGCTAACTGCCATTCCCTAATTATGTGAACAATGGCTGCAAAGCAGGAGCTTTTGAAATCTGCAAATTATACAGCAGGAGAGAGTCTAACAGCGAGGCTCCCCATCACCGTGCAAAAGCCAGAAAGGAACAAAATCAAGGCTGCCAGAAATCTGAAAATGCCCCACGAGCTACTGTTGCATAAAACACTCCTGCTGATCACCACAGCGCCCTGCACTGCATGCTCTCCTGTTTAGCTTCCTGGCCTGTGAGAAGGAGAACCAGAAGCATTTCCGTCCAGTGGGGCTGACTGTGAGGGTGCAGTGAATGGGCACTCACGCTCTAGCCGGCACCTGGTGGTGTGTGGGACTCAGTGATCCTGCCGGCCAGGTTGGGTGTTGCATGAGGGTCTGACATTATTTGCGGGAACCACAAAGGCACTGGGATAAACAGAAGCTTTTGGCTTTGGGTGGAAAGAGGGTAGAACCTACATTGTGAAGTTTCCCATTTACAGCCTTGCTGGACGGCTTTGGCTGTGCGAAATAAGCTTCTGCAATTCCGTGTGTGGCTGGCTACCTTCTCGTCCTGCAGTCTCAGCAGAGAAGCCCTGCTCAGGCATGTCTTCCCTCCCTCCCTGACTAAAGGAGCTCCCTCCATCTCCTCCTCTCCTTCAGCACAGCACTGCTTCCCTTTAGAAACAGCCACCTGCCTGTGTGATTACACAGTGCTGGCTTACCTGGCCAGTGACTGTGGGCACTGCCAGGCTGTCCACTGCAGGAAGGCAGTGACTATGCCTGCTCACCGATCCCTTCCTCTCCCAGCAAGGTGCCTGGCCACACGTTCATGCATGGGGAATGGATGTGTACCTGTGGCAAGCAAATGGGCACCTGCCGTAAGTAGACAGGACCAACACACATCTACAGACAAGCTCACGTCTAGCCAGCAGGGCATTCCTCTGGTCTGTAAGACACTTGCCTTTGAAAGCACGCCACCCTTAGAAAAGGGAAACTACCCCAATAGATTCCTCTGTGACATTACAGCCTCTTCCCTTGAGAGAATTTCAGATCAGCCCTGCCTCGCAAGTCCTTCCTCAGATTGATTGGGCTGAAGCTGGATGGGCTGTGACCCCTGAGTAGAGGAAAGGCAGCATTTCCAAGCCCACTGCCCTTCTACTAAGAAACACTTGGTCTTTGAGACTTCCTGGAAGGCAGGAGGTCCATGGCCAAACTTCAGGGTATGGGAAAATCAACAACATCCTGGAATCCCTGGGCAGGTCCACACATTCGGGGCAAAATAGAACAGCCACAGGAGTTTTGTAAAGTCCAGTATGGGAAAAAGGAAAACATAAAAAAAAGGAAATCCTGGCACAGAGCTCTCAGGACTGCTGGGGGCAGCACAAAGAGAAAGAGGAGGAGAGATTTCCTGATCCCACAGGAGAAAGTGGCCTGCAGACTGAGAGAGCCTCCGTGGAAATGCCACGGAGTGCCTGAACCCCAGGGCTCTAGGTCAGGGCCCCCGGCTCTCTCCTGTCATAAACACACGGGAGACTTCCTTAAATGCGTTCATGCACATTCTCACACTTCAGACTCACAGAGTAAGGCGGGCCCCAGACTCTTGCACCGCGGACACCTGAAGGCAGGCTCTGGAAGCCTGGTGCTTGGGACACACCAGGCTGCTCTCACCCCTCTTCTGTTACAGAGGCTCTCAGAACACAGTGGAGAACACCCGCAGGAAGTGCAGGGGAGCCAGGACCCAGCAAGCCCAGCTGGTCCTTAACTCTCCCAAGCACAAGAACTGCTCCTCAAGCCAGTGATGATGAGGGAAGGGAGCAGTAAAAAGGAATGCGGACTATGCTACAATACTCCTGTACTCCTGTATGAAAGGGCATCCTCACACCTTCTTCCACTTTGCTGGCTTCTGTTGGAAGAATCATCATCACTGACAGATTTGTTAGAATAAAAGACTTTATTGCCATCTTCCAGAAAACTGTCCTAACAAACTCGCAGATGAATTGTGTTCACGCTGAGTGGTACTATTTCAGTTGTGGTACAGTTGTGCAGTGCTCCACCAGCACAACTGTACTGGGCAGCCTGGTGCAGGTCGAAAGATCTAACACACTTCAATGGTACCCAACTTCTGGCTGATCAGGAAGATAAAGAAATGTTTGCTGGGATTCCTTCCGGGCAGTGTCTTTCTCATGAGGAATTCCAGAGGGGCCCCAGGTGGAAATCAAATGTTTTCATGGTTCACCAATTACACTCTGCTGTCTTTGTGCAACTTTCTGCAGGTGCCGATTTCTTAGGACAGTCCTCTGGATTTTACTTTTGTTTTAAAGATACATTTTCTGTATTTGAAAGGCAAAGTGACAGGGAGGGAGGGTGGTATGAGAGAGAGAGGACAAGATAGATTTTCCAGCCGCTGCTAGTTTACTCTCCAATTGGCTGCAAGAGCTGAGGCTGAGCTAGGCCAGAGCCAGGAGCCAGGAATTCTACATAAGCTTCCTACGAGGGGAACAGGGACTCAAGTACTTGGATTATCCTCTGCTGCTTTGCTGGGGTACATTAGCAGGGTGGTGGGTCAAACGTGGAGCTGCTGGGATTTGAACTGGTGCCCCAACATGGGTTACTGGCACCACACGCAGCACTTAACCCCCCTAGACAGTGCTTTTAAACACCTTGTTCGAAATGTGGTTGCTCTACCCCACTTAATAGCACCTAGACTTCTAGTTCTGGGATGGGATTCTTGTATTCATTTCAGATAGTAATTGTATTAGGAGCTCAAGTTTGAGAATGACCGAGAGGCCAAAATTTAATTTCCACATAAGAAGTTTATGATCTATCAGAGTTATCAAAGCTCATCTTCCTGGGGCAGACATTGTAGTGCACTGGTTTAAGCTGCTGCCTGTGACACTGCCATCCTACATGGATGCCAGCTCAAGTCCTGGCTGCTCCATTTCTGACCCAGCTCCTTGCTAATGCACCTGGGAAAGCAGCTGAAAATAGCCCCAGTGTTTGGATCCCCTGCACCCATGTGGGGCACTTGGAAGAAGGTCCTGGTTCCAGGTTTTAATCTGGTCCACCCCTGGTCACTTGGTCATTTGGGGAGTGAAGAAGCAGGTGGAAGTTCTCTGTTTCTCTATCTCTTTGTCTTTCAATAAATAAATCTTTAAAAACAAAATGATAAAAAAAGAAAAACTCCGTTTCCTTACCTCCGTGTCCTTATTGATTCTTTGCAAAACCATGGTTCTTACTGCATTTCTTCTGCTTCAGCCAGTTTACAATGCACTCGATGGACACGCGTAATGGACACAAATGAAGCATCTGTCAGAGAGATAAAACCAGAGATCTCAAAACAAAGTCTTGGTGGTGTCTTGGAGTGTTTGTTTAGGTCTGTAATTTGCAGGTAGATGGGGCTCAATAGTAGCCTAATTCAGTACATGTAATTGTGTATGTGTGTGTGTATGTGTGTGTGTGTGCACATACCCATGCATGTGTTGCTTGAAACTGAGTCAGGGAATACCTTTCCTGCCTTCAGTTTCCCAACTGAAAATGTTCCCACACCCAATAGCCAGGTGCTTATCACGAGGGCTGGCTCCGCGATAGGAGTATATAAGGTTGTGTACTGCAGCCTCCTGATTCACACCTGGGGCTTGCTCGTCCCTTGGCCTCCAGGTCTCTCAAAACAGATAAAACTGCAATGAAGGTCTGCAAATTCCTGGGAGGGAAATCTCTGGGGTTATTTTGGAAAGCAAATATAACTGCAAGCAGCCGGCTTCCATTTGTCCAGAATTACCTAGCTACGTGGAAGCTGAGCAGCCCACATGATTACACTTGTGTTAAAATATTTTGAGCTCCACCCACTCTCATTCCATTTTTAGCATGGTGTGATGGAGGCAAGCAGACCATAGCAGTCTGTGTGAAAATGTCACCCAGTGACTGAAGCTCAGGCCTGTCTGCAGGTGGGGCCTGCCTCCTGCCCACCTGTTCCCTGCTACCATAAACATGCAGGTCGCTTTTCCGGATCTTTTCTCACCAACTCCCAGGTTTAATACACAGAAAAAGTAGGGCATGCCCCATCTCTCTCCATTTGCCAGCTTAGGAAACCAGTTTGCGGACGCTGGTGTGTGGGAGAAAGGTCAGGAACCCTAGTATGAGGGGTCTTTCCATTCCTGCTTCAGTGTTCCGTGAGTTCCGGATCTCAGTGCTGGGATGATCTGTGGGAATTCTGAAAAATGCAGATACCAGGCCCAACCTCTGATTCTCAAAGAATGGAAACTGGACTGTGTAATGTTTGAAAGCTCTATTTATTCCTCTGAAAGGCAGGGATGAAAGAGAGAGAGAAACAGATATAGAGAATACATTTTTACTTGCTAGTTCATTTTCCAAATGCCCACAACATCCAGGGTTGCGCCAGGCTGAAGTCAGAAGGAGCTCTGTACAAGCCTCCCACATGGGGACAGCGGCGGGCTAGCATTCAACTCCTGGGCACTCGTCTGCCTCAAGAAGCTGGCTCAGACTCCAGGACTCTAGCCAAGCTCCAACAGAGTATGTGGGTGCCCCACACAGCTGCTTCATCAGCTGTGCCCCGACATCTGCCCCCAGACTGTGCTTTTAAAGAAAAAAAGTACCACAAATTCAGATAAACAGCCAAGGCTGACAACCCTTCATTCAACATATGCTTAATCAGAAAGCCCAGACAAATGAATGTGGAAACTGACACAGGGAAGAAGCAGCCTGGCTTGGGTCATCTGCAAATAAAGTTCATGCCTCGTTGCCAATAAAGCATGCATATCATGTCATGTATGAGGTCATCCTATGGAGCTGTGCAATGGACAGAGGTCCTGTTAGGAGGAAGTCATGAGGAAGACTCCAAAGAATGCGATCTGAACATAAGCAGGAGCAGGACGTCCCATTAGAATGAGGGGAGACAGACAGGTGCTTCCCAAATTCTCGTTTGCTCATTCTGGCTCCCTCCATGCTAGCCAGGGTACTGACACCTGGTATAGTCAAGTACTGGGGCTGTGTACTAGTCTGATAGAAAAGGATCCTATCTCAGACGTGGCCAAGGTGTTGGGGAAGCACAGCCTGCACCCTCCCACCCCCTGCCCCCGCCATGCCCATCATTGCTCAGGGCTGGGTCAAATCTGACAAGGACAAGGAGTTCGGAGTCAGCTGGCTCTGATCTCTGCTGCTGCTGGCTCCTGTGTGATCCCATCACTAAACCCAGCCTTGGCTTTCTTTGCATTCCAACAGGGAGCTCAAGTCTGGTTTTGCTTGTTTTATAGGCAGGACGCATGGTGCTACCACATCTGTGCACACATACCAAGTAAGCTGTGTTTTTCCATTACCGTGTAGCACCACTGGATATATCAATTCCAAGGGGGGTGTGTGCATTAAGTAAGTTCCTTGCGTCATTAAATACCTATTTTTCTGTGCCTGGCATAGTGGCTCATCTGGCTAATCCTCCCCCTTCTAGTGCCAGAATCTCATGGAGGTGCTGGTTTGTGTCCCAACTGCTCTGCTTCCCACCCAGCTCCCTGCTTGTGGCCTGGGAAAGCAAAGGAGATTGGCCCACAACTTTGGGACCCTGCATCTGCCTGGGAGACCTGGAAGAAGCTCCTGACTGTCAGCTTTGGATCAGCTCAGCTCTGATCATTGCAGTTATTTGGCGAGTGAAACAGTGGATAAAAGATTTTTCTCCCTCTCCTTCTCTCTGGAAATCTGCCTTTCCAAAAAAAAAATAAGCAGATCTTTTTTTAAAAATGTAAGAAATAATCCTATTTTTCTGGGAGCTAATCTGCTGTCCATCCCTGCTCGAGGAATATTTGGGAAACATTGCTTTCCTTCCTTGTACCAGAAATACACCAGAGAGTTAAGGAAAGAGAAAGTCGGGGGACTCAGAAATGTGGTGGATGTGGTAGTAGATCAGATGGCTCCAGAAACGTGGGAAGGTCCTGAGGGAGGGGGAGAGGGTCCTGTCCTGCCCAGTGATATGTGACCATTTCACATGCGTTATATAAAGCTGAATACAGCTTCTAAGTCATCTTTTCAGCAGCCCTCATTGCATTTAGATGCCCAACGGCTAGTGAATGGCTGCCATCTTGGACAGGTCTGATGGAAGCCATGTCTATCCCTGTAGAACGTTCTGGACAGGCATACTCCTCACTTTCCTAGGGGTAGACGGGTTGATTTTTTTCCCACAATGAGTCCAGATTTCAATCCTAGAATGGGGCTCTCGTATTGGTGAACTTGGGCTATGTCAATGCTGCTTCTTGCCTGTCATCCACCCTAGTCCCAACCCCTCCCTCTGATTCATCCTGGAGGTGAACTGGGGAATGCTGATGGGAGTCACTTTCCAGGTACAGTTGGAAGCCAGGAAGGGCCTTTCTGGTGGTTGTCAGGGTAATGAAGTCCTTCTTGGAACCTCTGGGAATGGCCAGAGTCTAATGGGAAACATTTCAAAGTAAAAAAAAAAAAAAAAAGAAGGATTTTTCTTCACACAGTGGCATGAGAAGGACACTTCTCAACCTCTGCCAGCTGCTGTCATGTCTGTGTGTCTTCCAGCGTCAGCCCAAGGAAGACTCCATGGGAAGAGAAACACCAGACACTCAGGAGAAGGAACTGGGTAGGACTTAGAGCCTATGAAATCCAGCCCCTCCCATCATTTTTCCCCAAGAGACTTTTGTGTTTCCTTTTTGTCACTCATGCGTTGGTTACTCAGTTGGTTACTCATGTGTTTTTTCATGGTGCTGTAATTTGTTGTGGATGTTGTTGTTGTGGCTGTTCTAACTCATACCAGTTGTTGACCTTGTTTCATGGCTTCTCAATTATGGAAATGTATAGTGATGGAGTACTGGGGTCTATCATGTACAGATGTGGGGGAATAATGGAACATGCATCCCTGCTTCCAGACGAAAGAGGGACTCCCAGTGAAACTGTTGGACATGTATAGACAATGGGATGCTGGACTGACATTGTCTGTACCAACAATGATGGGGTACACTTAATAAGAGACTAATGGAATTATGATTCCTTATGAAGGACTATACTACTGTAGTAAAATGGAAAAAATCTGTTGGGGGTGGGGGGTTGGGGGGGGAGAATCCCAGCCTATACGAAATTATACCACATAATTCAGAATTCAAAATAAAAATATATTAAAAAAAAAAGAAAGCCAGCCCCTCCCTGGGATGTGACCTGAGCTGACTGTCATACAAATATCTCAGCCCAATTCAGACACACTTTCACTCAGAGGCAGAAATCCTTGGGGCAGCAAATGGCCTGGGATGCTTGAGGGTCGCCCCTAGCTGTCTGCAGGAAAGATGGCTAGCGGCAAAAGCAGCGTTGGAGGTAGGATTCTGTGCCCTCCAGCTGACATGGGGTGGTTAAAAACATCCTGAGGGAGGGCCAGGAAGTGATTGGCCATCAAGCCTCAGGTGTCATCCCCGAGGGTGTAGGTGTTCGGGCTTGGCTGACTTATTTCTTACGCCTCCTTCATTCCAGATGTGTGTGTGTGTGTGTGTGTGTGTGTGTGTGTGTGTGTGTGTGGAGCGGGGACAACTCTGTCCCAAGTTAGCCAGCCAACATGTCTTTGTTTGCCCTTAAGGAAACTCATTTTCCAGCACTTATCATACTAATCAAGCCATTAATGACAACTGATGCTGAGATTTAATGTTCATTAAAAATCATTGGTTGTTGATGGACAAATGCATAGCAGACTTGGCCCTGCCTGGTGTAACACGAGCTAGTCTCCCTGAGTTGTGCCCTCCTGGGAGGGCGTGTGAACCAGCCACCTGGCACTTGTCTCCCCTCACTCTGATCCTACTAAAATGTCTATTTAAAGGTCACATTCTGTACACACAGAACATCTGGCTTTTCCTCTTTCTTTCCAGGAGGCACCCAAGAGTGTAAATTGGGGTGCAGAGGGATGAAAGGGAAGCCAGGAGAGCAATGGGCAGACAACAGGGGCTGGAAGCCACAGAGGAGCAGGCTTCCCTCCACCGCTTGCCCAGGGGCAGCCTGAGCCCCAGAAGGGTGAGCTGGGCCTTCTGTCAGAGAACTGCAACTCCTGGGGCCTGCCTGACACCCAGTGATAGCTGTACAGGGCTCTGGACCCAGTCTGCCAGGTTTTAAAAGGCAACTGATGGGAGCCCAGAGGGAAGCCTGTTTTTTATGTGAAAGTTCTTGGTGTCTATAACAACACCCCTCCCCGCCCCCCAGGCCAGGTCTACCAGCTCCAGAACAATGGGACCTTTGACTTCAGAACCTTCTAGCATCCAGAACCCTACAGACTGAGATCGAGGATTCAATGCAAGTAGCTCATTTAAGTTGTGTCAATGAACCAGCTGATTTTTCTGGCTCATCCCAGGAAGCTGAGTTGATTTGTTGCAGAATTCCTATTCCTATTTTTCAAACATTATACATGTACTGCAGCATCACGAGTTTTTCTTTTAAACCACACTTGCACACTGTGCATATGATTTACTTGATAGTTTTCTTTCTTTACTGGCTCTCTATAACTTACTTTTAAAGGGATCAACATTGTGGTATAGTGGGTTAAGCCACAGCCTTCCGCACCAACAGCTTATAGCAGACTGCTGGGTACAATCTTGGCTGCTCTGCTTCCAATAAAGCTAGCTCCCTGCTAAAGTGGCTGGGAAAGTAGAAGTGAGACCATCCAGGCCAGCTGAGGTCTCGGCCACACCTGCAGGTGGACGGCACCAGCATTGCCCACCCATTTCCTAACTGGTTAAGAGACCACCAATGGGGAACATCTTACCTGTAGGCTCCCCACCCAACAAGGAGGGGTCGGGGAATGCTTAAAATCCCAAGACCCTTCCTCAAACCTTTGATGTCTCTTTCTCCCTCCCCTTTGAGAGGCACCCCACCTCCCGGCTTTCTCCCAGGAGGTGCTTTCCCCCTCCCTCTCCCTTCCCTGCTCACCTGGTCCCTTCGCAAATAAACTTTTTTGTCTACAATAGATTCCTGGCTTCTTATTTCTATACTAAGCTGAGGAAAGAACCCACTGGGCTCTTCTGGTAACAGAAGGTCACCCAGGTATTGGGCCCCATACCCATGTGGGGCGCCCGAATGGAGTTCCTGGCTCCTGGCTTCAGGCTGGCTCAGACCTGGCCACTGTGTCATTTGGGATATGATCTCTCTTTTCCTTTATCTCTCTCTCTGTCTTTCAAATAAGTAAATAAATCTGCCTATGTTGTAAGCTTTAATTTAACCCCCTGAGCCAAAATGCTGGCTCCCAATAAATAAATCTTTAAAATATAGCTGAGGCTGCTATAGCTTTATCATGGATATGATACGGGAGACACGGTTTTCCCTAAGTGTGTTACAATGGACAACTACTTGACTCGAATTACTATGGCCCATGCATCCACCACTTCAAATCAAGCTCTGGTTGACAAACGTTTTTATCATCAGGAAGCCCGGCCTTTCTGAAAGGGGCCCTTCCGTGAAGGCTAAGATGGAATATTGGAGAAGTAGAAAAAGACATTGATTGTGTTATGCTGGGAGAGGAGGAGGGAGCGTCTCAGTAGAGAGAAATTTTAATCTGCTTGATAAGAAACACAGCAACTTTACAGCTGAACCGTTCAAGACACACCGGGGTTTTATGAAAGGACTCCTCCACTCCCATCACTGGTTTGGAAAAAGTCTGCCCATCTCCTATATTTCATTTGCCTATTATCTCCCTACCACTAAAAACAATTTGCATGAAAACAATCACTGGCAGCTCACGCTCACAGGAGTCCTGGGGTACCTGCTGTTTTCCTGCTGGCTCAAGCAAACCCAGGCCTTGGGAACCAGCTGATGAGTGAGGAGGGGGCACTACTGTCTGGAATCTTCGAGCGAGTGCTCACTGCTAGGGAGGAAACTCTGGAAAGGCACCTACAGGAGGCTGGGGAATAAATTGACAGTGAGCATGCAGGCAAGTGGGAATTGAATTTCTGAAGGTGGTGGGACATATAGCTTTGTGCTCTAGGTGCTGGATGCTGGGGCTTCTGCGTGGCTGAGGGGCCAGAGCGCTGTTCCCTGTACCTTGCCTGGGGAAGGAATAACTAGAGGGCTTTCACGCAGGCTCACTTCTAAAGAACTGTTTTTTGGTTTTAAGTTTTGTTTTGTTTTTAAGTTTTGTTTACTTGCAAAGCAGGGAATGAGAGAGAGAGAGAGAGAGAGAGAGAGAGATCGAGCTCTGCTATCTGCTGGTTCACTCCCCTAATGCCCATAAGTGGCCTGGACTAGGCCAGGTTGAAGCCAAGAACCCCCAAAACCAACCCAGGTCTCCAATGTGAGTGGCAGGATCCTTGAGCCTCCTGCGATCTGGATTACTAGAAAGCTGAAATCGCGAGCTGGGCTTGGGTGTGCACCCAGACCTTCTGATGGGGAATGCAGGCTTCTTAACCAGTCTCTGCCGCCAGGTGGAACGGCCAGCCCTTGGTCTAGTTTCTTCCCAGTCATCTTTTCGTTACATATAGAAGCAGTTCTTCAGGCTGGAGATCATGTTTGTGCTCTGCCTGTCACTAGATGGCTGACAGATCCTAGCTGCTACTGAGGGCTTGAACACCAGTTCAACTGAATTCCACGAAAATGGAATAGCCAGCTGGGGTGGGTGAGGCACAGCCCAGGAGGAGGCTGAGAAGGGTGGCTGATAAGGCTGTACCTGCAGAATGCAGGCGCCTCCTCAGCTGAACGGTGACATACAGATTCACCAGGGTTGAAAGGAACCTAACAGCATTCTACAGCACCACCACATGAGGTGCAAATACCACCTTTACAGCCCCCTAATGAAAACGACACCTCAGGTTCCCTGGGTGCGACTTCCCTGGCCCGCTCCCTGTACTGGACCAGTGAATCTCACGTAGGAGCACTCCCAGTAGAGCTTATTTTAAGCTGACCTTTATTCTGTGTGGATTTCTGGTTCTAAACATGAACTTGAGCCTTACAGGGACCAGCACTGTGGCATTCTGCATAAAGCCACTGCATGCAGTGCCATCATTCTACATGGGTTCGTGTCCCAGCTTCTCCACTCCCATCCAGCTCCCTGCCTGTGGCCCTGGAAAGCAGCGGAGGATGGTCTAAAACCTTGGGACCCTGTGCCCACATGGGAGACCAGGAAGAAGCATGGCTTGACCCAGCCCTGAACATGGCAGCCATTTGGGGAGTAAACCAGTGGATGGAAGATTTCTCTGTCTTTGTCTCTTCCTCCCTCTCTCTCTAACTGTGCCTTTCAAATAAACAGATGATTTTTTTAAAAAGATTTATTTATTTCATTACAAAGTCAGATATACAGAGAGGACAGACAGAGAGGAAGATCTTCCATCCGATAGTTCACTCCCCAAGTGAGCCACAACGGCTGGTGCTGCGCCAATCCGAAGCTGGGAACCTGGAACCTCCTTTGGGTCTCCCACACGGGTGCAGGGTCCCAAAGCTTTGGGCCGTCCTGGACTGCTTTCCCAGGCCACAAGCAGGGAGCTGGATGGGAAGTGGAGCTGCCGGGATTAGAACCAGCGCCCATATGGGATCCCGGCGCATTCAAGGCGAGGACTTTAGCCGCTAGGCCATGCCTCCGGGCCCCAACAGATAATTTTTTAAAAAGGAAGAAAAAGGAGATAAAAACACCACCAACAATACCGCCATTGAGATAGCTGTGACTATGTTGAAGACTTTGCTTCAAGTCTTTTTTTTGTATATATGTTTTCCTACCTAAAATGAAAATCATGCTTGATGATGAATTTTGATTTTGCTTATTAAAATTAACGTTATCTCACGAGACATTTCCAAGAGCAGTAGTCTGAGATGAATGCCATCTTTTTCTCTTGTGTGACACCTTAATGTGTGTGTGTGCGTGTGAGTATGCTGTAGTACATCTACCCATCACTGCCTGGCACGGGCAGCACGCACTCAGGTTCTCCACTGGGACCTTCAGTAGCAAGTGCTCCTTGTGTCCCTGGTACCTTGCTTGCTGGCAGGAGCTGTGTCCCACCACAGGACATCGAGACAGAGGAAGATTCCTTCTCTGCGTATTGCCAAGAAAAGCCAGGGAGAGCAAAGATCACCATGGGGCAGGAGGTGAAACAGGACTGACCTGTTCTCAGACGCCGAGTGAGGGTGAGAGTGTCAGGAAGGGGTAAATGGGTTAACTTCAAAGTGGCCCAAGAAGCTGAGTCTGATTTGCAAACTGCGTAGGAGGCTCTGTCCCCTAAAGGGGCCTGTCCCTCCTTGTCACAGGGCCTTTGTACATGCGACTCCCACCATCTGCACCCCATCCACTGACTAAGGCTCCGCATCCTGCAGCTCCTTAAGCTCACTCCCCTCATCCCCCACCCCCCCCCCCCGACTTTCCTGGCTCGGCCACTTCCCTCTGTTACGCTGCTCCTCTGTAAACAATTTAGATCCATTTCTAGAATCCTTGCAAACTGAAGACCTCTGTCCTTTAAGTTTCACAAGCACTAAAAATATGTTGAATAAACGAGTGGGGGTGTGGGGCTGAAAGACTTTGCTTTTCTGGGTTGATACGTGATTCATTCGCCTGGGCCGGGTCCTGGGTGGTGGGTGTCACGTGTGTGAGCCCCAGGGGTGGGGGATCCGGCAGGGCTCACGCCACCTGGCCCTGGTCCTTTGACCTGCCTGTGAGTGGAAACGGCACATGGAGAACATGGCAGCCCATCTGCTACTGTCACAGAGGAAGCAGACAGAGCAAATTGGACAACTACCCCAGCAAACAAGGACAGCAAAAATCTGGGTGAATGGAGATTTGAGGTCGACTATGGCAGCCAGTGGACATTGGGAGAGTTGCCTCACCCCTGGATTGGCGAAATCGACAGCATTTCAGAACTGTCCAAACCACTTGGTCAGAACCCTCAGATAATGTACTACATGGAAACCCTGGGTTGATACTGGGTGGCGGTTCCCCATTCCTGGGCAATGGGACATTTGGGAGGCTGGATGTGGCTTCCCCCTTTCTCTCTCTCCTTCCTCTAGAGTCAAGAAGAAATAGAAAATTAGGAAACAATGATTTCACCCACTTTTCCGTAATCGTCAATCCTTCCCACCCTGGTCAACCATGTAATCATCATCAAAACTATGTGATTCATGTGAGCTGGCTAGAGAAGAGAACAGGTAGAAGAGAGTTAGCCCAACATCCCCTGCAGACCTCACCCATGAGCGAGAGGAAACATTTTCTTGGTAGCTCTTTGGCTACCAAGTAAGGCTGGCTGTCCATGAACTTGGCCTCATTGGGAATGCCAGCACCCATTCTTCCACAATGGAGCCACAATGAAAAGGAAGGGAGAGGGTGGGTGCCTCTTCATGTCTCCCTATCTGGGTGAGGAGTGGGGCCTAACAATGCTTTTGGAAGACTCCCCACGCATGGCAGGCGACAGCAGTGGGGAGGAGACGGGAACTGTGAGAGCCACAGATGAAATGACTGTGTGAGAATTCAGGGATTGTCTAGTGGCGATACCGCCAGCTAGGGAAGACTCCATTTCTAATAGCTCCTTCTTATACATTATTCATGAAAGCAGGAAGGCAGAGCCGATAACATCAGAATGGTGCCGCTGTCCAGCAAATCTAATGACTGTAGCTTGAGGGCATTTTAACTAGCAAGGGAAAAAAAATACCTTTTTCACCAGTCTGAGGTCTTGCAGGCTTAGAGAGCTAACCCCAAATCGGACAGAAGCTGAGAGTTTCATGTACAAAAAGACGCAGCCTCCCACCATAACTGCCTGCCTCTTTGTATCCCATCCCACCCCACCTGCTCACTTCTTGGGTTCTAATGGAGGAATTAATGGTGCTCTAGTTAAATAGCCTCAGGTTTTCAAATCAATCTCCATTTTCATACCTGTCAGTCAACAGGGCAGGGACAAGCCATAGGGCTTTGTTGGGGACTTCACAGGATTTCAACGTGAATTATTAGCTTCTAATCTCAGCGAGTCTAAGGGATGAGCAGTTTTTAAGCAGAGCCTTCTGCTGCTGCCGAGGCCCCATTTCCCTCTACCCCTCAATGTCTGACTCAAGACAGCTGCAAGATACATTCCCTCCAAACCCCCCTCTGAGGTGCTGTCAGAGAGCCAGGAAAATAGGAAACTGGGAGGGGGGGCCGTTCCACTCAGCCCAGGGGGAGAGGCTGGAGAGAGGGAGGCGGTTGGATGCTGCTTCTGCGTTTACTGTGCTACTGTATTTTGCCCTTTGTCTCCCCATTCTGAATTTGTTATTCTCTGACTTTCTGTAACCTGCACCCTGGGAATGGTTTTGCAAGGCATGTGACTTGCCAAGGGTGCTTTTAAACTATTTGCAGGCTGAAACCTGCGGGAGCTTGCCTTCAAGGCACTTTCAGTCTGTGTGAAACGAAATCAAGGCATGGAACAGTTTCTCCAGAAAACAATGATGGTGGTGGCAGGCAGGCAGGGTTGATCCTCGAATGTTCAGCTTTTAATAAATTACATATTTCATATTTGTACTATATAAATATTACTAACCCTTCCAACTTGTAATTCTAGACAGTGTCAGGGGAAATTAGTTGTAAGAAAACACTGATAAGAGACCAAGTGAAGAGGCCAGCGTTGTGGCTTAAATGGTTAAGCTCCTGCCTGTGGTGTCAGCATCCCATTTGGGCTCTGGTTTGAGTCCTGCTGCTGTACTTCCAATCCAGGTCCCTGCTAACGCACCTGTGAAGGTAGCAGAGATAGGCCCCGTACCCAGCAGGAAGACCAAGGTGGAGCCCCTTGCATCAGCCTGCTATAGCCCTGGCCATTGCAGACATTTGGGACATGAATAGCAGATGGAAGATCTCTCTGTCATTCTGTTCTCTGTAACTCTGCCTCTCAAATAAGTGAATAAATCTTTTTTTTTAAAGGAAGAAAGAAATGAAGGAAGGAAGGAAGGAAGGAAAGAAACAGAAGAAAGGAAAAGAAAAGTAAAAAAGAGACCAAGTGGTATCAGGACATGGCAAAATCATTAAGTTGGTAATAACATAGGAGGGTATTTTAGAAGGCTAATGGGGAAAGGAAATAAAAAAAATAAGTTTATTTTGGTGCAAAATGTTGAAATTCATGCATATGAGGGGGTCATCAAAAATTTCATGGAAAACTCATGGGTAAAAAATGTGTAAATCATGTCGTGTGCAAAATCTGCTATTGGGAAGAGACCTGATAGAGCAACTTGGGGAACTCCTCTGTCAAGATGCAGTTCCTGCAGGTGACCCAAGAACCGAGTCTGGGAGCAGCCCGGACCAAGCCAGATTAAAGTACCCACCAGCACACATGGGGGTCAGTTCTGGGGTGGGCCAAGCTGGGCCAGTTCATAGCATCCACTGGCAGATGTGAGAACTAGGACAGGCTGTAGGATGGGCCAGGTTGGGTCACAAAACTAGCTAGTTCACATTAGGAGTGGGACTGGGGGCAGCTGGGCTGGGCTAGGCTGCAGCACCTGCTGCTGGATGCTCAGGTGACCCCATGCCTTATCTGGGCCACAGCTCCCACCAGCACACATAAGACCCAGGGTGGGGGGTGAGCCCAGTAGGGGAGTTGTAGGGGTTTCCCTGGACCACTGCTCCCACTGGTGAGTGTGAGAGCTGGGACTGGGAGAAGACCAGGTTGAGCAGGGTTACAAAGCCCACTGACCTGCATGTAAGCTGAGTTAAGGGGAGAGCCAGGCTGGGCTGAGCAATCATATCCACTGGTACATGCATGAGCCAGAGTTAAGTACAGGCTGGATGGGCTGTGCCATAGCATTAGCTGACAAATGCCAGGTCTGAGACAAGTTCTAGCAGACTGGACTGCAGAATCACCTGCAAATCTTCAAGAACTGAATGGTATGCAGAACCTTCTAGATCAGCCTGTTGTACATACTGGCATGTGCATGAGTCGAGGCTGGGAGCAGACCTGGTGGGGATTACTGGGGGTAGCTTCAACTAGGTTGCTTCAACCAGGCTGTGGTTCCTGCTGGGGTGTGTGTGAGGGCCAAGTATGTATTGGGTAGGGCTAGGCTGGGCCGCAGCACCCGTTGGTTTGTGTATGAGATGGGACTGGGGACAGAACTGACTGGGTGACTGTAACTACTAGTTTATGTAGGCTGATGTGGGTGATAGACTGAGTGGGACCCTGCACTGGCTGGCCCATACAGAAGTCAAATTGGGGTCAATTCTGGCAAGGTTTCTTTGGGGATGCCCCCTCCACCAATTGGACCACTGGGCTCAGAACTCCAGCCATGGTGAAAATCACAGGATTGCATAGTGTGTGTGTCAGAGCTGGGTCTGCACAGTTGCCGAGCCCTGTGCAGTGGACAGCATGCCCAGTGCGCATGGGGACATGCAGTTCACTGAGGCCTGCATAGGATGTCTAGGATCATGGAGGGCAGAGCAGATTGGACAACTCACCCAGTCAAGCTTTGACAGCGAATAGCTGGGTGAGTGGAGACGCCAGGGTGGACTGTGTCAGCCAACGGACTTTGGAAGGATTTCCTCAACCTTGGAGCAACAAAATCAATAGCATCTCGGAACTATGAAAACCACTTGAGCAGCACCCTCAGAGCATGCTCCACACTGGGGACCCTGGGATGACATCGGGTGGCTGTCACCCATCCCTGGGTATTGATGCGGTTGGGCTGCTGGGAGCGGCCCTCTCCCCTTATCTCCCCACTTTCCACAGACACAGGGGGAAAAAAGAAGCCTGGAGGCAGTTGTACTATCCACTTTCCCCTGTTCCTCATCCCTCCCCAGATTAATTGGTGGTCCACATGGCCATGTATCCTTCTCAACTATGTAAACATCAACAAAAATAAAACAAATTTCTTACTTAAAAAATGTATGGGTCACAAAAAGTTTTATTATTATCATTATTTTTAAAGATTTATTTTTATTGAAAAGTCAGATATACAGAGAGGAGGAGAGACAGAGAGGAGGATCTTCTGTCCAGTGATTCACTCCCCAAGTGGCTGCAATGGCTGGAACTGAGCCGATCTGAAGCCAGGAGCCTGGAGTTTTTTCCAGGTCTCCCATGCAGATGCAGGGTCCCAAAGCTTTGGGCTGTCCTCGACTGCAGAGAGCTGATGGGAAGTGGGGCCACCGGATTTAGAACCATATGGAATCCCAGTGTGCTCAAGGCGAGGATTTCTGCTACTAGGCTACTGTGCCGGGTCCCACAAAGAGTTTTGTAAAAAACTAAACATCTTTTATTTTCCCACAGCGTTTTTGGAAGGAAGTTTGTAACAATAATTATTATTGGGGCCAGCGTTGTGTAGACACCTGTGGTGTCTGTATCACATATGGGTACCAGTTTATAATCTGGGTACTCCACTTCTGACCCCGCTTGCTGCTAATGCACCTTTAGCAAGGGATGGTCCAAGTGCTTAACCCCTCCCCCGTGTGGAAGATCCAGATGCGGCCGCTGGCTCCTGGCTTTGGCCTGGCATAACCCTGGTTGTTGTGGCCATTTGGGTTCTCCAGAGGATGGAAGAGCTGTTTCTGTGTCTCCCTCCATAACTCTGCCTCTCAAATAAAAACCCAATTTTATTTTTATTCCTATTTAGTAAGTAACTTGATCCCGGAGAGTCACCTAACTTGTCTTAGATCACATAGGTACTGAATTCAAATCCGGACAGCTGGCTCCAACAGGCAAGGTTGGGAGGACAGTCACTGGGAACCAAGCGGCAAATCAGCAGAGGAAAGTGTTGGAGAAAATTCCAGGCAGAGCTGCTGCTCCAAGTCACTCCTAGCAGACGTTTGGATGTTCAGCAAATGGACAAGAGGGTAAGAGTGTTTCAGATGGAGGGCTGGAGAACAGATAAAACATGGTGTGTTTGCGGCTACATGTGATGACAGACCACATGGTGTCAAAGGAAATGAAATGGGATCCGGGTCACCAAAGGCCTTACTTGTCTGCCTTTACTTCAGCAGCATATGGGACACTGATGAAGTTTCTATAATGAAAATGACACCTTGAATGGTGTGGGTGGCTGGTCTTGCAGGGGACAAGATGGTGTGTGTGTGTGTGTGTGTGTGTGCGCGCGCGCACGCGCGTGTGCATGCGTGTGTGTTGGAGGGCAGGGGCTGGGTGTCTTCCTTCTCTTAGTTGCTCAGGGACCAGAAACTTAGTGAGTCAGAAGGCACCTGTGTACTGCCAGTCACCTCCATGGAGTAGAAGCACTAGCCAGAGGATGAGACTGGTCTTGGAGGGCCGGGCCACATGCCTCCTTCCCCCATCCTCCTCACCATCCCCAACACAAAAAACCCTGCTGTCATGGGGAGACCCATGCTGCCTGCCTCAAGCTCAGGTCTCACTCTGTGTCCTGCTCCCCGTGGCAGCTGCTGCTCATGCAACTCTCCCCCACAGCAGGTGCGAGGACTGCTGGGGTGGGGAAGGGAGGTGTCTGAGGGGCTGGGGCATAACCTGGGTGTATGGCCAAAGCCCATTCTAGCTGGGTTCTCCTTATCCACTAGCCTGGCTCTCTGCATCACACACCTGTTGCCATGGTTCCATCGCTACCTAGATCTTGCTCTGCTTTAGTGAAGAATCTAGAAGGGAGGTCTTTGATTGATGCAAAGCTTTCATCATCTGTCTTTACAATGATCTTACCTGAGTCTGTTTTCCTCACTTGGGGGTGGGGACAGGTTCAAAGGCCTCAGCAACTGGCTGGAGGTCACATAGCCAAGACAAGATTCAAACAGAACTACACTGGTCGTGCAAAGTCTCTAAGACACTAGTGCTACTCTTAGAAATCACAACCTGTAAAAAAAAATCCTCTGCCTATTTTCTGATATTCAATTAAAGTCTTACAAATCAAATAATAATGAGTGATTAAGTTCTAACTAAGGCAATGGGGTAGCTGTCTATTTGGATGGGACTTAGCAGTTTATATGAACTCAGTCTTAATCCTGGCTAGATTCCCTCTACCTTGGTTCTTCTCTGAATTTCATTGAAATCTTTATAGCTTATTAATTGGATCGTGCTGTGAAATTAAGGTCTTATGTGTTCCTCCAGATCTTACATTTGAGAAAAATGTAGGAATTTGACAACTGCCTTCCTTCCTGACAATACACCCTGCCCGTCATAAAAGATTGAGGGCCGGAGTTTTTAAGATAGGAAGGGATAGATTATTCATCATGAAATCACAAACTCATTTGCCCAATGTCATAATCAATTGCTGACAGCAGTTTTTCTAGAAACTCATTTGTACAACACATTTGGTAGTCTAGTCACCGAACATTAACTCAAATTCCTTGACTTGTCATTTGTCTTTGTATTTTTTTCTTCAGTCCATGTCTCGGTTTGTTCTATCGATTTACAATCACCAAGAGAAATGAAGTCATGTAGTATGGACCCGTTTTCCCCACAGTCCTCTTCCTATGGTGTTCTCTCTCTCTCTCTCCCTCTCCCTTCTTTTTGGTACACAATTGCAAAAATGACTACAACTGAACAGCCTTGAAAAACAGAGGTGGTGCTCCTTCTGGAGCAAGCAGCAGGCCTGCTTCCTGTCTGATATAAAAGATGTGGGTGCCCCTGATCTCAAGGTTCCTTTCCTGTAGTGCTGGCTATAGCGCCATACAGACAATGTCCTTAAATTACTTTGGGAATGGAACTCAGGGAACTGGTGCAAATACTAACACTCCAGCTACTGGCATGGCCATGTGTAATGAAGTCTTTTGTCTCCAATCAGGAGACTTGTATCATCTACTAGCTTCTACAAAAGGTGAGCAAGCGAACTGGTGAGCTTGCAGGTAGGTAAAAATCTCAAGTCTATTGTGATGCATTGCTTGGGAAGTTCAGGCATGTGCAGATGTGTGTGTGTGTGTGTGTGTGTGTGTGTCTATCTCCTAACAACTTCATAAACACATTTTATCATCTTCATTTCACAGATGAGGAAACTAAGCTCCAAAGATACTACCCACAGAGACGGGAGAGCCAGGATTTGCTCAGTGTTACCCTGGAATCTGTATTGAAAATTGGCTTCCTCCCCCTCCTCTCTTGAGCAAATGATTCCAGAGCTTGTCTTAGCTACTGAATACACACCTAAGAACAGACTGACCAGATGTCGGGTTAATGGTATTCCTTCTAAAGCCCCAGAAAGCTCCTGAGCACTCACCTACAGGCATTTATCAAGCACTCACCTATCAGGCATGGCCTGTGGTGTGGCTGTTCCTTTGGCTGCCCAGGAGTATTGGATCACCCAGGCTGGGAGTTGGGGGTGGACACTCCCTTCCTTCCTATGATTCCCACTGAGTGATCCCTTTAGAATCAGTCCTCTTCTGCCCTACTCAACTTTCCAGAGAAACTGCTGTTATTTTTTTCAAAAATAGAAAACATGGGCTATTGGTTTTCTTGCCATTGGTCTTTAAAAAAATTCTTTGAAGTGGGGAGGGGGAGAGGGAGGGAGGGAGAGAGAGAGAGAGAGAGAGAGAGATCTCCCCACCTAGTTTCTCACTTTGGGTTCCCTCCCAGCTTACAGCGTAGTCTCTTCCTTCCTCACTCTGCCAATACAAGCCTCCTATATTTCGATCTCCAAATCCTGCTGTTGATCTGCTGGTGACTTGGATGCAAAGACATGTTGAGATGTTCTCCTTTGTATTGCTGCAAGTCTGGGGACAGTGGTGATGCCCTCTTGCCCTCAGTATCCACTCCGTTTCTCTGAGGCCCTCTCTGCTGCCTAGAACCCATTCCCAGCCTGCAAGCCGAGCACCTTCCTGTTGTGCGGGCATCACCCATGCCTTCATATGCCCACAAATATTCAAAATGGTATTTCCAACCCGAACATAGCGTCTAAATTTATTTTTAAATTCTAATTTGGGAAGCACAAGGACAGAAAGGGACAGAACACATACACACACACACAGGGAAAATCTTCTATGTTCATGGATTGGAAGAATTCCTACCATCAAAATGTCAATACTTATCCAAAGCCACTTGCACATTCAACGCAATTCCAATCAACATTCTTTACAGAATTAGAAACAAAGGTTAAAATTCACGTGGAGAGAATCAAGATGGTGGAATAGGGTAAGGACACGTTTAAATGGACAGAGAAACATATAATCAGGATGAAGCAGAGAAGACATATTTCAGGAAACAGGAAAGGACAGAACAACAGCAGAGGGGTACCTGGAGACTGACAGACAGAGGAAAGCAGTGGACACGATGGTGTGGTGTTGCAGTCACTGATACCCCAGTGGCATTCAGCTAACAGCAATCTGAACTCCACCAGCAGCCGGAACTCCATCAGCAACCAGGTGGGAAGGAACTTTCACTGGGAGCTTGGGGGGTGAACTGTCCATTCTGCTCGTCTGTTTGATTTGACCAGGAGCAGAGACAGAGTGGCAGATCCCAGATGGGCAGTGCGAGAACAGAGTGGATTTCACAGCCCTGTCAGCCCCCTAGAGATGAACTGGGAGCCATTTTGCTTATGGAGGCAAAGGCAAAGGCAAAGGAAAGGATGGAGCATAGACTGAGCTGGGAGTGAACTCATTTCTGACTCAGTGAACTGAAACAACGTGGCATTCTACAGGTTCCACCCAAGACAGGTCTGGGTAGCCCTCACCTGATGGCCTGCAGATCAAGAACTCAGGTAGTGGTGCATCAGGCACCATTTTGTACACTGTGGCAAAAGCTTTGGGACTGCAGGGGACAACAGTGAACTGTGCATGTGCTGAGCTCGTGAGAACTCACTGAGTTCTGTCAATTGCACTGGTCCCATAGGAAAATAATACTGACTGTGGCATCGTACAGGTCAAAATAGGTCCATGTGGCACCCAGACCTAATGTCCAACAGGTTCCAACAAGATCAGAACCACCAACAACCTAACTATATAAGACACCTTGTGTCTCTCTAATCCTGGGACCTGCTCCAACTGAAAGTGGGAGAAAGTCTGCAGAGACAACAGTGCAGCCTCAGCACGGTATCACAGGAGGTGGAGAGTGGTGAGCCAGAAGCCGGGGCTGTGGAGACCATGGTGGAAATCTAACATAAGAACCCAGACCTGGAACTCACTGGAGGTTGTGGCACAAGTGACTGCAAGCAAAGAGTTGTGTACCAACTGCAATAAGTATAATCACATTGGAGACCTGTGGGTGACACAGCTTAGAAACCTGCCCCAAGGAGAAGACTCTGCTAACCAGAAGTACAATCATCAAGAGCAAAAGAAGAGACAAAAGCACAATGAATATTACTGAAAACTCCCCTGAAAAGGAGCAAAACCCTATGCCAATCTCAGAGTTAACTGAGGAAGACATCGAGAAAATGGGGCACACAGAATCCATAACACTCATTTTAAAGCTTCTGATCAACAATGAGAAGCACATACAAGAGTTCAAAGAATTTAAGGAAGCAATAAAGCAAATCAAGGCTGATATATCAGAAATTTAGAACACAGTAGAGCAAATTAAAAGTACAATGGAGAGTCTCCAAAATAGAATGAAGCAAGCAGAAGAAAGAATCTCAGAACTGGAAGATATTTCCTGTCATCAGGGGGAAGCAAACAAAAAGCTGGAAGCAGAGCTGGATCAGGCCAAAAAAAGTATTCAAGAATTGAAAGACACTATTAAGAGACCAAATATAAGAGTAATGGGAGTCCCAGAAGGTGCAGAAAGAGAAACTGGTTTTACAAATATATTTAATTAAATAATAAAGGAAAATTTCCCTAATGTAGAGAAAGAATTGGGAAACAACATCCAGGAGGGGCATAGAACTCCCCACAGGCTTGATCAAAAGCGATCTTCACTAAGACACATGATCATCAAGCTCTCTTTCAATCAAACATAAGGAAAAGATCCTTAAATGTGCACGTGAAAAAAAATCAATTGACATATAAAGCAATGCCAATTAAACTCACAGGAATCTCTCACAGGAAACTCTACAGGCAAGAAGAGAATGGAGTGACATATTCCAGATTCTAAAAGAAAAAAATTGTCAGCCTAAGATAACATATCCAGCAAAGCTTTCTTTTGTCTTTGAAAATGAAATAAAATTCTCCCACAGTTAAGAAAAGTTAAAAGAAGTTGTCTCTTCTAAACCTGCCCTGCAAATGATACTTCAAGATGTTCTCTTCACAGAGAAGAGGAATAGCACCCACCAAAACCAAAGGCAAACAGGAAGAAGATCCCAGTAAAATGACAACAGAAGACTAAACCAATGAACAACCCATTGCTAAAATGACAGGATCAAAGTACCATCCATACATATTAAACTCTGAATGTAAATGGCTTAAGGTCAATCAAACGTCATAGATTAGTAGACTGGATTAAAAAACAAAACGCATCTATTTATTGTCTAGAAGAGACACACTTCACCAACAAAAATCAGCGGAAACTATATCGCATGGATTTTGTTGTTTTCTGTTAGTTTCATCTCTTCAAAACACTTTCTTCTGATTAAATCATTCAATGACTCGTAGATCATACAGTAGCATCATTTTCTTCAAGAAGGTTCTTGATTTTCATTTCTTCAGCTACACGTTATTCATTTAGTAGCATGTTATTTAACTTCATGGTGTTGTTAATTTCTTTTTTCTCCCTGATGTTGATTTTGTTTTGTGGCTTTTCATTTAAGGGGATGTGTAGTAGCTGTGTAATAGAGACTGTCATATCTAGTAACATGTCATTTAACTTTATGGCATTGTAAATTTCTATTTTTCTTTCTATTGTTGATTTTGTATTATGACTTTTCATTTGAGGGGATGTACAGTAGCTGTGAAATGGAGACCAACATCCAGATGTGAGGATGCAGTGTAGTATGCATTTCTACTTCCAGACAAAGATGGACTTACAATGAAACTGTTCACTGTATCTTGACAATAAGATGCTGGACTCTCTGCCATTGTCCATGCCTGCAGTGATGGACATTTCACTGTGTATATTAAGTATATTTTAGAAATGATACAGAGGAACTAGATGGGGGGGATTGGGGAGGGGATAAGGGAAATGCCAGGAGCCTATGGAATTGTATCATAAAATAATAATAATAATAATAATATGTAAAAAAAACTCATGTGGAAATACAAAAGACTCTGAATAACCAAAGTGGCATTAAAGAATTAAAACAAAGCCAGCAGTATCATAAACATCAGCTTTTAAAGACAAACTGTGTGGCTGTTATGTTCAAAGCAGTCTGGTACTGGCACAAAAATAGACATGCAGACCACTGGAATAGAATAGAAACCCAGAAATTAACCCACACTCTACAGCCAAATAATTCTTTAAATGAAGTAAAACTCCCTGGAAAAAGGACAAATGGCTCTGGGAAAATTGGATTTCCACATGCAGAAGTTTGAAACAAGACCCCTGTCTTATACTCTATATAGTAAATTAACTCACAGTGGCGTACGTTTGTAAATCTATGACCTGATACCATCAAATTTCTAGAGGAAGACACATACAAAACTCTGTAAGACATTGGCACAGACAAAGACTTCTTGGATGAGAATCAGAAGCACAGGCAGTAAGAGCAAAAATAAATAGGATTACAAGAATCTGAGATGCTTCTGCACCACAAAGAAGACAGTTAACAAAGTGATGAGGCAGCTGAGAGAATGGGACAAAAACTCTGCATTTGATAACGGATTAATATCCAGAGTATATAAGAATTTCAAAAAACCTGAACAAAAATTCCTACAAACCCAGCTAAGAAAGCGGCAAAGGACATGAACAGGCATTTTTCAAAAGATGAAATTCAGATGAAAACCTGACATTTGCCACAAATGAATGAAACTGGAGATCATTATGTTAAACAAAGTAAGCCGGACTCAGAAAGACAAACTTCACAAGTTTTTTCTTGTTTGTAGAAGTTAATCTAATGTATAGAGATTGTTTTGATGTCATACCACTTGGCACATAGTTACAATTACTTCTTTTTTAATCATACTGTGTGACAATATACTCCTCTTTCCCCCATGCTACGATCATTGTCATGAATGAAACAGACAGGGAGGAGCTGGCATGGTAGCGTATCAGAGAAGGCTGTTGCCTGCGGTGCTGGCATCCCATTGGAGCATTGGTTATGTGCTGACTGCTCCACTTACAGTCAAGGTCCTTGCTAATGGCCTGGGAGATCAGCGGAAGATGGCCATAGCAGCTGGGCCCCTGCACCCCTGTGGGAGATCCCCAGATAAAGTTCCTAGTTCCTGGTTTCAACCTGGTCCAGCCCTGCCTGTTGTAGTCATCCTGGGAGCAAACCACCAGAAGGAAGCTCTCTCTCTCTCTCTGTCTCGCCTTCTTGCTCTGTAACTCTCATTTTCAAATTAATTAATGAATTTTTAAAAACAAGTGGCAGCACCAGAGAAAGAGAGAGTGCAAGAGAACTCCCACGGGCTGGTTTACTCCCTAACTGCTTTCAATGGTTGGCCGGGCTGCAGCCGAAACCAGGAACCATGAAGTCACCTCAGGTACCCTGCTAAGGAAAGCAGGAACCACACTACTCAAGCCATTACTACTGCCTTCCAAGGTCCGCGCTAACAGGGAACTGGAATTAGGAGCCGGATCTGGGATTCAAACCTAGGTACTCCAATGTGGGGCAGCGGCATCACAAGCAGCTCTTCAATGGCTAGGTCCAAGGACCAACCAATTTCTGGACCCTTAGGATCCACTAGAGTGCACACACCCTTCCCCACACATCTCTTAGGGTGGCCCAGCTCATCTCCTGTCCTCTCTGATCAGTTCTTCCATTCTGTCTATTCCACCTGCCACTAAGTCACCCATGCCTCCTCCTTCTTCCCAGTGCCACATCCTGGGCGGTCCCTTCAGTCACTTTTATGGAAACCCCCCACAATGACCTCATTACAGATCTTCTCTCTTGCTTAGTGGTTCACCTAAAGATGACTCAGGAAGCTTATTGGAAATGTGGGTGTCCAGGTACCACCCCTAGGGATTCTAATTCAGCAAGCCCAAGGAAGGTCCCTAGGCAATTCCATCAAAGGTGGTCCCAGACAGCTAGGTTAGACACAAAACCAAAAACAAATCCCACACTTAGACTGATGACTCTAACTCCACCCAACGTTTATCTTAAACACCTATCCTCACAGATCTGCTTCAATTATTAACATCCCATTTTGTCCCTGAGGAAACAGAGATGCAGAGAACTAAGTGACCATTCCTGGAACCAAGCTCTTGCCTCTGTGCCCAGCATGGGCTGTCAGCTGTACTACTACTCAGCACATACTACTCCCTGAGCACATGCTGCCGTACGCCGAAGCCTTCCATACACAGTTCCCCCTCACATGATCACCTGTCTCAGCTTTCTGTGGCTTCGTGACTAAGCACAGAGCTACCACGGTCTCTGTGTGTCACTCAGAGTCCTACAGGTCGGTTGGGGCACAGAATGGTCACATCCTTTCTTCAGGGTTCCTAACGTCACCGTGCCAGCTGGGACTGAGGTCTTGGGGAGGAACTTGGGGTTTCCTCTGAATTCACTAGCTGTTAGCAGAACTTGCTGTTCCTGTGGCTTCAGGACTGATGCCCACCCCCTTTAAAATATTTATTGATTCGTCTGCAAGGCAAAGTGATAGCAGCATCAGGAGAAGGACTAAGAGAGAGAAAGGGAGAGAGACAGAGTGATACCTCCCATCTTCTGCTTCACTTCCCATGCGGCCACATGGCTAGAACCGGGACAAGCTGAAGCCAGGAGCCCGGAGCTCCACCCAGGGTTCCCAAAAGGGTGGCAGGGGCCCAAGCCCTTGGGCCATTTTCCACTGCGTTAGGAGGGAGCTGGATCGGAAGTGGAGGCATCCTGCTGTGCTGGACTTCTGCAGGTTTGTAGGTTATCCTTCAGGGCTGTTCCTGGCTCCTAGATACTGCCCACCCACACTCCCTGCTATATGGCCCTTCATCTCTAAAGCAAAGGAAACTCGCCTCAGGTGAGTCCTTCGCACCTTCAGATACCGCTTTTCCAGGGAACGCTCCGTCCTTTGGGAAGGTTCACCTGGTTAGGGCGGGTCATGGGCCTGGACTGCAAAACCGGCTGCTTCATTGAAACCTCTAGTCCTGTACCAGGAACTCAGGTGTGTGTCACCGCAGGATTCTGCCCAGGGCACCTTCCTGTCTTTCAGACACAGTGCAAGGTGTAAGCTGCAAGCTTTCCTACATGCTAGGTGCATGTAACCTCTCCCCCGATCCACCACACCCACGTGACATCCGCCAGCGCGACCAACGCTTCTCGCTCGTCCATCTCCTCTAGCGCAGCTGTGGGCTTCCTTAGAGCAGGAAGCAAGCTATGGTGCCCAGCCCTTAGAACAGCAGCGACCAGCTCTGTGCAGACACATCTGCCGCCTTGACAGCGAAGCACAGGGTCTCAGCATATCTTTGTATCTGAACGGTGCACATCGCGAGAGAACGGCTGTAGATCCGTAACAAGCAAGCCAGCAAGTCCCAACAAAAGCATCAGCCCTGGATGAGGCTCAGCAGGCGGGCAGGTGGGCGGAGGAGCTGAGAATACCTGACCAGCGTGGACGCGGGGCAGAAGCGGCAGAGCCACTAGGTGTCACTCAAGATTCAATAAACACAGACCTGGTGCAACTCGCCTTCTCTGCCTTTTCCTAGCCGGGAGCTGGCTCCGCCATTCCCAGCCATGGTTTTCTCTGAGGGCAGCCTCGAACCCTTAAAGCCCCTGAGCTGATATAGTGAAGGTCTAAACCATCGAAATCAGGAGCTATAAGCATGCGGAGTTCCCATGACCGCCAAAGCCAGCCTATCCATTGTGTACTGGAGCAGCCAGCGCCCGGGTGCTGCCAGGACCAGCTCCCTCCTGAAGCCTGTTGTCTCACACAAGGATCTGAGTCCCGTGCTCCAGAACTTGGGACAGGGAAGGAGAAACGAGCAAGAGAAGGTCTTGCGAAGCTGCTGGCACCTGCCATTTCCACAGACTGTTTCAAACGATCTCTTTATTTGGTCAATGGGGGAGGAGGATTGCGGGCGAGGAAGATTAGGGGGCAGGAAGATTAGGATTTACAATGAACTGTAGTCTTTGGGGCCTAGCAGAAGTTCGAGACAGAAAGGAGAGGACTGGAAAATTCTTGGAAGATCTGCCCCATGGTCGGAGGCTGAGTCCATTTTCCCGCCAGAAGTGGCGGTCTGGGCACCTTGGTCTTACCCAGGGCTTGACCCACTTGCGGGACGCCTGCAGAGTACTTTCCTCTACTTCCGGCAGAGGGCGCCCTTCCCCTGCACCTGCTCCCCTCACGGATCCCCCTTCCTAGTGCCTTTTGTCTGATTTGGGGCACAGCCTCTGTGAGTCCATTTCCTTTGCTGACTTATCCCTGGCACCTTATTTTCTTAAGTGCCTATTGAAATGTTCTTACATTTCCCGGTGCTCCCGGGCAGGCTGAGAAACTAACTCTACAGAGCTGTCCCAGGATACAAACTTCTGCCAAGCCTGACGCAAGAAGTCAACCTCTATCAATAGGATTCCTTGCTTTTAAAGCTTGCCAAGGGTTCTCCTGCAGAGAGTTGGATCCCTTCTATTTAGTAATTTCCTTCCTCTTATGGAGCACTGTGTGTGTGTGTGTGTGTGTGTGTGTGTGTGTGTGTGTGTTTGTGTATACCAGGCACCGGGGTGGAAAGGGCACACTTGGGTCCTGATATTGGTGGAACTGTTAGTCTAATGAGGCAGAGCTATTGGATAATTAGGTGTAGGAAAAGACGAACAAGATGATGCATGAGATAAATACCACTGAGGAAAACAGAGGCTTCCGGGGGACACAGCAGGGAGCTGGGTGAGTCCTCCCCAGAGAAGCAGGTGGGATTTGCCCCCCAAATCAGTCTGCTACCCTTCTTCTCCCCTTGCAGCTGCGAATGGATCCGCAGGCTGCACATGTGCGAATGAGGTAAACTGAGGCAGACCGTGACCAGAATCTCCTTCCTGCTCTTTCACACTGCCAGGCTGGCACTTGGCAAAATGGCACTTGGCTCCCCTATGCGATGAAAAAGCCATTGCTCAAGTGCACTCTGAAGGCTGGCGAACAGCTGAGGAGGTCTGAGGACAATGACACTGCTCTGGGGGATAGTATATGCAGTACTGCTGATGGCCCATGCTGGGCGCAGAGGCAGAGTCAGGTGCCAGGCAGTGTCCCATGCAGAGTCAGTTGCCTAATGGAACCATTCTGATGAAACTCCCCCAAAGAAACCACAGAATAGGTGGCTCTGTCTCCATTGTAGAGATGAGCGACTGAGATTCTGAGAGATTTGGGAATTTGCATAAGATCCCACAAGCAGGACCTGGTGTGGTGGCCTAGTGGCTAAAGTCCTTGCTTTGCACGCGCTGGATTCCCATATGGGTGCTGGTTCTAATCCTGGCAACCCCACTTCCCATCCAGCTCCCTGCTTCTGGCCTGGGAAAGCAGTTGAGGACGGCCCAAGGACTTGGGACCCTGCACCCACATGGGAGACCTGGAAGAGTTCCTGGCTCCTAGTTTTGGATTGGCGCAGCTCCAGCCATTGTGGCCACTTGGGGAGTGAATCATCGGAAAGAAGATCTTCCTCTCTGTCACTCCTCCTCTCTGGGTATATCTGATTTTGCAATAAAAATGAATAAATCTTTAAAAAAAAGATCCCATAAGCAGGCAGTGACGAAGAGTGGTTCAAGACTGACTCCCACAGCTCAAGAGGAAATTCAAGGGTTTAACTTTGGATCTGCCACTGCCTGTCCCTCACCACAGCCCCTTACTAAAAACAGACTAAAAGAATAGAAGCCCTTCTAAAAACCAGAATAGCACAATGTTTCAGTCTGATGCCATTTTGGAAATGGATGATGTTTCTGCACATAAGGAGACAGTCTTTCAACATGCATAGTGAAGAAAAGCACTTGTCCAAAGTCTAAATCATGCCAATTACAACTTACTGTGCAACTATCAAGTGTAAGACAGGTTGCTTGGGGCTGTAGGGCACACAGGATCTATAGGAGAAGCTGCCCTTGAAGAGAGGAGGAAGAAGTGCCCAGAGGGACGGAGATCAAAGAACAACACACCCACACCATCCCCCAGGGAGAGTGTGTTTACCTGGAAGGATCAGAGCACATCCCCAAAGGGTGGATTTAGCATTGACCTTGAGTGATGGCAGGGTTCTGATGAAAGAAGGGCTCAGGGCTGCCCAGGAAGGGGCAAGGAGAGGTAGCCTGATGTGATTCAGAGAAAAATACATTTTGATCAGCAGGTGAAGCTTTGAAAGGTGAATCAGGCCTATTTCATGGCAGGCGTTGGACTAGGATGGAGATACTCGTACTGAAATTTGGTAAGCCAGCCCCTGATGGAGACAAACTTGATCAAGACAGCGCTCTAGAAGACTGAAGCTGACAACCATGGGAGGGATGGCTTGGGATTAAGAGGTGAGAGCAAAGATGTGAGAATTCGATCCAAATGAGGCAGGGATGGCTCCAATCTGGGGGGCAAGTTGATATTTTCCAGACCCTTGAAGAGAGATTTCTGCATTAGAATAATCTGTCAAAGTGGGTGTTACAATGGTTACAAAGCAAAATTGCATATCTGAGTGCTTGGTTTGAGTCCTGGCTCTGCTTAAAATCCAGGTTCCTGCCAACGCACCCTGAGAGGCGGCAGTGATAGCTACAGTACATGGGTTCCAGCCATCCAATTGAGTTCGGGGCTCCTGGCTTCAGTCCGACCCAGCTCTGACCATGGTGCTATTTGCACAGTGAATGTGTGGGTAGATCTCTCTTTCTGTCTCTATTTCTTTGCCTTTCAAAACTAAACAACCTGGGATGCTGTGCTCACATGGATGGATTCACCTATAATTTCAGTTATGTGCTATAGGATCTAGTTCTCCTCGACTCCCAGGTCTGGGCCGTCAAGGAAAGCCATCCTGAGAGGCCCGTGTGTGGAGATGGCTTCTTCTGGAATTTTCCATACTGCATAGACAACCGTACCATTTAAAACACACACATGGCATGCATCCAGAACTATTCTTTTGTGCTCATCCCCTCTACTGAATTGGATTCAAAGATCATTTACAATGGAGAGAAGATCAGATCAGCTGAACTTGAAACTTAGTGTTGCTCTAGAACTGTTTGACTTCTCAGGTACCAAGACAAGGCCAATGTTTAACATGGACCAATGTCCTGTGATTCCCAAGGTCTGGGGGAGAAGATGCTTTAGAGGTGCTGCCCTTGGCCTGGCCTGGCGCTGCTTATAACTGGCAGCACGTCGTTCCTTACAGGAGATCTTGCAGTGATGGTGCGCAGGGCTTGTGGACTAAGAGGACTCGACGTTAACTGTTAGAGTGATGCTTTGCTTGAGAAATGTTATCAGACTGGAAGGTGTTTCATGAACACACACAGCCTAAGTTCATGAGACAGGAAGGTACAAGGAGCAGAGCAAAGGCTGGGGAGTGCCTACGGACTCTTGACCTCACCCTGACTTGCCATCTTGGCTGGGTCATTGTCATCATGCAGTATCTGCAGTGAGACCCATTTGGTGATTGTGAGACCCCAGGAGCTGTTGGGAACATCAATGCCTTATTCCCTCACTCCCACAACTGAGAGCTCTCGGAGGGAAGCTTGCCTCCGGGACCAGCAGGCCGTTGTCAGAGGCGCGGATTTCTTACACTTTCTTCTTCTTCTGTCTGAATTCGGGCTCTCATCTTCTTGGCCCAACATGGTTGCTGGAGCCCTCACCATCACATTCTATCCTTAGAGGCAGACTTTGTGGAAGTCTCCTATAACAACCTATTCACATCTCATTGGCCAGACAAATTCAGACACAGAGGCTAATGAGGTTAAATCCTTCATGTTGCACAGGGCTAGGACCCCTTCCAACTGTTTACAGCTAAGTTCTAATTTTTTAGATTGATGAGGTAGTCATTTGGGTACAGTGTTTAAGCAATTGTTTGGGCTATCAGTATCCCATATCAGGATGTCTGGTTTGAGCACTGGCTCCTTACTTCGGATCCAGCTTCCTGCTATTATATACCTTGGCTTGCAGGAGGTGATGCCCATCATTAGGGAGAAACCTGGATGAACTTGCTGTCTCCTGCCTTCAGTATAACCTAGATGTGACCATTGCAGGCATTTATGAGTGAATCAGCTGATGGAAGAGCACTCTTGGTCTCTCTCTCTCTTTCTGCCTTTCAAATAGAATGAAAATAAAAACTTCTAAGAAGTTATACAAATTGACTTATTTGACAGAATGAAAAAGCAGGAAAAAAGAGGGATGTCCCCTTTACCCCCTATCTGCTAGTTCACTCCCCAAATGCATACAACACTTTGGACTGGCCAGAGTTGAAGCTGGGAACTCAATCCAGGTCCCCCACAGGAAGGGCAGGAACTCAAGCACTTGACACATCACTCTTACCCCTTACCCAACTCCTGGCAGGCCACAGGGTCTGCAGGAACAGCAATTCAGGAACCAGAGCGGTGACCTGAACCCAGACCCTCCAGCATGGGACCTGGACATCCCAGCTGGCATCTCAACAACTAAGCTGAATACTTACCCTCCTGTTTTGCATTCTTCATTTTGTGTTATTTTCACGGGTAATTTATTGAACCATGATTGTACGCATATTCATCTCCTGGGCACAGAAAGTTGGTTAAAAGCAGAGACGACTGTAGGTCAGAGTGCCAAGGAACTTACAATATAGTGCAAAGGGGTCTGATGTTTCTCTAGGCGGACACGTCATGTTCCACCAGTCCTCAACCCTCATCCTTCAAGCCACAGCTGGTGTATTTTAAAAATCGTGCTTGCTCTTTGATTGTTCAGTTGTGCCCCATTTATTTGTGAAAAAAAAAAAAACAATAGTGTCTCTTCACCATAATTAAAACAAGGGCAATTTTGGCGACTGGAAGCTCAGAAGTCAAAACCCAGATCGAAGAAAGACGCAAGAACTTAGTATGAAGCTTAGCTTTGAGCCTGTTAGCTGTTTTCACTAAAACAGAATGCTTGCAAAGATCTGTTACTTATGGTTATTCAGTGAGAGAAGCCCGACAAGTCTATTGAACAGACGAGTTCCTTTCTTGGCATTGAACTCAATGAGATTGTGGCAGTTTTGCTAAGGGACATTAAAGCATAAAATACATGACACAGAATAACAACAGATGGACTGAAACTGTGGAGGCCTTCAGGTGGTTATTTCTTGTATTTGTCCTAGAAAAGTTTATAGCCACATTTTAAAGAATTATCTAGAAAAGAGAGCATGAGAGTACACTCCATTCGCTAGTTTACTTCCCAAATGCCCACAACACCTGGAGCAACCTGGGCCCAGGCTTCCCACAAGTGTGGGAGAGACCCAGCTACGTGAGCTATCTCCTGCTGCCTCCTGGGATTCGCATGATCAGGAAGCTGGAAACAGGAACAGAACTGGGATGTGAACTTGGGATGTAGACATCCCAATGGGCTTCATAACTGCTAGGCCACAAGGCTGCTCTTTAACTCAAAGTCTTAAGGACCAGGTCTGTGCAGATGTAAGACTCCACTGATATTTGATACATTATTGTCTTGTGTAAGAAAGCAAAGGATGACTGTCAAACAAAGTGTCACTTCCACAGATTGTGAGATGCATTCTAATACAAAACGTTGAAAGGCTGAATGTTTGGCCTAGTGGTTACAATGTTCATATCTGATGTTGAAAAAGCAATGGTAGGGAGGGGGCCAGTGTTGTGGCATAGAAGACTAAGCCTCCCCCCTGCAATGCCAGCCTTTTAAAAATTCCTTTAACTATTTAAGATGTTTGAAAAATAATGTAAATGTAAAGCAATACCATCCTTCTCTGAAGTTTTCTTTGGAAATTATTTTTTGTAACAATGCTTATTTTTCACATGTAATGGAGTTATTATTTTAGAAAGAAGAATATTTTAGAAATGGCTATTTCCATTCACAACATGACAATAGTTAATAAACTCTGAGGTTCTCAATGTTTAATAGGAAGGGGTTTTGAGTCCAAAACAATGGTTTGAGACCCCTAAGCCTAAGCTAGGACATGGATATATGACCCAGTCTTAACCAATGGGATCAAAGAAAAGTATGCAAGGGTGAGGATTTCTCTTTCAAGAAAAACATCGCTAGGTGTGACTACGCGAAGGTAGGATTCTTGTAGGTGGCACAGCCAATCTGCACTCATAAGAAAATTGGCTAGTGCAAGGAAACCAAACAGCTGGTAGCTCAGGTCTGGCACATGCAAAAGACCAGGTGAAGTCCATGTTCCTCTGAGGTTGCTCACACTCAGGATGGCAGTGGAAAACAGAGAGCTGTGGATGACAAGGGTTGTGTACAGATCAACCCCCTGTAGCCTACAGAGGGATGCCCCATAGAAATCCAGCAGAGCACATAGGAGCCAAGAGAGCTCAGCTTTGACTGAACTGACCTACAGCTTTGTGAAAACTTGGGAAGGCTTTGTAGTGGAGACGATGATGGCTCAGTTCAAGCAGGGACAGTGAATCCAAGTCCTTCATTCCTCATTCCACTGGGACACTCAACGGATAAGATGCTGCCCTTCCTTCAGTATTGATGAGGACTTCTGCATTCAGTTCCCCAATGCAAATGCTAATCTTCCACAAGCATCCTCACAGAAGTTCCCAGAATCAATTTTCCCTAGTTATCTGAGTGTCCTTTACTAGTCTGGTCAAGTTGACAAAGTTCAACCACCACACTGAGTGAGGATAGACCCTAAATCCAATGATTAGTGTCTTGATCAGGGAGTGGGTTACAGAGACAGATACAGGGAGGGCACAGAAAAGAAAGCTACATGAAGACAGGCTAGGGATGGGGGACGATGGAGCTAAAATGCTGAGTGCTGCTGGGAGCCACCAGAAGCTGGGAATGTGCACCAAAAGGAGACAGGCCTTGCTGGCATCTTCATCTCAGAATTCTATTCCCCAGACGGCAAAAGAGAAAATGCTGGGGTTTCAAGTCACCCGGTATGAAGGACATACTTATGGTAGCCCCAAGAAATGAACACAGGAATCTTCCTAGGAATTAAGATTAGGAAAGTGAACTCTCTTGGAATCCAGAGCGTTAGGGTTGGGTCCAAGTTGACCGTAGTGCTTTTCAAGAAGGAAAATAAGCAGCAGTCGTTTTATGCCCGTCCTGGAAAGAATGAGTAGTGGCCAGTTAGAAAGCTCGATTCTGGGAACCTGGGCAGGTTTCTGTGAGTCATCAGGCTCCCGGTAATTACCTGCCATATCTAGTTTCCTTAACTGTTACATATGGTTTAAGTGGATGGGGTGTGTCATCTAGCTCCAAGATTACATTATTCCTATTGATCTATTTATGGCAGAAAGATAATTTTCTTCATGGAAGAGAGAGGATTTAATGTTGGAGTGAACTGTCACAGCAACATGGGATTTCTTCTTTGGAATTATGTGTGAACAAGATCTGAGAGCTGCTGAATGAGGAGCTGACCATATACTGTATGCGATACATTTAAAACTGTAATTGTTAAATTAAAATGCCTTGTGAATGTTGACCAGTAGCTGGGTAACAGAGAGTGTTGGGGACTAGGATGAAGACAAGGTACATGAGAATAGGGTGTAGGTGATTTGAGCAAACTGGAGAGCTCCAATTTCTTCAAAGAGGCATTCATTGCTCATGTCCAAGCAGTTATTGTCAATCAATGTGGGCCTACGATGCCAAATCTTCAGATTGTCCAAAAGAAGCCAGAATTTTCAGGCAAAGTGCTCTAAATTTAGACATGTTAGTATCCTGAGTTACATTCTGGAAACCGCTGCTGGACCAATGAAATACTTCTATTAATTTCATGTGGTTCCTGAAAATTACCAGTTTGTAGACATGGCATAAGGGCTTGGAGTCAACATTTACTAGCTCTGATAAACAGTGTAGTGAGGTGCGCAGACATTGTAATATCCACCATTGTATTATTTCTAGGAGGCAAAAATCATGGTAGGGTGTGTCCTAAGAACACCTGGTATCATTCCCATCTTGCGGTTAAGAAGCCCAAAGGGAAACAAGTTTCCATTACTTGAAAGAACAAGCAGAACTGAAAGCCTCTGACTTGTCACCCAGGATTCCTTCCACACACTCCTTTTGACGTTCTAGTGAGACACTACAAGGCAAAGCTATTTGTATTGACTTGTCCCTGTGCACATGGGTTTGGGTCCTGGATGCAGACCAAAGGGATAAATACCAAAGGAAGTCTCTTATGAAGCAGGAAAGGAGCATGACTGGGAAATTTGGTGCTGGTTCAAGTCATCTTGTAGACTTACAAGGCCCAACATAGCATAGAAGAGGCAATAAAAAATAGTCATTGGAAAACTACCAGAAAAATGGAAACCTGTTTGAGAGTCCACAGGCAAGTATGTCCTGATGAGATCCATCCTCTCAGGTCTTGCTCAGCGTGCACAAGCACAGAGAGTGAGCAAGACAGACTTGCTTCCATTTCTTCTAGAACCTCCTTTCTAGAGGGAGAGTCCGACAACTAAGTAGGTCTTAAGGATGGACTTAATGCCCAGCTAGAGATCCCTGCATTTGATTGCCATTTTATTCAACTACTCACAGTTTATTTCACAGTGGAAGCACTGACAGCATGCACCTTAGTTTCCTGCTTAATAAAGGAATTCTACATTTGAGGATGACCTGGAACCAGGAATAGAGTATCTTGGACATCAGCATTAGCGGGAGAACAACGTGGTGCTGCAGCTAGAGTTGGCCATTGTGACACTTTAATTTCCTATCAGAGCTCTGGTTCGGGTCCTGGCTGCTTGGTTTCTGATCCCACTGCCTGCTTATGTGTCTGGGAAAGAAGCAAAAGATAGCCCAAGCACTTGGGGCGCCTGCCACTCATATGGGAGACCTAGAAGTAGCTCCTGGCTCCTGGCTTTAGTCTGGTCCAGACTTCACTGTTATTGCCATTTGGAGAATGATGAAAGATCACTTTCTCTCTTACTTTGCCTTTCAAAAAGAACAAATCTTTTCTAAAAGAGAGGAAAACAGCTGACATTTGGGAAATAAGGTGATTTGGGGTCTTATCCTTGCCATTTGATAGTTATGTGACCTCGGGCAAGCTATGGCATCTCTGAATCTGTGCTCCCTTTAATGCAAGAGTCTCAGCCTAATTTCAGAAGTGTTTGATAAGTTAATATATACAACAGTGCCTTGTGTTCCAAAAAGCTCCCAATAAATAATATTTTTATTAAAGACTTCAGTGTTTCTACCAGCTATTCAAGCATACTTTGTGGGCTCTGAGTTCTAATAATGCATCAACATTGGTGCATCAATAGTAACAGGTGGTCATTTGACACACAAGATACTAACAACAGGGGTAATTCTGCGTAGAATATAGGAAGTCTTCTTATTTTCTGCTCAATTTTTCTGTTAACCTAAGATGACTCAAACAAACAACCTCAAAAAACAAAAAACAATGTCTACAGAGCCAGAATGTTTAATAGTTAAGCTGATGAGTACAATGCCTGCACCCTACGTGAGCACTGGTACAAGTCCTGACCGCTCCACTTACGGAACAGCTCCTTGCTAATGTACCTGGGAAAGCAGAGGAAGATGGCCCAAGGGTTGGGCTCCTATCACACATGTGAGACATTGGCAAGCAGTCTTGGATTCCTGACTTTAGCCTAGTTCAGCCCTGCCATTGCAGTCATTTGAGGAGTAAACGAGTGGACGGAAAAATCTCTCTTTCTGCCTTCTTAAACTCAGGGAAAAGAAAGCATTAACTAATGAAAGAGAAAAGGGGGGAGCGGAAAAGGAGAGAGGGAGGGAGGGAGCGAGCGAGAGGGAGAGACAGAGAGAGATAAAGCAAGTTTTCTCTGGGGTTAGCCATCATAAATCTATGACCTGTGGGAAATTATGTTAAATAAATGGAACTTGTCTGCCAGGTATGTTTGCTAAGAGCTGATTTTATCTAGAAACAACAGAAGAGCAGAGGTGAGCTTTGGCCTGGCTCCTTCTGAATAGCCACAAACTACCTGTCAGTGGGGTCAGGACAAGGATGAGTGTGGCTTCCTGTGCTTGAAACCAACAGAAGTCACCGCCCACGGTCATGTGACGTGGAAGCAGGTCATATGAAAGTTTTCTCTCCATTTTGGAGCTGCACGGCAGCTTCATGGAACCTCATAGGGATAGTAAACATTTACAGACCTGCCTTTCTCCTATTTGGGGTCCTTTTTCACCTGCAGCATATGCAGAACCATGGAAAACAACGTTATTTCTTTTTTTAAACTATTTTTTGATGATTTTTACATAGTTGATTAGGGTGATTAGGGTTAAGGGCTATAGGAAACTGGGTGAGATCACCGTTTCCACATTTTCTTTTTTCTCTTCCTGTATCTGGGGGAGGGGGGAGCCAAGGAGGGTCCTACTCAAGAGGTTTCAATAGTTCAACAGTTCTGAATTACTGCCGATCTTGCCACTGCAAGCACGATGAAACCTCTTCAGAATCCGCTAGTTGACACAGTCAACCTTGGAGTCTCCGTTTGCCCACTTATTCACTGCCAACACTTGGCTGGGGTAGTTGACTGATTTGTTCTGTCCTCTGTCCTCTGTCGTGGTATCACGTGTTCTCTGCAGACTCCAATGTACTGCCATATCCTCCATGTGCACCTGGATATGCTGTCCATTGCTCCGTCTAAGCCACTGAGGAGTCCCAGCTCTGACACATTCATTCCATGCTCAGACCCTGGAACCTGCTATTCTCTCCATGGTTGGGATTCTGAGTCCAACAATTCAGTTGGGGGGGATCCCCATAGAAACTTCATCTAAAGTGATCCCAAACCTGATTCGTATTTGTGCTTGCCAGTACAGGGTCAGGCACAGTCTGTTGCTCCAATCAGTTTATGCATATGCTGGTAGGTGCAATTGCTGGGTCAGTTCTGTTTCCAGCTCTGTCTTTTACACAAACTAATGAGTGTTGTAACCCAGCCCAATCCTGCCCACCACACACTTGGCCTTCATGGACACCAGCGGGAGCGGCTGCCTAGTTGGAGTGACCCACAATAACCACCACCAGGCCCAGCCCGTGCCCTGCTTCCCATGCTTGCCAGTATGTACAACAGACTGATCAAGTCTGTCCCACATCCCATTCAGCTCTCATACACGTCAATGGGCACTGAAGCCTCGTTCAACCCAACCAGTCCCACTAACCAGCCCCCACATAGGCTAGTGGGTGCCACTGTGTCCAGTCATGCCTGCCTCAGTCCTGGTTCTCATGCTCACCAGTCAGAGTGGCAACCCATGAAGGAGGTACCCACTGTTTCCCTAATGGGCCCACTCCCAGATCTTGCAATGTCCAGGTGGTTCTGCAGTTTAACTTGACAGAATTTGCCCCCCATACCAGCATCTGATAGCTGATGCTGTGGCAAAGCCCATCCAACCCACACTCACTCTGACTGCTGCATGCATCAGTAGGAACAGTCAATTTAGCCTGGCTTTCCCCTGATTCAGTCCACATGAGGTCAACAGGTGTTGTAGCACTGCCTGGCCTGGTCTAGCCCCATCCCAACTTACTCTCTCCAGTGGGAGTGGTAGTCCAACAGGGGAGCCCTCCACATCTCCCCTACTGGCTTCACCCCCTCTCTATTGGGTCTCATGTGTGCTGGTTGGTTGCTGTGGTCCAGTCTGGCATGGCCCCCCTCTCTCTGGCATTTGCCAGTGGGTACTGTAGGCTAGCCGGGCCCAGCTCACCCCCAATTCCAGCTTACATTGGTAGAGGCTACAACTTAGCCCAGCCCATCCAGTCCTGGCCCTCATGTGAACTGGCTTGTGTGGTGACCCAACCTGGCCAGATGCATACTCTATTACAGTGCTTGGATTCTCCAGCGGGTGATATGAACTAGCCCAGCCTGCCTCACCCCCAACCTGTGCCAAATGTATGCTGGTGGGTACTGTTCCCTGGCCTGGTCTGGGTTGCTCCTTATCGTGATTCTTACGCTCATCTGCAGGGACTGTGTCCCAAGAGAGGAGTTTCCCAAGCTCCTCCATCAGAACCTCTTCCAATGCCAGATTGTGCGCACACAAGTGGGTCCATGTTCCTAGTAGGAACAGGGGCGTTTCCTGACTGGCATTCACCATTCCAGTTTTTACTGTTGGGTGTTACAGCCCAGACAAGCCTGGTCCACACCCAGAAGCAGCTCACACATGGCTCAGCAGGGGCAGAGACCTAGCCTAGCCATCCTACATCTACCCTGGTTCTCATAAGCACCAGTGGGTGCTAGAGTCTAGCCCACTCTGACATACCCCAGATCCAGTCCATACTTGTGCTAGGTGTTGAGGGACACTGTGGCCATGCCAAGATAAGACAGCAGTCCCCACTCTGGCCTTCACAATCACCAGTGGGAATCACAATCCACCCAGGGCATCCTCTTTGCTCCACAACCAGGCCTGATCCCAGCCATAGATCCTGTGAGTGCCAGTGTTTGCTCTAACCCAGCTTGGCTCAGTCCCTCTGCTATCTTGGCCTTTGCCTTTGGATGCTGTAGCCTGGTCTGACCAGGACAGCCTAGCCCAGCATGACCTGTGCTTCAGCCTGGTTTCTGCACTTGCCGATGAGCTAAGGTCTGAGCCTGGTCTGCCCCCTTCCAAAACCAACCCACCCATTAGCCAATAGTTGGAGCTACCTTGCCCAGTCTGCCTGATACCAGGCAAACTATGTGCTAACCAGTGGAGCTATGACCCACTAGGGAAGTTTCCCAAGTTCCCTCACTCGGCCTATTCCCACACCCAGATATCACGCATGCCAGCAGGTGCTAGGCCCTTGCCCAGCATAGCCTGCGCCTCCATCTTGGCCTACTATGAGCTGGTGAATGTTGTGGCCTGTCCTGTCCCACACCCTGTTTTAGGATGCGCATGTGGGTGTTGAAGCCTGGACCTGCCCAAACTATTCTTGGTTCCTGTACCCATGAGTGTTGGCAGGTTCTATGGTCACACCTAGCTCAGCTCATCACCACCCCTACTCTTGAGCTAATCAGTGGGACTTACATTTCCACAGATTTGTCCCACAAATCCCCCACAGAATCTATCCCTGGACCTGGTTCTCTTGTGTGCTGGTTAGTGTCATGGCCCTGCCTAATGTGACTCACCCCCTGTTCCAACGTTCAGTCAGGTACTGGGAAAAGGCCGATCTTGCACCTCCCATTTGCATTCTGAGGAATAGATAATTCCCAACAGGCATTTTTAATGGTGAGAAATAGGCCTAGTCTCCAATTTCCAGCCAAGGCAATATTCAACTAAGTCAGGTAAATTCAGTCACTAAAAGACACATGCTAAGCTTTATGTGCCTGCATGCCTGCTTTTCCCCTTCCTTAAGAAAATAAAGGATGTATTCTTGTTCTCACTAGCTGTAAGAACCCTGGTCCAATGAGCAATTTTCCATCCTTTAAGGGCTTTGCCTGCATTTTGTCACTTACAAAAGCTCTCTGTTGAGCCTGAGGGTTACCACTGTCTTTGCTTTTAGCATTGTGCCCTTTTCTACTTCCTCTGATAGCAACAATTTGGTTTCCAAGTCTTTGGTTACAATAGCCACAAAACACTGCAGGTACTCTAGGACATCTTGATGCTCTGTATCACTACCGCTTCATGTCTGTAAATGTGCTGAATATACCTAGCACAATTCATGACAATGCAGGGGGTCAGTCTGCAACTTCAGGGAAACACTAACTGCTTGGGGTGTCCAATCTTTAACTAAGGGAGAGAGTGTTTTGAGCACCATCTTCATTGTTACCTGCAGGGTGTTTCTAATGACTGGATCTTGTGTTGGCATATGTAAGAGACAGGAACACAGACATCTGACATGGCGCAGCCAGCTGAAACATCACACAAGGGCCAAGCAGACTGAACGCCTAGGCTGCAGCCTACAGCAGATACAGACAGATGCCAACTGGGAACTCCACTGCCAGGAAGACGAGCACAGCCACTGCCTCCAGCATGCTTTGTAGAGCCATACTCTGCAAAGCCAAACAGTGCTTTCCCTTTGGCATCTAGAATCAGCATGCCCAAGCAGGTTGGGCCAAAGGTCACAGGGCCCACAGCCCAGGCCCAGGGTGGGAAGTGTTTGGGCAAAGGGGAAGAAGGAGTAGGCATAGTACAGGAAGAGGAAGGCCATCACCTGCCTATGAAGTGGGCCACAACCTGTGGCCACGGTACAGGACCAATAGGCCAGTTGGGAACTGGCCACCAAGTCCCTTTCTCCTCCCATCTGCTCTGCTGTATAGGAAGAGCCAAGAGAAAGCGTGGTGTCACCAGAAAACGCAGAGAGGTAAACTCCCTGACTCTGGGGAATCCTCAGCAAACGTCCCTCTTTCGCATGTTAATTGCATGGTGTGGAGAGAAACCTCCTCTTTCTCACTCCTCACATTTCATTTACAACGTGGAGGGGACCACCCCATTGCACAGTCCCCACATCCTCCTCTGGAACCACTTCTCACTCTCTCCCTCTCTCACATGATTCTCATTATTCACAATAGTTATGCCTGTGAAGCTTATGCCAGCACCCAATTAGCCAATACTGAGTCATCACTCCTGCAGGGATTCAGTGAAGAGTTTCCTCTGAGGTTCTGGACTCAACATTTTCATCAACCAATCAATACATGACCTTGTATTGTGTGTTTCTGTTCGAAGACCTCATCTTTAACGTAGCTTATTGACTCATTAACATTGAATTCTCAACCACTCACCAACACTGCAACTCATGCCCAAATCCTACTTTACATATTTTCTCTGTAAGGGCCAGCATGGGCTGCTGGAGTTTGGGAACGCTGGTTGGCATGTCAGCACTATGTATGTTGGGGGTGGGGTTGGGGAGGGAATTTTAAACAGTGAAACCAAAAGGGTACAGTGCTGTGAAACTTGTGGCACTCAAATAACTGTCCAAACAACATTTACCCACTGTTAGAGAGCTGATATAACAAGGCAGATAGTTGCTTCCAGCACCCATGTGCACAGAAGACTCAGCACCCTGGAGCAGGCATTAAAGTGCTAAAACTCTTGTGTGCTTTATCCAAGAGCCCACATCTGATTCCTAGCATTGACTCTTGCATCCAGCTTCCTACCAATGTAAGCCCTGGGAGGCAGCAACGATAGCTGAATAATTGGGTTCCTGCCATCCTTGTGAGAGATTTGGAGAATGAATCAGCAGATGGGAACTCTCAACTTGTATGTCTCTGATATAGCTATTTTTTTCACTATTCTGAGTATGTACATATCCAGAATGACCATTGACATTAATTTGGGATGACAGTAAAAGGTTAATGACATGGAAATTTGCAAATACAAAACCTGAATATCATTAATTATGCTCTTAATCCATTCTTTCCCTTGTTCTGACTCACCAGCATTGCTTTAACATCATGAAGACTTTCCTATGTTAAAGTGAAAAACTTCTCCCTCCAACTACTCTCTTATCTCTCAGTTCTCTTCCTCATACAAAGTCCCGGCAAGAGAACATCATGGCTTCATTCGGAAGGTGAGTTCCACAATTGTCCTTACCACTTCACCAAGTTCCTCTCCTTGCCCACACTCCTGGGCCTTTTCACCTCCTGCCCTCTGCTCTTATGGCTTTCACTGTGTCAAGTCCGTGGCTTATTCCCTTTGACTTGAGTGAAGTACATTCAACACCATAGAGTACACTCTCCTTGAGTAATTCACTCCCTAGGATTCTGGGACACCACATGACCTGCCCTTATTCTTGGTGGTGTGAGTTTGTCTTTTCTTACCGTTATGCCCCTTTCCTCTGTCTGACCTTAGATTTTTTCCACCTTCTCTTTCCACCTCTGGGTGGTCTCATTCACTTCTATGACTTCCTGGAGATAGCCACAGGCCAGTGGCTATTAGACCTCAAGTCTACATCTTGGAATCAAGATTTAGATATCTCACTGCCATCTGCACATCGCCTCTTGAAGGTCTCATGAGTTTTCTGTGTCTGCATAAACGTATCTCAAGCTGGGTTTTCCATCTGCCCCTCCAACTGCTGTGTCTTATGCTTCCTTAGTAAATGAACCACTGTTCACCCAAGTCTAAAACAGGGAAATAAAATCTTCTTCTCTCCGTCCTTCACCCCACCATAGGGCCTACATCCTAACATTTCTAAACCTGTCCATACCCAATGATTCTCCCACACCAGCCCATCAGTTATTGCAACAGCTTCCAGGCTTATTTGATTTCATCTTGTCCCACTTCACCTGTTCCCTGAGAGTGATGTTTCTCAAGTCCAATTGTGGTTACAAAAAATTGCCCTGCTTACAGTCTTTCAACAGCTTCTCATTGTCTTCAAGCAAAAGTCCAATGCCCTCATCTGTGTTCTTAAGTCACTTTGTGATTTGAAGGGCAATTAGATCTGAAGCCAAATCTCTCACCTCACCACCATACTTATCTGAATGCCTTGCAGTGCCCTGAAAGCACTGCTTGCTCTTGACCTCAACCCTTCAGAAGGGCCGGCTCCATTCACACCTCCACATTCAGACCCCCACTTAACCCTCCATCCAGAAAACAGGAGGCTTGGGTGTCATTTCTTTCAGGAAGTTCCTCCTATTGGCCCCCTTTTCAACCCAGCTTTAGGCCTCTTCCATGCACATTTTCATTGTGCTCTGTTGCAGAATGTGTCTCACTGTCTTGTCATTTAAACCCCAGGAACTTTACCATGCCCTTAGCTTCGACACGTGATCTAACCCTTATTAACAACCATGCAGGCAGGTGTTGTTCTGATCCCTATTTTACAGAGGGGAAAGCTGGATGTGAGCCATTTCCTCATTGTTCTTAGTGATGGTACAGCACACATTATTATTTATAATTTACTCATGCTACATAGACAGAAAGCAATGCTTTACTCTTGGGATGGTCTAAGAATCTGCAACTATTTGCAAGCTCTGGAATGGACCCAATGGATTGCATTTGGACTATAAATGAGAAGCAAGGGAATGTGGGGTTTGGGATGCCTCTAGGTACTGTGATGTTTCCCATTCTTTTTCTGTGTCAATTCTGAAGTGAGATGTAAATTCCTGGGAAGTAGACCCTATGGTTCTTGGAGTATGATGAGATGTTCAAAACCCACAGGTGCAAACATCCCTCAAAGGCTGGTTGGCTAATTCCTGTAGCGTTGCTTTCTTGCACCAGCATTTGATAATTTAATTTATTGTTTTTAAAAGAAATATTAATTAGCCCCCACAGGTTTAATAGAAAATAATAACAAAGAACAAACCCCTAAGCAAACAAAAAGCAAAGAAAATCTACTGTTTTTAGGAGTAGAAACAAAAGCTGTAGACAATAACCAAATCCCAGAACATCCCCTCAGGCACCTACAGATTACATTTTTTTGCACTCTGCATATTAGTTATTACAGATTAAAGGAAACATATTTGTCTATTGGGGTCTGGCCTATTCACTCAGAATGATGGTTGCCAATTGTATCCATGTGGTTGCAAAAGACAAGATTTCATACTTTTTATGGCTGAGTAGTGTTTCATAATGTGTATATATCACATCTTTGTTATCCACCCCTTCATTGGTGGTCGTCTGGGTTGAATTCAACTGTTAGGTACTGTGAATTGAGCTGCCATAAACATATGATTACAAATAACCCTCTGATAATTTGATTTCACGATGTTTGGACACGTTTCCAGGAGTGAATGGCTTGGTCATATGATAGTTACGTTTTACAGATATCTGAGGAATGAATCTCCCTATGATTTTCCACAATGGCCAAACTCATTTACATTCCCACCAACAGTGGATTATAGTGCCTCTCCCTCACATACTCACTGAAATTTACTGTTTTCGATTTTTGGATGATAGCCATTCTAACTGGGGCAAGGTCAAACTCGCTGTCAGGTTGGTTTTTTTAAAAAAGATTTATTTATTTTTATTGGAAAGTCAGATATATAGAGAGGAGGAGAGACAGAGGGAAAGATCATCCATCTGTTGACTCACTCCCCAAGTGGTCACAACAGCGAGCTGTGCTGATCCAAAGCCAGGAACCCCTTCCAGGTCTCCCATGTGGGTGCAGGGTCCCAAAGCCTTACACCATCTTCGATCACCCTCCCAGGCCACAAACAGGGAGCTGGATGGGAAGCAGGGCCACCAGGAATAAAATCAGCAGCCATAATGGGATCCTGGTGTGCGCAAGGCGAGGACTTCAGATGTCAGGCTAATGTGCCAGGCCCAACTCATTGTGGTTTTTATGAACATATCCCTCATGGATAGTGAACTTGAGCATTTTTTCATGTGTGTTGGCCACTTGAATTTCATTCTTTGAGAAATGCTTGTTAATGCCCTTTGCCCATTTCTTCACTAGACTGTTTTGTTGAATCTCTTGAGTGCCTTATAGTTCTTTGATATTAATCCTTATCAGTTGTATAGTTTGCAAATCTTTTCTTACATTTTGAGGGCTGCCTCCTCACTTTGTTGATGGTTCCTTTGTGGTGCAGAAGCTTCTAAATTTGATGTGACTTCATTTATTTATTTTAGTTTTCATAGTCTGTGCCTCCGGGGTCTTTTACAGGATGTGTCTGCCTATGCCTATGCTTTTCAAAGTGACTCAGTATTTTTCTTTAATAAGTTGATGGTATCAGGCTGTATATTAATTTCTTTATTCAGAGTTTTGCATAAGGTTCAAGGTAGGCGTGTTGTTTCATACTTCTGCACATGTAGATCTAATTTTTTCAGCACCATCTGTTGAAGAGACTGCCCTTTCTGCCTGGACGGATTTCAGTTTGTTTGTTAACAATTAGTTAGCTGTAGATGTGTGGGTTAATTTCTGGGGTTTCTATTCTGTTCCACTAATCCTCAGGTCTTCCTTTTTTTGTGTGTGCCAGTGCCAGGCTGTTTTGATTACAACTGCCCTGTCATACATCTGGAAGTCTGGTATTGCAATGTATTCAGCTTTGTTTGCGTTATTTAAGATGACTTCAGCTATTTGAGGCCTGATGTGTTTCCATATGAATTTTAGCATAATTTTATCCTAGGTCTGAGAAGAATGTCACAGGTATTTTGATTGGTAATGCAGTAAATCTGTAAATTACTTTTGGTGGTACGGACATTTTGATTATGTTAACTCTACCAATCCGTAAACATAGAAGGGTTTTCCATGTTTTGATGTTTTTCTTCTATTGTTTTCTTTAAGGTTTTGTATTTTCACTGTGGAGATCCCTCACATCCTTATCAACCTCAGCCATGAGGTTGTTTATGTATACAAAGACTTGATTTTTGTGTGTGTTGATTTTATATCATGCAACTCAACCAAATTCTTTTGAGTTCCAAGAATCTCTTAGTAAAGTCCTTGGTTTCCTTGGTTCTTCTATATAGAGGATCATGTCATCTACAAACAGGGATAATTTAACTTCCTTCTTTCCGATTTATATCCCTTTGTCATTTTTTTTTCTTGTCTAAAGGCTCCAGCTAGAACTTTCAGGACTGTATTTTAAACTACATGATTATCTCAATAGTGGTAGAAAATGCATCTGATAAAATACAGCACCCTTTCATAAGGGTGCAGATTTGGTATAGAAGGATCATTCCTCAACACAATCGAAACAATAGATGAAAACAATCTATAGTCAGCATCATACTGAATGGGGAAAGAGTGGAGGCATTTCCACCAAGACCTGGAACCAGACAAGGATGCTTTCTGTCACCACCTATTTACCCCAGTCCCTTGTCCTGGAGGATGTAATTGGGCAGAGCTGTAAGTTCCTGTCTTCTCATGTCTTAGCACATTTTCCCACTCCCGACTCCACCTGTTCTGACCCAGATATGTCACAAAAATCTGGGACTCCCAGGAGGCATCTGCTGGTGATCATAATAGCAGATGTCATTTACTGGGCATTTGCTCTATGCAGCAATATTAATGGCTATGATGATTGCATTTTGTTCTCACAAGGACTTATTGACATGGGTGTAAATATTCCATCTTAGAGGTGAGGAAAACCAAGCCTCTAATAGGTAAAGCAAGTTGCACAACATCCATATTAGCAGCAATTTATCATAGCCTTATTGGCATCCAGCAACACAGATTTATTTTTACAGATCTGAAGATCAGAAATCCAAAGTCAGTCTCACTGGATTAGTCAAGGTGTTGGCAGGGCAGCTCTTTCTGAAGGTTTCAGGACAAGACCTGTGTCCTCTACTCTCTTCAGCTGCTAGAGACCCAGCAGTTTGGATCTCTTCTTTGTGCCGTTTCAATTGCAGCGTCCACTGCCACATCTCAGTCTGAGTCCTTTACCTTGTTCACAAGGACTCTGGGAATTATACCAAGTCCAACTGGAAAATTCCGGATACCCTCCTCATGTCAGGATCTTTCAATACACCTGTAGAGCTGGCTTGTCCATGCAAGTAACATATTTAGCTTCTCTATCACATTCCTCTGTTGAGTCTATATGCTTTGCGTGGGATTATTTTCTCTAGTGGATATTGCTCATTTTCTATTCAAACTGGTTATTTCCAGGCTTAGGGGAGACTAGATGTTCTTGCCTCTAGTTCTTCTGCAGCTACAGCAGGAATTCTTAGTCTGCCTATGTGCCAGATTCACCTAGGGAAAATTTTCAGATCCTGTTAAGCTGGGATCCATTTAGACTGATTAAAATCAGAATCTTTACAGTGAGACTTGAATGTTCTGTAGCTTAGAACATGTCTCCTGGTAGTTCTATCATGCAGACAAGTTTGTACCTGAGCATGCTAGATACAACTGCTGGCAAACCCTCTCAGGACAAAGCTGAACCAAAGGAGGAAAGATTATAAGGCTGAATGGCCCTAGAAGCCATTCGCCCATTGTGTGGCATTCCTGTGCATGTCACTCCCTAGTTGTTGATCTTGGGTAAGCTACTTGACTTTTTTGGTCTGTTTTTTCTTGCTGATAATCATTCTTGAAGACTGTGCAATGACTAACCGAGGTCATACGTGAAGAGCCCCGAGCAGAGTACACAGAGGCCTCCAACAGAGCAAAGTATGATCTTCTTTGCAACTCACTCCACCCTGCTTTCCGAACAGAGGTGACCAAGCCTCTTCCAATCCTTCTAATGCTAGAATTCTCTTGGTTCCAATTTTTGCAGTCCAGAGACATCCGAATTTGCCTATTTCTTAGAAATGTCTGATATCCACTTCCTTCACAGTTTTTTTAAAAAATTTTTTAACACTTTCAATCCTGGAATCTTTTAACATCTTTTGATCATGTCATGTCTAATTTATGGCTGGCAAAGTTCTCATCTTCCAATCTGTTTCCAGAAAGTGAGGGTATAACTAGGGACTCTTGGTTAATATTAAATCATCAAACCTGTGCTTGTGGGATACAGAGCTGAGAATTTTCCTTTGGGCTGAAGATACAACAAGGAATCTAAACCATGGGTGTGGTAGAAGCTTTTCTTGCTCAGAGTTTCCAGACATGGAAGGATGTGCAAGGGACTGACCCAGCTCCTTGCTCTCACCTGTATGCTAATGCTGAAGGTGCTGGGCACTTCTATGCCCTCCCTAGCATCCTCTCCTTCTTGAGGGTACTAGGAAGGGCAAGGGATAGGGAGATGATTCAGCATTTGGAATGGAGCACTGCCTCTGACTGCTGAGCCGGGTTCACAGTGTTAATGGAAAGTGCCTGATGGATCACGGAAGCCGGGCCCTGGCAAGGTCACTTTCCATTAGGAACTGCCAAGGATGATATCACTGGCTACTTTCATTTTGTTTTTTTCTCTCTCTCCCTCTCTTTCAAAAAGCACAGAAATGATGTAACAATTCTCCCATGCTTAAATTGCCAAAGCTTGCTTTTCATCATTCATTTCACGTGGAATTTCTTACCCAGCTCAGATTTTAGGATGTAAGAGTCACATCACAGGATCATAGGAGGAAGACCATTGTTGGGAACTCACAGACTAGTGGAGGTTGTTCGTAAGCTCCTGTGTGGTTTGGAAAGAGGGCTTGGAGGAGGTGGGCCATGAGAAGTATGGAGAGACTCAGGAATAAGAAGGTGGTTGTAGACAGGGAGATAGTCTGGGTGAGGTCCACAGCAAGTCCAGAGACATAATGAAAACAAAAATCATGGGACCTGGTGCGATGGCTCAATGGCCAAACCCTTCCCTTGAAAGCCAGGATTCCATTTGTGGGCCTGTTCATGTCCCAGCTGCTCTGCTTCCCATCCAGCTCCCTGCTTATGGTCTGGGAGAGCAATGGACGATATCCCAAAGCCTTGGGACCCTGTGCCTATGTGGGAGATCTGAAAAAAACTCCTGGCTCCTGGTTTTGGATCAGCTTGGCTCCAACCATTGAGGTCATTTGGGGAGTGAACCAGAAGATGGAAGATGTTTCTCTCTGTCTCTCCTTCTCTCTGGAAATCTTCCTTTCTAATAACAATGAACAAATCTTATAAAGGAAAAAAAAAGCATGGCAAATGTGATCATGTACAGCAGTGGGATAGCCTGGCTTCCAAGTATCTAGCTGACCTCAGCACAAACATAGACTCTGGGCCTTTGTCAAGGTTGCTCTGTCTCCAGGGTGAGGTGGTGTTGCTTTCCTAAAGCCACTCCAAGCTCTTCCTCTGTTACTTAAGCTCGACCTATTGCATATGGGTTCGGGGGCATCCATATGTTTACCTGGTTTGTTTGCAGAGTGAATGGAGACATGCCAGCTGAAAACTCTGGGACTGGACAGCTAGCTGCTCAGCCTGCTGTCTGGGCTAAAGAGGCTGCAGGCTGAGAGTTTAGAAGCTCTCAATCTCTTACCATCCATGGGAGCATCTGAGTTCTGCTTGCTCAGTGTGCACCATGAACTTTGGTGTCTGCTTTCTCAGGGGACAGGCTGTCCTCTAACACTTGCTCATAATGTTCACTTGGCTCTGTAAGGGAACAGCTGTGGGAGAGAAGCCCAGGACTTGGAGACTTGCTTTGGGAGGACTTAGCAAAGTACTTAGGAAAGTCAAGGTTAAGGAAAGAACACAGGACATTCATCTTTGAGGAAAAGACTACATGAAAAAGGCCCCTTCAGAAGGCGTGCATGTAACACTTCACCTTGCTTATTTAAAGTGGCCTCACTCAGCTGCTTTTAATAGAATGTTTGGTACATGTTGGACAAAGCCCATCTTCTATACCTAGGCTAACACCTATCTGAATGCCAAGAATCTATGGGCACTTAAATAAGTATTCCTCATTCATATCTCTGTTTCTTTCAACTTAACATCTGGACAAGAGATTTCAAACTTTCCTGTGCTTGAGAATTGCTTGGTTGTTGGGGAGGCAGGCAATAAGGAGAGTTGGCCCACGAATCAGTAGAAGCTACTCCAGGTAATTCCAATGAAAGCATTTCATGACCCCGCTTTGGGGGATAGACACATGGGAGATGACTGGGGTCATGGTTTATGCATTTGCCTTTACTAATTATAATTCATGACGTATGTCATGTCTTACACTCACACACTTCTTCTAACTTGGTATTCCTAATAACTCTGTGAGGTTCAGGGGCAGATTCTAGAGTCAAAGATGCTAACATTCAAAGAGGTGGAAGAAGACTTATCTCCAAGGAGATCATGTGATTAAAATAGCTACAGATCAACTGCTATGCCTACTGACTGTAACTGGCCAGAAGCCTCTAGAAACCAAGAATGAGAAGAAGACCACATTCTGGTTGTGGCTGTAATTCTGACACCACTACTGCCCAACTCCTGGGTTAGGTGTTCAGCGCTCACAGTAACACCTCTATCAAGTATGGGATATTCCTTTTACATCTGAGGAACTGAAGCTCAGCTAGGCTAAGGGCCATCCTGCTTCTGAGGGCCAGAAGTAAGATTCTAACTTGGGCCTCAAAGGTCCCAAAAGATGAGAGTGCTCAAACCGGCATAGTGCTTCACCATTTCACAAGTACTTTTAGGGGCCCACACAGCTCTGTGCAGGGCCTACCAACTCTCCCACTCTTCTTTGAACTCATCTTCCTCTCCTTCTCTTTGAAGAGGCACATCCCTGCCCCAGGGCCTTTGTGTTTATCTGCCACTCAGAATACTCTCCTGCAGAGCAAACTCCCATGGCTTCCCTCCTCTTGTTCAAACAGCTCCTTTTCAGAGAAGTCCTCCTCAATCACCCTGTTTGAAACTATACTCCCCACAGCACTCTTCATTTCCACCCTCTTTTTCCTCTGTGTCTGATATACGTAACTGTGTCTGATATGTGTACATTTAAAACTGCATACATTTAAAATTTGCTGTCTTAATCATTCCTTAGTGTATAGCTCAGTGGTTTCAAGTGCATTCACAGGGTTTTACAACCTTTACTACCACCTCTGGAACTCTTTTTTTTTTTTTTTTTTTTAGATTTATTTAACTTATCTGACTGGCAGACTGACAGAGGGAGAGGGAGATAGAGAGATGAAAAGATCTTCTATTAACTGGTTCACTCCCCAAATGGCATGAATAACCAGAGCTAGACCAGCCTGAAGCCAGGAGCCAGGAATGGTTAGGGGGACCCGAGCAATTAAACTCTCTTCTATTTCCTTCCTAGGCACATTTGCTGGGAGCTGGATTGGAAGTGGAACATCCAGGACTAAAAGGTTAAATACCACATGTTTGCCTTAGTTTAAGATGACACGATGTTATTGTTATGTTAGGTCTGTTATATGTTGTGTATAAACTAAAATTGAAATGTCAATGAGGTGGTCATAGAAGGTGGTTAAGCACTCGCATTTACTTTTAACATATTGGCTACTCAATACTATGTCAATTAATTCCATAATGACGTAAATTTTTGCTGATGGTATGTTGGAGCTTTTAATTGGCTGGGATGATACTCTGCTGGCTCTGTCTTCAGACCAGAGAGGGTATACCTAAGAAGCCGTTGAACTTGACTGGACAATAAGATGCTGGACTCTATGTTTGGTATATGCTTGCAATGGGGGAATCTCAACTGAACTTGAACTGTGGTTATGCAACAAGGTGGAGGAATCCACCATGGTGGGAGGGTTTGGGGAGGGGTGGGGAGAATCCAAGTGCCTATGAAACTGTGTCACATAATACAATGTAATTAATGAATTAAAAATAATAAATAAATAAATAAAAAAGTGGTGCTCTGATATGGAATGCTGGCATCACAGGCAGTGGTTTAATCTGCTCCACTAAAATGCTGGTCTCTCCAGTACTCTTCCTACCTTGCAGGGCAGAAAGTTTGAATCCATTAGACAATACATCTCTAAGTCCTTCCCCTCAGCCCCTGGGAATCACAACTCTACTTTCCCTCTCTGAATCTGACTACACACAAAAGTCTAATTATGGATTATTTGCATTTTGTGACTGGTTTATTTCACTGAGTACTGTCTTGGAGATTGATCCATGGTGCAGCATGGACCAGAATTTTCTTAATCTTGAAAGCTAATTAATATTCCATTGTAAGTTACATTTTGATTACGCAGTTGTTCATTGACAAATACTTGGGCTGCTTTCACCTTTTGGCTACTGTGAATAATGTTGTTATAAACATGGACAAAAGAATCTCTCTTCTAGGTCTTGCATTACATTCTTTTGAGTACATACTCAGAGTTAGGATTGCTGGACCACGTGATAACTCTAGTTTTAGGTTTTGAGGTACCACCACACTGCATTGCCTGTAAAATCTTAACATTCCCCACTAACAATGCAAAAGGCTTCCAGTTTTTTCCCACTCTCATTAACATTTTTTCTTTTCTATTTTTTAATAGTAGTCACTCTAATGGATGGAAGATGGTACCTCATTGTGGTTTTGATTTGCATTTTCCTAATTAGTAATGAGGCTGGGCAACTTTTCATGTGCTTATTAGCATGTGGATATATTCTTGGAGAACTATCTTTTGTCCTAAGTCTTTTTAAAATCAGATTGTTTCATTGCTGAGCTGTAGTTATTCTTATTTTATTTAGCTGGCATGTATTATTGAAGGCAGTATTTATTTGTAATTGTTAATCTGCCAGAATGTTAACTGTTTGAGGTTAGACATTCTTGGGTATTTTGCTTACAATGTAAGTCCAGCACCTACCACCATGCTAGGCATGTCATGGATAGTTACAATATTTGTTAAGTGACTGATGAAATAATGTTATAATATAAATATCTAAGGTGATTAAGAAGAATGTGGAAGCATGGGACCCGGCGTGGTGGGCTAATGGCTACAGTCCTTGTCTTGAACGCACCAGGATCCCATATGGGCGCTGGTTTTAATCCCAGCAGCTCCACTTCCCATCCAGCTCCCTGCTTGTGGCCTGGGAAAGCAGTCGAGGACGGTCCAAAGCCTTGGGATCCTGCACCCACGTGGGAGACCCGGAAGAAGTTCCTGGCTCTTGGCTCCGGATCGGCACAGCACTGGCCGTTGCAGCCACTTGGGGAGTGAATCATTGGATGGAAGATCTTCCTCTTTGTCTCTCCTCTCTGTATATCTGACTTTGTAATAAAAATAAAATAAATCTAAACAAAGGAATATTGTGGAAGCAGTAATTTTCTTTATTCTTATTATGTGACTTGAAATAGACTTGTGTCAAAAGCAGATTAAAAAAAAAAAGCGAAAGAATACTTGGTAACACTTAGAACTGAAGATAATCCTTACCTTATGACCATGTCATGGATTCCTGCTTATAGCAGCTGACTATATGACTGAAATGGCTCACAGCAGTACTGTGTGTAGAGGCCCCAGTGTGGAAATAACCCAAACGTCTCTCAACAGCAGAACTGATAAACAACTGTGATATGGTTGAGCAGTGAAATCCTACATAGCAAGTACTTCCTCACACCACAACAGATATGCTTCCTAAACAAGTGACAGTTGAACAAGAGAAATGTATTATTATGCCGCTGGTGACTGTAATCAGAACCTGGAGGCTGGATACTTTACAAAGCAAAAGTCTTTAGCTCACAGGTTTGGAGCTCAAAGTTTAAAAAACGGGGTGCAGGCTCCCCAGCTGCATCCCCCATGGCAGATAGATAATGGGCACCTGTGAGAGACGGAGAACTGCTGAGACAGGAGCCCAGAGCGGGGCGGGTTTGGTGACTTTCCCATAGGACCCTCCTTTGAAACGCCTACCACCTCTCTATGTCAGCTTCTGACATCGGCTCCTGATTCAGTTTCTAAAAGGCAGCAGACGACGACTCGAATGCTCAGGCCCCAACAAGCAACTGGGAGTTCAGAGGGGAATCTCTGTCTCCTGGCTTCAGCCTGACCCAAGCCTGGATATTGTGGAGTTAGGGAGGAAAACATTCTTGTGCAGGGGCCATGCCAATCTTCTCTGTATCGTTCCAATTTTAGTGTATGTGCTGCCATAGCGAGCACAAGGGAGTAAACATTCTGATAGAAGATCTCTTTCGTTCCCTCTTTTTCTGTCACTCAGCTTTTCAAATAAAAATAATAAGTAAATCCACTTTCACCTCACTTAATGGAACTTTCTAGAAATACAAGCACTCTATTGGCTAAGGGCATGGACTAAAATTTGAAAAAATCTTAATGACAGGATGTGGCTTACTTGATTTGAGATCAGGGGAGCAAACAGGTTTCAAGTACCAGATTTAGAGGACACTGGCAGCACAGCTGAGAAGCGGGGAGAGAAGCGACCCAAAAGGTGGACGCGATGAGCCACCCAACCATTAAGGTTATCTTCTCTCCCATCTCCTCTTGCAACAATGCCCCCAAACCTCATTTGGGCAGAGTGGGCTAAGCCATCACTCAAAATACGCACAGCCCATCCTGGCACACCCACATCCCATCTGTTGATGTTTCTGAGAAGTGACACCTGATGGCCCAAGAACTGGGGCTCTTGACTCCCATGTGAGACATCCAGATGGCGTTCTGGGCTTCTGGCTTTGGCCTCACCCGGCCTGGTTGTTTCAGGTATTTTGGGAGTAAATTAGCAGATGGAAAATTTATTTCTTGGACTCCCCTACTCTCTATCACTCCTTCAAATAAGTACATATTTTTAAAAAGAACAGATTCTATGATTCCGAAGATAGCAGCACCATTCATGAACCCAATACCTCTCTGAACCAGCACTGTGAGAATGCATCCCAGTCACTAATCGGCAAGATGGATGGTAGGAGTCTCACTTAACAGGTGATAAAAGTGAGGTTTAGAATGCGTAGTTTACTCACTCCTGATTGTATAGCCAGTGATGTCAAAACCAGTATTGGTGTCTCAGCAAGCTAAGAGTGAGGACAGGCAATGGACCAAATTTGGACAGTTTTCACCAACTTTCAAATAAACAATACTTTTTACACTTTGAAAAAACTGTAAAATAATAACTCCAAGATAAAATAATGGAAAAGCACACAAAACAAAGACTAGATGCAGACCACAAAGCCCCGAAATATTTACCGCCTGGCTCATTTCTAAAGATGATTGCCTATCTGCTTATCTTCCCCTTATCAGATAGGGAAAAATCATTCCATCAACATTTACTTACTAACTCACCCTCCTTGGCTCATTATAACCTTGACATTTCTAGTTCTAAACATCCCCAGTGGATCTGATGCTCATTTTGATCTTGTTGACAACACCCCAGTGTGCTGATAATGGGACGTTGTCCAAGGGCTCCTGAGGGGGCCTTCATGCTTTTTTTTTTTAAGATTTTAATTTATTTCTATTACAAAGTCTGACATACTGAGAGGAGAAGAATCACTCCCCAAGTTGTCTCAATGGCCAGAGCTGAGTTGATCTGAAGCCAGGAGCCAGGAGCCAGAAGCCTCCTCTGGGTCTCCCACATGGGTGCAGGATCCCAAGGCTTTGGGCCATCCTTGATTGTTTTCCCAGGACACAAGCAGGGAGCTGAATGGGAACTGGAGCCACCAGGATACAAACTGGCACCCATAAGGAATCCTGCCATGTGCAAGGCGAGGACATTAGCCAATAGGCTACTGCTCCAGGCCCACTTCCATGCCTTTTTGAGAATGAAGAACAGAGTCTCCAGCTTTGTTTTCTTAGTTTAATTGCATTTACGCCTTGGGAGAAAGTTTCAGGTGCTAAAGGGCAGAGTGGCTCGTAAAATTAGTTTCATAGTTTGAGTGTTGTATTTTTGCTGAACAGAAGAGCAGGCAGGCATTTAAATCAAGTTCTATATCTTTAGGATCCTGTTTCTAGGAATGTCAACCCACTGGGCACTGCAGCATGACTGTGAAGTCAGAGGCAGTGGTCCCTCTTGGAGCCTGGATGCACTTCCCTCCAAGGAAGGATGGCCAAGGACGCATTCCTGGACCCTGATCTAAGCAGCTGAGTGCGCATTAGGGAGCAGATGAGTGGTAGAAAAGACATGGCAGAAGGAAGAGGTAGTGTTCTCAGAAATACAGAAGGCAAAGTTACAACAAACATAGCTGGCAATGAGGTTCTATATACTGAGACATAGCCAGAAGAACGGTTTTGAATATCTGCTCCACAAAGAAATGATAAATGTACAAAGTGATGGATGGCTATGCTGATTACTCTGCTTTGTTCATTCAAAATGTTTCCATGCACTGAATGATTACATTGTATCCCACAAATACACACAATCATTGGATAGTCATAAAAGTTACCTAAATACACGGTTGTAGTTCTCACTTGCACTCCAACTTAAAATGGATCCATCATGGATAAATTATGCATTATTTTACTTAAGAAAATTGAAAAGAACATGAAAGAACAGAAAAGGTTGATGAAGGTATTAAAATGAATATGGTCACTTGATAGCAACAGAAGTGCTAAGGAGCTTGTTTAAGGCCACAAGTAAAGCACAGACCAAAGTTTTCTTGACTTTCAGGTTAGCATGGTTCATTCACCAGCTCCCTCTTATATCAGGAGTCAGAAAACTATGACCTGAGGGTGAAATCCAATCTGACCTATAAATAAAGTTTTTTTTTTAAACTCAACTACACCCATTCATTTAATGTTATCTATACTGACTTTGCATTCAATCATGTAGCTGAGTAGCTATGACACTGATCATGTGGTCATGTAGCTAAAATATTTGCTCTCTGCCCCTTTGGAGCAAACATGTTCATCTTTGGCATAATCCTTTGGATTTGGACTTTTGTTTCAGTGCCTTTGCTCACTTAATATTTTTGAATATTGTTTTTTAATCTATAAAACAGAGTTGACAGTGTGTATGTCAAGTAGTTTTTGGCAGATAGCTGAATCTCAAAGAATAATGCAAATGATGGAAACTCAAGTGGACTCTGAAGCAAAAGAGAAATCCACTGGCTTACACGGCTGGGAAGAGTCTGGGGTACTCAGAGGACCAAATGAAGAGAAATGGAAACAGGGCCTCAGGGACCAGAACTGGCAATGGCGGCCCCTTGGCCTCACTCAATTGTCAGTTCCCCATCTCCCATTCTCTCTCCTTGACTTCATTTTGCAGACAGCTTCATCTCATGCACACAACATGGCCACAAATGCCTGGTTTTGCATTCACTCGGTGTTACAAGTGGGATAGGAAAGAGAGCTTTCCTTTCTCCCAGTTTCCAAATATCAGTTCTTCATTCACACTTTGGTCCAGCTTGAGTCATGTCATGAATCCATCCTTTAACCAGTTTCTGATGGCTAACTGTTCACCAAAACGTGTGCACCCCTTCCCTTTTAAAAAAAGATTATTTGAAAGGTAGAGAGGGAGAGAGAAAAGCGAGAGAGGAAAGACACAGAGAAAGATCTTGCCTCCCCTGGTTCATTTTACAAATGGCTGCAATGGCCAGAGCTGTGCCGATCCAATGTCTCCTTTGGAGCCAGGAGCCTCTTCCAAGTCTCCCACACGGGTACAGGTCCTGAGGCTTTGGGCCATTCACTGCCTTTCCAGGTCATAAGCAGAGAGCTGGATTGGAAGTGAAGCCACTGGGACTCAAACCGTCATCCATATGGGATGCTGGTGCTTCAGGCCTATTATTAACCTGTTATGCTACCATGCTTGCCCCATGTGCTCCCCTCTTTCTGGGGAGCAGTAGCCTAGCTATGATTCCTAACTGCATTTGCATCCAGAGGGAGCCATATGACTGGTTCTTATCAGAAGAATATGAAGTCAGGGTGTGCAACTCAGGGCCCATGAAGATTATGAAACAAATACACCTTCTTTTTGCTTTTGTTCTCCTTCTACATGCTGAGTATTCATGACACAAAATATTGTGGAAATATGTGTTAAGTGGTTGATGTCTGATGACCCAATATGATCTTGATAACCTTGGAACAGTCATGTAAACAAGAGGTGAACTTCTATTGTGTCTAAACTGTGGTACATTTGATGGTTTTTTTGTTATCACAAATGATCTGTATTAACCAGAACAAGCCCAACTGTTATACGTAAACTGCCCTTGGCCTATTCTTTCGATGGGAATAGGAGAAAAGAGTCTGTTACCAGAAGAAAGAAGAGTGAAAACATTGTTGGGAATGTGACAAGTAAATAAGGAAATGACTATTGTGATTCATAATAATTAATAACTATGTTGAAGTCTGTGGTGGTAAATAAGAGGCTGTAAACCTTCCATTATCAACACCATGACCTTAATTTGATCCTAAGTATGAATGAAAACCATTTTCCCAGTTTTATAAACTTTCTGAATATCTTTCTTTCATGGAAGGCCTGTGGTTTGGTGAATTCTGACTTACAATAGACAGAATACCAACCATACAGGTCAGGATTGATGCCAAGGAGATTGGCTGCCACATATGCCAGTCGTGGGTATGTTGGCATGAGGGGTACTGACCAGGGTAAGAGTGAGATTTCTGATAGCCTCCTTTGACAGTTTGGGAGTCCCAAACATCCTGAGGTCTCTCTTGTGGTCTGTATTCCACATCTAGGACCAAAGTCTTCAGGAAAGAGCCCAAGACTAAAAAGATGGTCTGTAGTTGCCAGGTTAACTTGACTTTTGACAGCGATGTCTCACAATCCCCTCAAGTCTGGCAATTCAATTTCCTAGGATGGAATAGAACTCAGACAAGTACTTTATGAGTCTAGTTTTCTTACAAAGGATAAGCAAGCATCAGCCAAAGGCAGACAGATGCAGTGTGAGGTCTGTGATACACCTGATGGCAGGCTTTCCATGTCCTGTGCTCGTGGAGTTGGAGCACCTCAAGCACTAGTTTCCAGAGTTGTCCCTGGGACTTCATTATGTAGGCGAGGCAGACTGAATAATTAGCTATGCAACGAAACTTGGTCTTCAGCACTTTTCTATTCTCAAAAGATGAAACCAGCTCATAAATCAACCTTTTGGCTATTGTTTCTGGTAACCAAGAAGTTGGTGTTTCTGGGGGGCCAAATCCAAGCTAGATTATGCTATCTTTAAAACTCAGATGTATTCCGTGAGAATTTGACGAAAGTGGATAATCCTATCACAGAGGAAATCCCAAAGATTTAGGTTCTGTCTCCAAGAAACCAAGGACAAAGGCCACATTCTTCATTATTAACACATGGGGTATCTATACTAAGACTTTTGGGAGTACTTTGAGTTGAATAAGCTACAGATTCCTTATTCCTCACTTAAGTGAATTAATGTCAAGCAATAAAGTTAGTGGTCATGTTGAAAGTACTTTTTTTCTGGAAATCATAGGGTTAGCATGCTGGTTTTTGTCAGATAATGGAGTGTTCTAGTGATCTAGAACAGATTGTCCCATATCCTTCCTTCAGATGATTGTGTGAACATGATACAAGTAGGCATAACCTTTGGACACCTTGATTTTCACAAGGAAATGTGCACTCAACCATTTACCCATGCAGTTATACACACACCCCCAAGATCCAAGAATAGGCTACAATTAATAACTTCTCACATTTATGTTTACCATCATGAGGTGAGTATTGAAGTAAGCACTTCCCACATGTCATCTAATTCTCTTTAAAAGCCTATATAATAAATATCAAAATAATCTGCATTTTATAGGTGAGTAATCATACTAGCTCAGGTCACACAGCTTAGAAGTAGTGGAGTCTGCGTATCCCAACAATGAAGACTTCCAGATCCTCACCACGGACTATCAGTATGAGCAACAAGGACTACATCCCAACTGCCAAGGAGACCACGGAGAATTGGAGTGCCTTTGGAGGCCAAGAACTCTGAGGTCACCCACCCCCATCTGGAGCTTCCACAGGGGATGGAAGAAGTCCAAACACTGCTGTGCAGGAACCAGCGTCATCGGAACGACAACCAGGAGCCCTGAGCGGTCCGCAGAAACAGAAGAATAATAAACTTCCTTCGGGACCAGGGAGGGGAGCTTTCTCTGGTCCTTGCCTAGTTCCGGCTCTGGATCCCCCACCCTCTCTCGCAATGACTGTCGGGATCGCTCCGGAAACCCCTCAAAACAAACAAACATACAAACAAACAAAAAAAAACCCCTAGAACAGATAGAGAACAACAAGGAAAGCTTAGAATCAGACAGGAAAGGGCCAGCGTGGATTTACTCATACCTCACTAGGTAGGACACAAAGATTAATTACTCCTCACTGGGGTATTGGGGATTTCTCTGCACACCCCTCCTAAAAATGTTCTGCACCTAAACTGTTGACATATGTCTTGTTAGAGCTATAAACCAGTTCAGACCACCCATAAAAACAACCAAGTTCAGCAAAATCATGCTTCAACACTATAAACAGCTAAATACTAAAATGAAAATGGACACAAGACAGCTGAATAGTAATCTATAGCCATTTTAAGGTGTATAGAACCCGGTTGAATATAAAGCAAAATTGAAATGTCTATGAAGAAGTCACAGGATGTGGTTGAGAACCTGCATTTTCCTATTAACATATTGGTTAATCAACACCATGTCAATTAATACCATAATGTTGTAAATTGTTATAAATATTATGTTGGGGCTTTTAATTGATTGGGATGATACTCTGCCGGTTCTACCTTCAGACCAGAGATGGTCTCACCAAGAAACCATTGAACTTACCAGGACAATAAGATGCTGGACTTTATGATTGGTAAATACCTCCAATGAAAGAATCTCAACTGAATTTGAACTATGGTAATGCAACAAGGTGGAGCAATCCACCGTGGGGGGAGGGCGGGGGGGAATCCCAGTGCCTATAAAACTGTGACACATAATGCAATGTAATTAATAAAAAAAAAGAAGTAGTAGTGGAGTCTGGATTTAAAGCCAGATGCCTAGCTGCCTTGACTGCTGCTGGGAGCCCATTCTTGCAGAGTCCAGCTGCATGAGGTGAGATTTATGGGAGCATATCCACAGAATGTGGCACTGATTTACTCCACTCAGTATTCTATGTGCTGTTCTGAGGGGAAGGGTTTGCATTTGCACCACCCGCCTCAAAATCCACCTGCAGTCAATTGTGTTACAATGTTGTTGTCTAGCTTAAGATGCTGAGGCAAGGCATAATCTGAACACATCTGACTTCTTAGCCAGGATGTTGTGAAGGATATGGAATAATGCCAAGACAGCTATGCTGTCAGAATTGTCACAGGTAGAAATTCCTCTGGGTTTTCATGCAAGGTGCAGTCTTTTATCTCCTAACCAAATGCTGTAAGTCTAACTCTGAGGTATTGTTTTATCGGCTCCTGTGTGGTCCAAACAAGTTTATACTGAAGTAGAGCAATTATAGTGACTCTCATGGTCAGTACACTGATTTCCTTTGCTTAATCCAGCTTTATCTATTTTTATCCTAATTTTATTGAAATCTTATTTTGATATATTACTTAAACCCTTATTTTCTTTCAGACTAAAGGAAAAGCAAGCATTTCCAGATATTTGATGATTACTATGTATTTCATTTATGAATTACCAAAAGTTAGAGTAATAGAATGAAATAAAGCATACTGAAATTATACCCAGCCTGCTGTAATCTTTGTCCAATTAAGTCATGTGGCATTTTGGGATTTCTTTTTTTTAAATTATTTTTTTATTAATTATTATGCATTATGTGACAGTTTCATAGGCTCTGGGAATCCCCCCACCGCGCCCCACGCCCCTCCCCCCTGGTGGATTCCTCCACCTTGATGCAGTATTACAGTTCAAATTCAATCAAGATTCTTTCCTTGCAAACATATACCAAGCATAGAGTCCAGCTACTTATTGTCCAGATGGGTTGAAAAGTTTCTTGGGGAGACCATTTCTGGTCCGAAGTTAGAGCTGGTAGAATATCATCCCAGTCAATTAAGAGTCCCAATATAACATTAACAGCAATTTGTAACATTATGGAATTGACATGGTTTTGCGTAATCAGTATGTTAAAAAAAAAAAAAAAAAAACAAGTTCTTAACCACAACCTATGATTTGCTCATTGACATTTCAATTTTAGTTTGTATACAGGACCAGCTGCTATATACCTTAAAATGGCTATAAGGTACCATTCAGCTGTCTCGTGTCTATTTCATTTTAGTATTTAGCCATTTGTTGTGTTGAAGTATAATTTTGTTGATCTTGGCAGATTTTAGGATAATCTAGACTGGCTTGTAACTCTAACAAGACATTTGTCAACAATTAAGGTGCAGAACATTTTTTTTGGGGGGGGGGTGTGTAGGAAAGTCCCCAACACCATGGTGAGGAGTGACTAATCTTCGTGTCCCACCCAGCGAGGCATGAGCCAATCCATGCCAGCTCTTTCCTGTCAGATTCCAAGCTCTACTTTTTGTTGTTTGTCTATTTATTTTAGGTTTTTTTAGTTTGTATGATTGTTTGTTTGCTATGAGGGGTTTTCGAAGCGATCCCGATGGTCATTGCAAGGGAGGGTGGGGGTCCAGAGGTGGAGCCAGGCTCGGACCAGAGAAAGCTCTCCTCCCTGGTCCCAAAGGACGATTATTGTTCTTCTGTTTCTGCGGCCGCTCAGGGTTTCTGGTTGTCTTTCCGATGACGTTGGTTTCTGCACGGTAGTGTTTGGACTTCTTCCATCCCCAGCGGAAGCTCCGGTTGGGGGTGAGTGACCTCAGAGTACTCGGCCTCCGAGGGCATCCAATTCCCTGTGGCCTCCTTGGCAGTTGGGATATAGTCCTTGTTGCTCGTATTAACAGTTTGTGGTAAAGGTCTGGGAGTCTTCATGGTTGGGATCCAAGCTTCCTCCTTACCACCTGCTCCACCCTGGAGTGCCCCCCTGCTCCACGCACATGATCTCCTGTTAAGAGGTTGTCAGGATCACACCCGTTTCCCCCCTCATGCATTGGTATAGTAGTTTTGCTATTGTTTAGTGCCACTTTGAGTCTGTTGTCTATGAATTACCAGATTTGATCTTGATAGGCTATATTGTACTTTTTCCTCACTCTTTTTATGGTCTTGAAAGGCTTCCCTGCACTCCCCCCCATTACGGATTAACATAGCGTATTGAGGGTATAGTAGGTTTTACAGTTTTTCGATGTAGATCTTAAGTATTCTGACATTAACTGTTGGTTTATAGATTATATCACATTATCTTATTGTATTGGATACAGGTTGTTAGAGATTGCAACAGGTTGTTAGAGATTGCAGGGATTTCTATACTTCCAAGATATCATTGTTGCCAATGGCTAACATCCTAAAAGAAGATAGAAACTCCTTAAGGTTTCCTGTTGGGGCTGTCATTGTGTTATAACCCGTAAAGCTGCCACCTGCAATGTTGCCATCCCATAGGAGCACCAATTTGAGACCTGGCTGCTCCACTTTCAATCCGACTTCCTGATAATTCTCCTGGGAAAGCTGTGAAATAAACTTCAAGTGTTTGGGTACCCCAAATAACATGGGAGACCTGGAAAAAGATGTGGGCTCTTGGTTCAGTCTGTCTTGCACAGCCCCGGCCATTGCAGTCATTTGAAGTGTGAACCAGCAGATGGAACATCTCTCCCCCTCCCTTCCTCCCTCTGTCTCTTCTCTCTTCTCTCTTTCAGCAACTGTCTTTTAAGTAAATACATAAATGTGTGTGTGTGTGTGTTTTTAAGATTTCCAGTTGGACTTGGCAAGATAGCCTAGTGATTAAATCCTCGCCTTGCATCTGCTGGTATCCCATATGGGCGCTAGTTTGCATCCTGACTGCTCCACTTCCCATCCAGCTCCCTGCTTGGGGCCTGGGAAAGCAGTCTAGGATGGCCCAAAACCTTAGGATCCTGCACCTGCATGGGAGACCCGGAAGAAGCTCCTGGCTCCTGGCTTCAGATCAGCTCAGCTGTTGCTATTGCTGCCATTTGGGGAGTGAACCAGCAAATGGACGATCTTTTTCTCTGTTTCAACTTCTCTCTGTATATCTGCCCTTCCAATAAAAAATAAGTAAAAAAAAAAAAAAAAAAAGGGAGGCCTGACGTGGCAGCTTAATAGCTAAAGTCCTCACCTTATATGTGCTGGGTTCCCATATGGGCACTGGTTCTAATTCTGGCTGCTCCACTTCCCTTCAAGCTCCCTGCTTGTGGCCTGGGAAAGCAGACAAGCATGGGCGAAAGTCTTGGGACCTTGCACCCGTGTGGAAGACCTGATGCAACTCCTGGCTCCTGGCTTTGGATTGGCTCAGCTTTAGGTATTGTGGCCACTTGGGAAGTGAACCAGCAGATGGAAGATCTTTCTGTCTCTCCCTCTCTCTATAAATCTGACTTTCCAATACAAATAAGTAAGTTTTTTTTAATGGAAAGCTATGGAGAAATTCATTTAAAAAGATCCCCGGTTGAAATCCATTAAAAAATTCTTGTTGTTGATATCAATGAGCATTTGTGCACCTATATATTCAACAAATATTTGAGTGCATCTGTTCTATGCCGCGTGATGGAGCTCATGTCCCAGGGAGGACATTATGGATGATCTGTGTTCTCCCAAAATTTTTATGCATAAGCCCTAACTCTCAGCACCTCAGAAGATTATCTTAATTGGAGCTAGGATATTTGTAGGAATAATTAAGTAAAAATGAACTGGTCAAGATAGCTTCTAATGTAGCATGTTTTGATGTCTTTGTAAACTGAAGTCATTTGGATCATAGAGACACCCTGAGTAGTCACAGGGAGACAGCAGCTAGGTATCAGCCAAGGAGAAAGACCTGGGTTACCGCCTTCTGCCCATCCCTTAAAGGAGTCAATTCTACCAACCACTTGACTTTGAACTTCTGGCCCTCAAAACTGTTCAAAATAATTTAAAGAGAGGAAATCCTTCCAAACTGATCCAATATTATTGGTGAACATAAATGCACAAATCATTAACAAATGCTAACTAGGAAATTAGACACAACAACATATCAAAAAGATTATCCACTCAAAGCAACTAGGATTTATTCCAAGAATGCAAGGATGGTTTTAGCATATGCAAATCTATAAGCATGAGATATCACATCAACAAAAGGAAGGGCAGAAGTCATACAATTACCTCAAAAGATGCAGAGAAAGCATTTGGTAAAATACAACATCCTATCATGCAAAGAATAAAGAAACATCAACACAATCAAGGTAGTACAAGACAAACCACAGACAACAGCATACTGAATGGGAAAAAGCTGGAAGTACTTCTGCTAAGACAGGCATGCCCACTCTCATTGCTCTGATTCAATACAGCATGGAAGTGTTAGCTAGAACCATTAGACAAGACAAAGAAATCAAAGGGACACAAACAGGAAAGAAGGCAATAGGATCCTTCATATAGGGGAATCCAGAGGTACCACTCAGAGACTGTAATGAATCTGGCAAGGTTGCAGATGTGATATCAACACATAAAATCAGGATCAACAACATTATGGAAATGTAAATAAAAACCACAATGAGGCATCATCTCACCCCAGTTAAAAATATCTGTCATCCAAAACCTCAAAATAACAAATACTATTGAAGATAGGTAGGAAAATAGTACACTGTTGATGGGAATGTAAAAGGCTAATACCATTAACGAAGACAGTACAGACAACATTCCGAAAAGTATAAATAGGTCTGCTATAGGACTAAGCTATCCCACTCCTGGAAAGACATCCAAAGGAAAGAAAAGCAGTGTATTCGAGTTACATGGACTCCCATGTTTAAAGCAGCTCAATTTGCAATACCTAAATTTTGAAACCAACCTAGATGTTTATCAACTGATGACTGGATAAAGGGAATGTGGCATCCATATATGACAGCATATTACTCAGCCATAAATGAGAGTGAAATCTTGATATTTATAACAAAATAGTCAGAACTGGAGATCATTATGCTAAGGGAAATAAGCCAGACCAAAAAAGAAAAATGTCACAGGACATCTTTCCTCTTGATGATTGTACCCCTTGCCTATACTCTTGCTGAACTACACAGTCTTCTTACTTGTTAAGCCCTTTATTTAGTGGGGCATGAAGCATTTGACAATAGTGTAAATTTAAAATATAGTATATTAAGGAAGAAATAAAGGAAAGAAAGAAGAAAGAAGGAGGAAATGGACCAGAAAAATGGAAATAATTATGATGACTTTGGAAAATAATGAAAAGGATGGTGCTGTGTGCTCTGGCAAACAGAAGGCAGGCTGTGAATGGGGGGTGCTGGGCAGGGGTCACTGATGAGGTGGTGATTCACTGACTTAGACTAAGGGAGAGAGGAGATCAGACAGGGAAGGGGTGATTCCAGGCAGGAAAAGTCCTGAATGCCCCAGAGGTAGGGGCATGCCCGGTGTGTTCCAGGAACAAGACACCCAGAGTGGCTGCTGCTGAGAGCAGGGCAGTAAGAGGGAACCAGAGGTCATAGACCCATGTGGGTATTGTACGACTTTGCCTTCTTTAAACGAGAAGGAAGGCTTCTGGAACTAACATAGGCTTTAAATCCATCCAACCCCTGCTCCTGACACCACTCCCATGAGCTCTCAAGGGGAGCAAGAGAATACTACGGAATGACGGAGAAGTTGAGAAGTGGTCACTATTTACTGATGGGTTGTGTGTGTGAGAGAAGGGAAAGGGACCAAGGGTGCATGCAAGGGTCAGGATGGAGAGGGAGCAACGGGGATGGTGAGGACTGGGTGCTGGTGTGAGCTGTTGGGAAGATGCTGTAGGGGAGGTTTGTAGGGCAGGGAGAAGTCCAGGGACCCCAGGAGGCTTGTGTCATATGCGTCACGTCTGTGAAGTCTTTCTGTGCACAGAGTGTCAAACACACAGTTAAATACAGAGGGCTGCTTGAGGAGGAACATGTAGTCAAGTTTGGGCTAAGAGCACTCCTGGATCTCGGCCCTGCTACTCACACATCTTACTCTTTCATGATTAACAATCTCAGTGGTCTTAACTACTGAGTTAAGCAGTGCTTCAGGAACCCTAGTGCCTACAGGGAAATGAAACTTTATTTTAGATTCCTAGAGTCCACCTCAGTCCAGGCTCTCTCCCTAAACAGCTGGCTGATCCTGGTATACTTTGTCATCTCATCATTTAATATCTGCCCTGCCACCTCATGGGATCCATTCGTTTGCCCATTGAGTGGACAAGGCCTTCAATACATTCTATGTACCAGGCTTTATAAGTGGGCCCTGAACATAAAGCCTTGTGGCATACAATCTAGTAAACAAGATGAACACATAGTAAACAAACATTTCAAACTGAGGAGTGTGGTGATGGAATTAAACAGCAAGTATGGACCGAGAGCATCATGGGCAGGCCAACCAAGGTACCCGGTTGAATTCTAAAATGACTACCCAGATTCCAGACCCCTGGTATCATGAGGAGTAACGTCCTCCCCTCAAATGTGGGAAGGGCCTGTGCAATGCTCTTTTCAACAGGTGACATTCTTCCGCTGGCCTGAGGCAGCTGCTCCAGCTGATTCCATTCCCGAGCCCTTAGGAGGGGGAACAGCATAAGGTTGGGCACTTCTCTTTGTAAGGGATTGAGGGATGGCAGGCATCACTTTTCTTCTCACCCATTGGTGGCAGTCTGTCATATGAAATTGCCTCCTCTCCCTGGGTCTAGGGTAATGTTCTACAGCCAGCGCTGGAGGAGTCCTGGTCCTGGTCTTTGGAGTTTACTGGTAACTTAGGGAGCTGTGTTTCCAAGTAAGAAGAAACAGCCTCCAGGGAGCAATTAGCAGTCTTTACCTTAGCTCAGCCCTAGTTGGCTGTAAGACTGGACACATTGCTAGCTCTTTCCCTCAGGCTCTGGAATGGCAGAGGTGACATGCCACGCAGACTGTCATTTGTCTGCCATCACCTCTCCAATCATTTCCCAAGAATAGCTCAACCCAATGGGGCAAGCAGCCAGATACAGTTTGCCCAGGCCTGTCCGTCTCATTTCCAGCATGGCCCTGACAACATCTCCCAACCTCAGTTGACAGCATACCTCCAAGGTCTTGTCTTGCTAGCTCTGTACCTTTGAGCTGCCAGGGCAGGTGGTACAGGAATTTGGCAGGTTCTGGAACTTTGCAGCACCCTGAACCTTTGCCACTCACCAGAAGCACTTACTCATCTGGCTACTATGGACAGTTGTGAGCAGGGATGGAACAAGGTTTCCTTCACCGGTGCTCCCATTAGTCCCTGCCACATGACAGAAGAGGGTGAATGTCTCTTTAGCTCTCTTGCTCAGACAACCCATCCCATCATGCTTTGGGGGAACCCTGCAGGAACCCATAGCCCAAACTGGGGCAGTAGGGTGGCTCCTTGCTGTGTGTGTATAGGCCCTGGTGGGAAAGTTCCATTACTGTTGAAGGATACTAGGTCCAACCTGTGTACCCTAAGGTTGTTTGAGACAGGATGCTCACCAAGAGTGAGCACAGGCTGAGGTTTGTCTGCCTGGTGGGTGGTGAAGAAGAAGAAGAAAAAAGAAATGGCCTTGCCTTTGAGATCTGAACTCTCACCTCTCAATGAGTAAACTTAGACTAGATCACAATTAGGTAATTGTGTGCCTAGAAACTCCTAGCTGGTGGTTGTAACTGCAGGATATTGAGCTGTCCCAG